>NC_089871.1:6099321-6428821 GCF_036373705.1 Amia ocellicauda | reverse complement strand
TGTTGATAATGTGCCCGTCATCCACGCTCCGCTCCTTCATGGACTGGTAGGCCTCGCGGGTGCAGATTGACAAGGCAAGGACATTGACCTAAAGGCCCAGAAGAATAAAAATCACGTTGAAGACCAGGTATGAGCCAGATATTATTTTCTGTACTGATGCAGTTTAAACAAACAGACAGAAAAAATACCACACAATACCCTCTGCATCTTTGGATGTTCTTAATAATGCACATCTCCGCAGCTTAACAAACAAAAAAAAATGACAACAGCAACAACAACAAAAAGGATTTCCGGACTAAGAAGGAGTTCAAAGGAAACGGGATCTTCTCCCCCTACCCGATCCCATTCAGAGGCACTGTGGCATTGAAACCTCCCCCTCTTTCAGAAAAGTCACATGCATATTGATTCTGATAATGCTATAATAGGCCTTTACTATTATCACTAAACTAGGGGCCCATAGCATACAAATATCTAATAAAAAGCACCTGTACATTGAGTTGTATTGCACACATTGAGAGGAAAATCACTAGAACGACCGATGTTTTGTTTTGGGTTTGTTTCTCTCCGACAACAGGAGTTCTTGTAATTTGCATGATTGTGACTGACAGTGACTTGCCTGGGGCGGGACTGTGTGCTGGGATGACTCTTGCCAGTGATTAGAGCTCAGTCTTGACACAACAGCACAGCCCGATTAAAACCGCTCCCCCGCTGGGCCACTGCACTCAGGACGAAAAATAGGGGCTCTCCTTCCCCGGTGCCCTGCGCCTGATGAGTTGAGCTGCCTTCCCTGAGCCTCACATGCTAATGAACTCACACTCGCTCCTGGGCCTGGGCAGTACTGGGATGGGAGATCTCCTGGGAAAAACTAAGGTTGCTGCTGGATGAGGTCCTGGTGAGACCAGTAGGGGGCGCTCATCCTGTAGTCTGTGTGGATCGCAGTAAAGGGATGGGACACTGTAATGTGAATAGGTGCCATCCATCACAAGGTCCTGTCTCACTCAGGTAATTAAAATCCCAGGGCATTTCTCAAAAAGAGTAGGTGTATTTCCAGCTATTGCCCTAACCTATTAGGGCCTCCTAAAAATTGTCCCTCAAAATATAAATAATTGGCATTAATCTCTCTGTCCAGCTCCCTACTGAGTAGCAGATGTCCTCCCTACATTAAGCATGTTTTTTAAAACTGCATAATTCGACCTCAAACCCATTTCCCATCAATCAAGCAGAGAGACTGGAGGAACAAACCGACCACACACTCGCATAGGCCATACATTCAGGCGAAGAGAGGAAGGGAAAAGGGGGAACTTCTCCATCACACAGATCTTTGACACCGGGCTTTGAGAGGCTCTGTGGACACGGGTGTGTTTGGTATTCACACCCAGGCCCTGAGGCACTATTCCTGCAGCAGATAAGAGTCTCGCTCCGTGCAAAGCTTCACTGTAGCTTTATCATCTACCCACCTCCTCTCTGCCAGCCCCACCCTGCACCCAGTCTCCAGAGGAATCCAGCTGTTACCAACCAGCCTCCTTGCAGACACATTTCAACAATGACAAGAATTTGCCCTCGTGTGTAAGAGGGAGATTCCTTCTGGGTATCAAGTTGGGTTTATGAGAAGTACAAGCCTATATCCTGTATAACTATGGATGTAATCCAAATGTATTTCTATGCACTGAAAGGCACTATGGGCTGGTTTCACAGACCAGGACTAGCACTAGTCTTGGACTACCCAGTGACAGACTAGTGTCAATCAAGTTCTGTGAAGCCAGCTGCAATGGCACCCAAATGCCCCAACGTCTGGCTGGTTCAGGGTTCCCAGGGTCAAGCCACTCACGAGGCTGTCGGCTAAACAGCCAAGAGGAAAAACGAGTTTTTGTTTTGGTTCGTTTATCTCTACAAACACCCATACATAACATACTTTCATGGGTCTTATGAGCAGAGAAGGTTATAAACAGGAGGGGCCTGTATGATCCAATAATTTCATTAAGCTGTTTCTTCAGGGATGCTAGAGAAGCTTTATTAACACTTCCATCTCCCTGCAAGAGGTTGTATGAAATTCTGACATGCCGCAGTGCTTTACCTACAATTAAACGACATTAAATATCACAACTGTCCCAGCAGGCTTTTAATATCCTGTCACTTCTATGGCATTCTAGATCAGCACCTTTCATGATTTATACAACTTTATATATCAGACGCTACACTAGGGAACATTAAATATTAACCTCACATTGTTGCTTTTGTCATATTGTTATTCTTCTGATATTGGGGACCTGATAAGTATGCTAATGATCAAGATGCCTTTAGATGACCATGACTAGTGTTTGTCAGTTTTTATTGTTGATTATGGAGTTGATTGTCAAGACTTTATAGGATTGTGAACCTTTTTTTTTCCCCTTCTTCGTCCATTCCAGGCTGCAGAGACCTGTGTGTACATGACAACACCTTTAACACCTGGAATCCTTGCCCCAAACTAGACAAATAAGGTAGAAACCCAAATCAATCGTTGTGAAATTCAGCTCCAGATGAAATTATGTGTATTATGTGTAAAAACAAACAGTCCCTCTGTGTAAAAGGTGAACTGAAATGAATTGAAAGCCAAAACAGGGAGGGATACAGTCAAGAACAGCTGCCACTTTAAAGTATTTCCCCTGGGAGGAAAACAAGTGAACAACAGCAGGATTCTTTATATGAGATTCGGTGAAAAGTGGATCTCTACACAAAGCTTGACACACTGCTAGTCACACTGCACTGCAAGCTGAGTCATGTTGCAAATATACACATAAGGGGGAAGCAGGTTAAAACAAACCAACAAAGTCAGAGTAGCATTCCCCAAATGCAGTCACATGCTTCCCTGGGTGAAAATGAGAACAAACTAGCGCACTTAAAGAAACAGTGGATTAAATACATATTCACCAAATCCTGAATGCTTCCTCCGATTACCACTGGTATTATCCACTCCGTATATAAGAGAAACGGAAGGAAATAAATAGGAACAGAAATGAAAGTGTGACAGACGAACCGCTGACAGGTTTGAGAAGTCCCAAGGTACGGCACCTAAGCGAGCGACGCTCCAGGTTAAAACTAAACTACTGTGCCAGAGGAAAAACAAGGTCAATGTTCAGATTAGACATGCTAAAAATACTCCAGTAGAAGTTCATCTTAGAAGCCATGGCAACCGATGGACTACAGGAGAAATGTACAGCTGAAATGATGGGCTTTTAGGAACTTCAATGGCACAAGCCTCATGAATCACACGCTGTATGAAAACAACTTCTTGTTTGGGAAATAATAGAGCGCCACAAGTGGGCTTCTGTAGTGAACCAGGCCCCTGTTTGTCGCCAATAGAATTGCGTTCTCCCTCTCCCTCCCTCCGTCCCTCCCTCCCTCTCTCTGTGACAAGGGGCAAATTAGCAAAGTGGGGTCTATCCAGTGGCAGGTCCCAATCGGTCAAAAAAATATACTATTGTTATGCTGTGTGTACAACAACACATTCCCAATTTGGGGAACCATTTGCAGTTTATCATGCTTCAAATTCACAAGAAATACAGAAGGAAACATGAATGCCTTTAACAATAAATACACAGATGTCTCTTTTAGTCAGCCCTCTTTGCATTTCATACACACAATCATATTTTGCCACTCAATGAGGCACTAGGATGACACAATCTGGAGTGGCGCTGGTACATTTGCCACTAATTAAGATCAGCGTGTGGGCCTCTGTGTCTAAAAGCACAACCGAGCACTGTTTCAGCCTGACACGACGTGCTACATGAAACCAGGCTCCGGCAAATCTAGTTATTCTGTGAAGCGTTCGTTAACAAAGAGGATGCTGCGGTACAGATTCAGCGATAACCAAGCAGAAGTTAGCTTCGGTATCCTGGAGGCCATGGGTTCTGTCCTTCGCGCCAAAATAATCAGCTGCAGCCAGAAAGGCTCTCAGCCCTGTCTGACCCGGTTATCCACCCAGCGCCGCCCCAGTGATAGCCAGACGCTTGCTATCACTGGGGCGGCGCTGAGTGGATAACCGGTAGTCAACGATAGTCAACCTGCCAACGATAGTCAATGCAGATCTTAACTACATTCTCTAGAAACAGATCATTAAAGCGACTCCAGTGAAGACAGAGTTTATCAGTATCACTGCAAACCCCCCATCGTTTTTACCTCAAAACAAATGGCACAAAACGCTCAAACAGACCGACAAGGTCTGCTGAGGTGAGATCTGTTCCTGGACCACCTGACTATAGGATTTCCATACAGCTGAATTAAGGATGAGAGACTAAGAGAGTAAATTAAAACACTCACGTCGATCATGTTCCTCCAGCCCTCGGTCCTGCCGCTCAGCAGGGGCTCGGGGTGCGCCAGGCCCGCGTTGTTGATGCACACGTCCACGCCCTGGTGCAGGGTTTTGATGGCCGAGAACATGGACAGGATCTCCTCCTCGTTGGACAGGTCGCATTTGTAGGGCACCAGGGTCCCGCTGTAGCCGGCGCTCTGGCACTCGGCGGCAAGCTTCTGCAAAGACAGAGAACACAGACTGTCAGCTGCGGCCCACGACTCTACAGCAGCCACAGCGCCAACCACAGGAAATAACCCCCGACACTGGACAAGCATAAACAGGGCATAAACAGGGGTGAAGCTTCTAAGCTTTTTTTTTTAAAACACAAATTACTTTAAATGTAGAGTAGGATGGAAAAATAATAATAACCTTCTAAGGCAAGTGGAAACCATTCTCTCATGGTGGGCACTACAGTGTCAGAGAACCCGCTGTGCCATGCCATGCTGTGCAGTGTGTGGGGAGTGGTTGCTGGCTATTTTGCTTCAGCTGGGCATCTTAAGATGTGGTGAAAAAGGCCGTAAAATTGAAGTATTATACAGCAGACTGGGTTACACAGAGCTGATTAGACAGTTGGACTGAAATATATATATATATATATATATATACACTCACCTAAAGGATTATTAGGAACACCATACTAATACTGTTTGACCCCCTTTCGCCTTCAGAACTGCCTTAATTCTACGTGGCATTGATTCAACAAGGTGCTGAAAGCATTCTTTAGAAATGTTGGCCCATATTGATAGGATAGCATCTTGCAGTTGATGGAGATTTGTGGGATGCACATCCAGGGCACGAAGCTCCCGTTCCACCACATCCCAAAAATGCTCTATTGGGTTGAGATCTGGTGACTGTGGGGGCCAGTTTAGTACAGTGAACTCATTGTCATGTTCAAGAAACCAATTTGAAATGATTCGACCTTTGTGACATGGTGCATTATCCTGCTGGAAGTAGCCATCAGAGGATGGGTACGTGGTGGTCATAAAAGGATGGACATGGTCAGAAACAATGCTCAGGTAGGCCGTGGCATTTAAACGATGCCCAATTGGCACTAAGGGGCCTAAAGTGTGCCAAGAAAACATCCCCCACACCATTACACCACCACCACCAGCCTGCACAGTGGTAACAAGGCATGATGGATCCATGTTCTCATTCTGTTTACGCCAAATTCTGACTCTACCATCTGAATGTCTCAACAGAAATCGAGACTCATCAGACCAGGCAACATTTTTCCAGTCTTCAACTGTCCAATTTTGGTGAGCTTGTGCAAATTGTAGCCTCTTTTTCCTATTTGTAGTGGAGATGAGTGGTACCCGGTGGGGTCTTCTGCTGTTCTAGCCCATCCGCCTCAAGGTTGTACGTGTTGTGGCTTCACAAATGCTTTGCTGCATACCTCGGTTGTAACGAGTGGTTATTTCAGTCAAAGTTGCTCTTCTATCAGCTTGAATCAGTCGGCCCATTCTCCTCTGACCTCTAGCATCAACAAGGCATTTTCGCCCACAGGACTGCCGCATACTGGATGTTTTTCCCTTTTCACACCATTCTTTGTAAACCCTAGAAATGGTTGTGCGTGAAAATCCCAGTAACTGAGCAGATTGTGAAATACTCAGACCGGCCCGTCTGGCACCAACAACCATGCCACGCTCAAAATTGCTTAAATCACCTTTCTTTCCCATTCAGACATTCAGTTTGGAGTTCAGGAGATTGTCTTGACCAGGACCACACCCCTAAATGCATTGAAGCCACTGCCATGTGATTGGTTGGTTAGATAATTGCATTAATGAGAAACTGAACAGGTGTTCCTAATAATCCTTTAGGTGAGTGTATATATATATATATATATATATATATATATATTTATTTTTAAGAATCCCTGTGGTCTAAGCAAACACAAATAAACACATCAGAGGCATTTTTCATTGGCCGCTCCATGTGAAGCGAGAGCATCCAGTGCTGCCGGTGCTGTTCAGTGCCCTGCCATGTGCCAACAACACTGGCGCGCTGTGGGCAAAGTCACGGTTATGCATGCAGGTATAATTAGTACTCAGTCTGCCGTAACCCTAAACCACGCTGTCTGGAGACCAGGGCCAGCTCCTGGATTTAGAGGTTTTGGCAGCCGCTCTGTAAAGCATCACCCCAGGCACAGGTATCGGCCAAAGATCAACCGCAACGGCAGAGTCGGCACAACGATCACACAGTGACAGCCTGTATTGTTTAGTCACTGCTGTGCCGGAAATATGACAGCTTTCTGGTAATAAGAAAACATAAACAAAGCTGTGGACTGTCAGGATGCCGGTTTAAAAGTAGCGAGTTCAAATATTTTCTGTTGGTTTTGCCACATTGTGTTTGTTTCCTTTTTCCTGATGATAATATTTATTTTTTTAACTGAGCATAGGGGAAAATGCTATATACACAAATGATCCTCTGCTGGGGTAAAACACCTGTCTGACAGCATTAGGCGTGCGAGATATTGGAAAGAGACAGCAAAAATGTCCGTTCAGTTCTTATGTATTACGTGGTAAGGTATGGACAAGGGGTTTGAATATTAGGCTGCAGATTCATGCTAATGTCCTGATGCACACATCATTAGACATCACTGAAGTGCGTCCTTGAGATGCTCGGGTAACCGTATCGGGAATGGATTAGAACCACTTTTAAACTCTGAAACAGAAAATAAAATAAAAAATGCAATATCATAACTAGTAGTATGATGTCTGTGTAGCTGAGAGCTTTTAGTCCTTAAATTGTTGCACTGAGATGGATTTAAATTACAAAAGAAAAAAAAAAATCACACACTCTTGCCCATACATACATGCATAAAACAGCATAAACCATAAGATCAATGTTTAAACACAAATTGCAGTGCCTCGATATACAGGCACAAAAGAATCACCCCATTTCATTTTCATTCCTTTTAAAACAATAGTAACAAAATAACTACGTGGTACTACATTGGTTTATTTTTATCTTAATTATCTAAATCTTAAAGGCAGAATCACCTCAAGACTCAAAGGTGTCTCCGACATAATGATACGATATACCCATTGTAACCGGCCTGATGTTTTGGCTGATGGGCAGAAAACAGTAACGTTCAGCTGCACTATTCAATAGACTTCAAACATGAAGGCGTCTGACAGACTGCGGTGAAGTGAATGGCAGGTTTTGTGTGTGATAGAACGGATTCTGACAGTTAAACTAATATTCAGAGTTCCCTCAGGAAGCAGGAATGTGGGCTCGAAGGAGGGTCTTTTGCTAAATTAATCTGGGCGCTAAGTAGGGGTCACTGGGCAGGTCGCACTGTGTTTTCATCTATACTGCTCACAATTAAAGTGTCTCCTTCTATTAATATCTCACCGTTCCAACACTGCTGGACTCAAAGCGGGGAAAAGAAAATACATAAAAAATGGACAGGATCATTTCTGCTGGCATTACCTACAGTAAAGTGATTTGAACGCTTGCTAATTTACGGACTTACTTTCATTTTAAATTCTCCACGGGAGCTGCTGTCCAATTATAGATTAGCACTCAAACTTTGACCTGTTTTTGGATGCCCATATAGTCTGTGTCCAACACAGCGTACGTAAAGTGCCTGTTATGCTCCTTTTTTTGCACACATCTTGCCCAGTTTCAAAACCTGCAAGTTAAAAGTCGATTTCATTCATTCATGTTCAAGATGTTTGGTGCTGCAGTTTGGTAGAGGGGGCGTGTCCTTGACCCTGCTACTTTTGTGACATCACACAGGCACTGGGGAAACCCCTCCCTCCACACTCTGAGATGTTACATTTCAATACTCTACTGCGTTGGTTCTTTAACGGTTTTCCCTCAACGCATACCGAGTTCCCTGTGAGTGCATTCAAAGGTGCCGTTATTAAATCACCCACGCATTAGCAGCTGTCTGGTAGCCGTAGGAGAGACGGTAATCAATTCACTGCTGGCACCAGCCAGTTGCCTTGTTGCTCGTCTGTTTCATCTCGGGTCCAAAACATCAGCTTGGTTGCAGTGTTGAAGCCTCGACTGCTGCGAGTTCAGCACCCTGCCTCCAACTTTTAATGCTGGAGCCATGTGGCAAGAACAGAGAGCGAGAGCAAGGACACCTGGGAATAATTCAGCCACAGAAGAAGCACATTCACAATTCCAGACCAGCGCATCGTGTCAAGCAGCAGCCGACACAGTTCAGTAATTACCAATCAAGATGAGGAATTGCCCCCGAAAAGAGAGCCAGCAGGGGGTCTTCTCCCTTGTTTTTTTTCTTATTAGCCTTACTTAAAGCACAGCTGTCCTACAGACACACCCACACATACACACACAGACTCGCTCACACACACAGGCACAAAGAGACACATGCAGACAAACACACAGACACACACAGACACACATCATTATGTGAGTGTGGGGTCTATGCTAATGCTCTGCCTCATCTGTGTACCTGCACCGATTCCAGCGCTCTCATTGGCTCCGGTGAGAGCCAGCAGCCCAGCTCCGTGACATGGGTTATTCCTAGCGCAGGAGCCCTGGGCACAGAGTGCTGGTCACATGACGTCTGCCTTGTACTGCAGCCAGACAGAGGGCATGCCTGCCTGCCCACCCGCCAGGCCCCACATGGAGCGTCCTGCCCCCTGGCCCTGGAGCTCCACGGTGACATTCGGGATGGCGTGCTGACAGCTTTCCCCCAGTTACACGGTGAACGAGGAGGGGGTTCTGGTGCCGTCTGGCGCTGGATCACCACGACACACCAGCAGCTAAAAATAGCACAGCTGTCAGGAGTGCTAAGAAATCATTAAGGGCTTTCGCTGGCTCCTGCTGTTTTCACATTAGCATACAAAACACAAAGCACTTTCGCTCGCCATAAGACACAAAAAGAAGAGAAAAATCTAGAAGGCAAATAAGGACACGGCGGTATATATTTGGGAACTTAAAAAGCCCAGCTGTGGCGTACCGGGGGGGCAGGCGGGCCGCACGGTGCCTGGATGTCCCAAGAGCGAGAGCAGGTACAATCCCCCAAGCAGTATAAGGGGATTATCTTCTGAAAGGTCTTACCAGAATTAAAGATCGGGGATTTGGAAGTTGTGATCCAGTTGCTTGTTTAAGTATAGAAATATTTTGCCATCCGTGAGCAACAAAGGGTGCCCCCGCAGCTCTGAGTCTTTCGCTAATCCGTGGCTCTGGCCGACCCACAAGAAATTCGGCACACGGGAGGAGAAGTAGAGGAGGTAATAATTAATAAATACATACAAATGAGAAAATAAAATAAAATAGAAAATCTCTAAATCCGGCTGTAAATTTGATCGGATTTGCTTTTATAGAAGGCCAGAAAAGGGGAGGAGCCAGGATAAGGTCAACTGGAACCAAAAGGGGAAGCAGGAGAGCGACGGATCCGACAAACTGCACAGGCAGTGACTACAGCCCTTTTTGTTTTAGAGATGGGACAGAAACACACACTGCTTCCCACAGCGACTGGCCGTGACTCAGCCAGGTTTCGCACAGAAGCACAAAAGCAGCACATGAACTCGACAACATCTTTCGCTCGCGTACAACGAGGGTCTCCACCTGAGATCGAGCATACGGCCTGTCCTGCATGCAAAACAGCAACCACCTCTTGTTTCTTGTTTCTTTTTTGTTTGCTTTGTTGTTGCCGTTACTGTTGAACTGCTATTCCAGGGCTGACATGAACAGGGAGCGAATGAAGTCAGGGGATGGGGGGGAGGGCATCAATCCCCAACAGTGCCCCTGCAGACTGGCAGAGGCTCAATGCAATGCTCCTCTTTTGTGCACTAGGGAAACGAACAGGAGTTTATTTATCCATTAACTCCAGAAAGGGGGAGTGCAGCTCCCTTTTACACGAGCATGTGACTGCGCTGGAGAGGAGACAGAAATCCCTCGCGATCCGCTGCTCAAAATCGGGGGCTGTCTTTTACAGTTCCTGCAGGGGCCGCATTAATGGCATCGACTGCATTACACTGCGGCTACTGTAGAAGATATACACACACACACACACACACACGCGCGCAGATGTGTGCAGCCAACGGTACAAAAGTATGCCCCAGGTCTGTAGAAAGTAATGTGCGATTAAAAAAAAAAAAAAAAGCCAGTCCCGTTTTTAATGGATTTCATCTCGCAGATTCCAGAGCCCTCCAGGCACAAATATGTTAACACACGCAATTATGTGGTTCTTTGTTTTGTTTTTTTGACACGGCACCGGCGAACCAACCCGCTAATTAACGGATGTGCTGCGAAGAAAGCTTTCACTCTCTCTTTGTGTACCTGGGGCGAGCACAGGGTGTCAAAATCAGAGCGGAGGAACAAAAAAAAAGCAAAGGGCAGAGACTGCAGTATCCACAGAGGGGCTTTATTGCACACGTAGAGAAACAGAAACAGAACAAAACGGAGAAGTGAACTCACGCAGACATAGAGAGAGAGGAAATAAATATATCCAAGCACGGCCCTGTTGTATTACACCTAGCCAGCAATGTACACGGGAGGCTCGTCTGGAGATTTTCCAGTCTAAGATGACAGGCGAGAATGCTATTTAGTGCTGCCGGGCTTAGCTCTGCTGTGATGAATGAGGTCCCACTGTAGTAATAAACCACCCTCGTATGATGAAGCACTGTACAGAGGGAATGTTTTTATTGCAGGATAACTGCTAACCGAAAAATAGCTAGAGCCGCACATGCATCCACTGTGCTTATTCTCAGAATGAGGTGGCGTGACTATAATTGACTTGTCAGACTTCACACTTTTCACCACCGCCAAGACCCAAGAGGGATGGACTGACTATCAACAAGAAAGCAACTGTAGTTCAGCTTCTGTTTGAACCCAGATCGCCACTATAGCAGCAGCAGAATCTTGCCATTAAAGTGTCAACTTACAAGATTTTTTTCCATCGTGAATTGAAATGGGTTGAATTGTTAATGTCTATGCGTTCGGTGAAATCTCAAAGTAACAAGCTTTCATTTTTAGCAACTGACTGCTATTGTACAGGAGGGCTGTCAAAATCAATCAAAGATCAATGAAAAACGGTATCAAATAAGCAGTTCAAATCAATATTGTTTTAAATGGGGGGAAAAAACTAGTGTAAGGACAAAGTGCATCTTGGGAGATTTGAATCTGGGTTGTTGTTGTTTTTCTTCTGTGCTTTGGCCTACACAAAGCCTCTTAAGATGGTTTCTCTGGTAAAACACAGTGATGAGACACATAAAAAGGACTTTCTGTGTGACTGCATCTATTTAAAGAACTGGCTACAAAGTAACTTTCTCGTTCTTTTTAAGCACCTGTAACATCTGACATGTCAGCTTGAATTTCCATCCTCATTACGGAAGCTGTTACGCTGAGCAGACAAAACACGGATGTGCGATTTGTGTCGGGCACGATCGCGCTATGATCTGAGGTCAGACGCTCCACTTCTGCAGAAGCAACGTCCCCATAAATATCATAATAACCTGTACAACATCAGCTCACTGAAACAGCATTAGTGAAGTAGTTCCATTATATTAGTATGTTTTTTTGCAAATCCAATTATATTTCCCATGATTCAGATTGATCAATAATACCCCCCTCTGATTGATGCCCTACCGATATTTACCACACATGAAATTTGCCCAAATTAAGCTTTCTCGAACTCCCAATACATGGTTCTCACAGTTTTTGTCATCAGATAACAGGAAGTCTATTCTGTGCATTGACTTCTTGTGCACATACTTGTGCCATGAGCAAAACGGTTTCAAAATTCCTGTCATCTAATTGGTAAAATAAACTATTTAAAAAAGGGGAAAAAGGGGAATTAATCAAATTTATTATGGAAACCCGTCTGTATTTAATACGAGACTGAAATATTTCAGATCTTATGTAATTAGATGCCTTGTATGTCTGGACAGTGGATTTTTGTGTAAACGGGATTTGGCAATAACTCTTGGCTTTTCCCAAGAAGGGCATTATCATCTTTATGGGACAAGAAATGCTTTCTTTTCATCTGGATCTGACCTGAAAACATCATTACGGTTACTAGAGGGCGGGCAGAGGACATAAGGCCTCACAGAAATCCATGGGAATCTCGTCAGCACCCTCTCTTGCCATGATGGAAACTTTAAGAGTTGTGCAGACAGCAGGGAAATGTGACACTATATTTGACATCTAAAACAAGCTCTATAAATAAGTAAATAAATACATAGAGATAACCCAATTGTTTTAAAAGCAGTAAGAGACAGAAAAATATGTGTCATGCAAAGTTCACCGCGCAGCTCCTCTCCCATCTGTTTATGTTCTTTGGACCCCAGAACATTTAAGGATTTAAATTTGCAATCTGCCTTTTTTATCCCTCAGACTTTACACTTGCGTTTAATCTACTGTGCCACCACAGCCCTTGTACCTGCAGCGGGAGAGATGAAGAGCACAGACCCACTATTGCAAGCACACTTTTTAGCCACCAGCTTCTCTTTGACACCCTGAACTCAAAGTGCAAACAGCCAAGATTAAGCATCAGACGGAGAACCCAGCGCTACCACTCGCAGACACCTGTCTCGTCACACGACCCTCTGCTGCACGGCCAGACACAGAAAACCCTGGCTGACTTCCTGCTGATGGTGAGCCGCAATCCCAATCAGCCACGGCCCAGATTCAAGTCCAGCAATCTTGGCAGAGGCCTGCACTAGTTGAGCTTCTCTTGAGTCCCAGGCATTCATGTTTCCTGACCACCACTGGAAAGCACTGACGAGTTTCTCGATCTGTGCATCTGATTACGGTGGAGGCAGAAATGAATTTGTGCCTCTCAGCCAAGTGCCACTTCAGACAGCTAATGACAGAAGCTATTGGCGTTGCTGTTACTTGGGTTTCTTAATGACACCTGTAATGTCCTCAGACTGCATTACTGATGTTATATGATGCCGTGCTTCAGAGCACCAAAGTAATGAAGTAAAAGGCCCTTAATTTAAATAGACACTTATTTAATAAAGTAATATGTATATGTAAACTATACTGAACAGAGTCATTCATTTTTCTAGATAGTAAATCTTTAACTAGATTATATAACCTAGGTGGAGCCAAGAGACTGCACTAGGCCAAGTGTTGTGTAATAACTTGAGCTGCAAGTACAACAGGTTTATTTCCTCGTATTTTACAGGGAAGATTTGTCCTGGAAGGCAGGGAACCCTATAAATACACCAGCCGAACTGATCAAGATCTTTGCTGGTAGAACAAAAATCACATCCCTTAAAAATAAATAGTTTAATAACCAGTGGTTCCAAATGAGGCCCCCGGTAACCAGCTTCAATCACACTCGCAAGAAACGTTTGAACTTCTTGCAATAATGATCAAGAAATTAAAGCTTCATATCGCCTGATAGGACCCCCTAGGTTAATTTCTGCACAGTTGTTTTTGAACAATAAATGCGCCTCTCGCCATCACTTCATGAGCATATTGTTTTGTTTTAGCAGCTTCAGCCACATCAGGGTATTATAAAAATCAGAGTTAAGGCTCTCTTTATTTTGTCACAACAACAGTACACCTTGGAGAACAATGTAATGGCAGCTGATACTCCGTCCGAGGAGGGTTTGTCAAGGATGGATGATGGTCTCTTTTGGATCTTACAAGAAGCCACAAGGGACACCAGAATGGAGATACAGCCAAGGCTCCTACTGATCTAAAAAAAAAATCCAGCTCACAGCCAGCACTTTTCAACAGTCCTGCACCATGTACAATGATAGCAGCGGCGCTGATCCACGACCCGTTTCAGCCTCTATACCAGCACACACCCATTGCTGGTTTCCTATTCGCATCGTGCCCAGTATATTTTTATGGCCTACATTGCAGTTCTTCGTCACATGATGCTGCTGCCTGCAGACTTGTGAAGAATAATTAAAAGATTATAATTAAAGCTGTTCTGATTCAATTGGCTGGGTCTCCCTCCCTGTCCTGATCAATGAACCATAGCTCTCGTATTGAGACTTGATGCCAGTCCCCAAGTCGCAAAGATCTGTGTACCGGTGACACAGGAGGAATGGCTGAAGAACCTGGATTAAAATGCCCTGAAGGGGAATCATAGGATATTAACATTTAATGTCAGATCGTTTTCAAAGAATAAAAAAGGCCCAACGTTAATCACCAGGCTGCAGGAGATTCTCCCATCAAGCATGGCCCCTTAGGGCCACAGATGAGCAACCAGCAGTACAATAAGGGCCAGGGATTGGCATGATCATGATGCTGCAAATACTTGAAATACTACATACTTGTGCTCATTCTTTTGGACCACTATCAAGCTTCCTTGCAATGCATTGCAGACCTGTGATTGTTTTTCTTCTTCTCTACAATATTAAATAAAGGAGTATGACCAATCACAAGCTCTCTCATTCTGTGCTGCTATGCAGCTGCCAAAAACAGCAGATCTCACTGGAGCGAATTCCTGTTGTCAGTCTCTGCAGGAAGCGTTCGAGGCCTCAACCCTGACATCAGAATTCAACCAAACCTTTGCACTCTGTGGCCCCCCAGAAAGATCAATGCCCTGGGCTGGAGATGGGGGAGATGCAGCTTTGGGCACAGGCAGGCAGGAATCCGTGTGCTGTCCCAGCCAATCAGGGAGGGGAACACTGTGAGGTGTGTGAAAGTGGCGCCGAGGGTGGGCAGCCACTCCCGGAGCTGATGAGGACGGCACAGAGTCTGAGACGAGCAACTCGACACAGCTGCAGCACCCCCGCCGACGCCGGTGACTGTCTCGCAGAGCTGTCTGGCCTCTGCCTGAACTCCCCTCCTTCATAAGGCCAGAGCAGTGTGACAAGACGCCAAAAAGAATCTGAAGACGCCCTCTCTCTCCTCCCAGCGCTTTAATAAAGCAAGGATTTTTCTCATTTTAAATGCGTTTTGGACCTCCCTCCCAGCAAAGACTGCAAATCCCATTCATTACAGCGGCTTCCCATTGGGTAGATGAAAGAGACATCTGGCAGCTAAAATAAATAAATACATCCACCATCCACTGACCAGTTGGGATTTGACTATTGGAAGGTGGGTTCTGTTTTGATAGGATCTTGGCTTCTGTGGGGAATTATTAAGCAGTCTAGCCTGTGAAATACAAATATAGTCTTATAATTCGGTTTCTTCAGTCATGTGACCACTAACTCCTGGCCTACAGGGCCTTAGCGTTCATGTTCACATTATTGAAATGAAGAAGACCTGCTATTTGGACCAGGTAAGTAAACAGTTGAGGACTGCAGCTTGTTAACAACCATAAAATTACTGCACAGCATTTAATGGTCTGAGTAGCACTAAAATTAACTGTACTGTTCTGAAAGTACATGCACAAAAATATCCGTAACTACTACCCTAGATGTAACCACAACTGTGTCCAAGATCATCTACTTCCCTGGCACTGAACAGCACCGCTTTAGCAGGCTGGTGTCAAAGCAGGCTCAACACAGGTTAAAAGTAGTGTCAAGCTATTCAGCCTGAAGCAAGTATAAAACCACTTCAAGCTCTGAGAAAACTAGTATCCAGGGGACGCCAAAGAAAGGACAAGTCCATTTTGGACAGAAAAAGGGAGGAATTATGGGTGTTTGGCAAGTACTGCCAGACTGGGTTTTCAAAGGCTGTTCACTGGGATACAGCAAAAAGCAGCTGGGCAAGGTCAAAAAGCTACCAGCCAACCACATTAGCAAGATGTGCTATAAGCTCCCTCTCTTGTTGGTAACTTTTCGTTGGCTCTTATATAAGCACAGGCCCTTTAATAGGTGCTCTATATGAATCAGAGAAGCAGTTTACCTGAGGGTCTCTAGCCTTATCTTTCCCTTAAGGTCAGGAGTTCAAGGGAACCAGATAACAGCAGAGATAATTACGTGAAATAAGGGTTTGTGTGCACTAGCTTTGATTCCCCCCGGCTGATAGACTTATGACTCGGAATGGACAAAATAAAAAGCACAGCACAATACGGCGCATTAGCCCGGAGCTGACCGATTAAAACATCCACATGGTTTGAAAAGGCCATGTAAATAGCGTCTGATGATTTTTATTGCTTTCTGTTTCAGCACACTTCTATAGAGCTGGCGATCTTTCCGAAGCGTCTTTTGCAATCGGCTAAAAATGAAAATGCAGAGACCACTGGATACTGAGAGCTGAAGGAATCTACAAGGAAAACAAACAGTCTCAAAGTCAATAAAGGCTGCCTTAAACTGAGCCTGTTGACTTTCCTACTGATACCTGAGCAAAGCCTGATACCACTGAAGGAGAGACAGAAAAGGGTAAAAGTTCACATCAGACCACCAATCAGATCTTGGATTTCCATGACCTGTTGCCTACTCATGGCAACAGTGTGGGGTGAAAATTGCCTGGAGATACATTATTCCTAAAGTGGCAGTTTGTAGTCCTTAACCTTTAGACTCTTGAGTGACTATAGAAATCATCCCACAGAGAGGCAAAAGTCTCCTTTTCTTGGCTTTACCCGCATGGCTGGATCGGCTTGGCAAATATACACCATAAACAACCGGAGACTGGCTGGCAGCCCAAAAAGACAATGGAAGAGAGCGGTGTATGTTGGCTGGCAGCAGAGATGTGGCCAGACACTTGAAATTAACGACAATTAGGTTTTGCTGTACGAGCAGCAAGGCCAGAAAGAATTTTAATGGAAGGAGTGAAAACAAAAACGATATCAAACTCATAGTATGTCACCATTTTCTTTTTCCAGTACCATTAAAAGCAGAAACACTGCTTTCCCTACAAATCACTATCTTCTTGGGTCTGAACCCTGATGGACAGAATGCACACGCCTCTAGTATTAACAAATACATAGAGATGAATAAATAAATAAGTCCTGTAAGTCCCTTTAAAAACTTGTATCTAATGGGTCAGTATGTCAGTGTTTGTCGATGATGTCATAAGGCGACAGATCAATACCACAACACACCTGCTCACAGCCCCGGCACGACCGAAACATAACAGTGAATAGCTGCATGATTTAAGCAGTGAATCCCTGAGAACACACCACCACCTCCACCCCTCCCTTCCAGAAAGTCACATTTTAATTAATATCAGCTGGCAAGCTTTCCCTGAAGTCGTGGTTTCAGTCAAGTGATCTCGTAGCGTGATTTACAGCTCTGAGCATCCCCTGGGAGCAGACACAGCCTTCCCTCAACAGCCCGGGGCAACATTCGGAGCTTTCCCTCACACCTGCCCGAATACACCCAGCGCCCTAACAGGGTGGCAAGCTGGTGACCATCATGATAGGTTAAGAATTCGGACTTGAGTGATTATTCAACGATTACAAAAACTCTCTCTGGAACTCTGAACTGTAACGTCATTCTTAAGGAAACGTTTAACCATTGTGCATCCCAACTGATAAATTTAACGTTCTGGTTTCACAAACAGGCGCCCGTTGATTTATAGAGTTTCTTTTATGGACTCTCCTGAAAACAGATTTACAGTTTGTCCCTGGCTGCTCCGATGCAAACCAGTAGGGCTTAAACTTTGAGTAGCAAGGCGTGTGAATGACAAGGCCGAGCCACAGAGAAGCCCAATCTGACCTCTCGCGATAAGACCGAGGAGCAGCCAGTGAAGCAGCAGTAGTTACAGGCAATGCTGAACCCTGGAGGATATTCTCAAAGGCATTCGGTCCAATTAGCACACCCCTTATTATACAGCACAGAGCATAGATAACATCTGAGAAAGTCACTAACGCATGGCCTGGGGGGGCGTGTTGAAGTTAACCCTGAGCTGCTTCTTTCCTAGGAAAAAAACACTTGAGCAGCTTATTTTATAGTACAGCTAGATAAGTACCATTGAGATATTTACTACAAAAAAAACTGTCCGTAAGAAAACAGCACTTCTTCTACATAGGCATTCAAATATTATTTTTAAGATGGTTAGTTTAGGTTAGTATAGCTCTCTCTGTACTCAGGTCATTGAGCTTAATGGTGTGTGACTGTAGTTTGTGTTTACACAGTTGCTAAGGTAAAACTGTAGGCACAAACAAACAAGGTAGTACAGTTTTTCAGTCCTATAACCCTTTGTGACTAAGAGGATTACAATAATCTGTATTGGACAAAGCCACTAATAAATTGATACATGTAGCCGAGTTTGAAAAGTATGCTGAAATTACACTTCCAGCTGGGTATTTGTTTTGCTCCGGGGTTGGGCGTTTTAAATGCATCAAATGACTTTGACGTGGTGTGCAAGACTATTAGGATATAACAGGCTGGAGCGTAATGATCATACCGATTAAATATTTATCACAAAGGCTTTTCAGCTTCTCCTTAAAGTCCAAAACAAGAGCTCTTGGCCACACTGTGGGAGAAACTCATGTCTATAATCCAGTTCCCCCTGCCATGGGCAACCACCTCTATCCTTAATCAGGATGGCATTACATTACATCATAGTGCTTCATCCACAAACATAAAATACAACTTGTACTTCAATTGTTTCTATTGATCAACTGATTCACTGCATTCCACCCTGCCTTGGTCTGAGGTCCCACACACAATCCTGACAAACCAGCCAGTCACTGGGCAACCAAACAATCCAACCCCATTCTCTCTTAAAAGTGCGATGTTTACCAGCTTCCAAATGCCTTTTGACCCCTGACCCTTTCACAAGGCCTGAACCTGGCATCTCTCCAGCATCTCACAGAAAACCACTTCTGTAACCAGGAGGGAGAAGGACGGAGTATGTGTGGCTAAAACCCCTTGCCTCCCTTCTTTGTACACCTACAGTTACCCTGACACTTTTACAAGCTTCCCAAACACCTGCTGATCTGGTTTAACTGTCGTCGTCTTTCTGATTTTGGACATTAACCTGCGTGCTCATTATTCCAGTCCAAGTGAATGACAGTCACACGGGACATGTGTTGCATTACGACATGAAATAACAGGAGCATATGGGGCAATATCCTGTCAAACAATCGCCTTTCCCAAAACTCATCCCTCCCGTCTGTAATGTTCCCGATGATACCCTTAAAAGGTCACAGAAATCTCCAGAAGAATTAACCCTCTTCCCAACGCTAGATTGACTATTTTTTTCCTTCTTTACTTTCTTTTATAAGATTTTTTTTTAAGGAAACACCACAAAGACTCCTGAATCCCTGCCAGGTCTTCACTCTGATGTTTAAGCCTTCCTACCAAAACTCGGATGTTTGATTTCCTTCCCCGAGTCGCGGAAAGCTAACAAACATTTTTTTTCTGGTCTTTTTTCTGCTATCCCCATGTCTAACACCGACAAACGACAAAGCGGTTTATCAAATTGGAGGGGCCAGTAGGGGGTGGGGTCACAAATAGCTCGCCTTCAAACGTCACACCAGCAGGAAAGGCAGCATCCATTACGTCTGCAGTCACACCAAAACACGACAGAGCTCCTAGCCTCCCCCGCAAAAAAATAGCTTTTTCCTTCCCCGTCAAAGCCAAGGAGAAGACAAACCACTTACAGTGCCTTGCAAAAGTATTCATCCCCCTTGGCATTTTTCCTATTTTGTTGCATTACAACCTGTAATTTAAATGGATTTTAATTTGGATTTCATGTAATGGACATACACAAAATAGGTGAAGTGAAATGAAAAAAATAAAAACAGAAAAGTGGTGGGTGCATATGTATTCACCCCCTTTGCTATGAAGCCCCTAAATAAGATCTGGTGCAACCAATTACCTTCAGAAATCACATAATTAGTTAAATAAAGTCCACCTGTGTACAATCTAAGTGTCACATGATCTGTCACATGATCTCAGTATATATACACCTGTTCTGACCCCAGAATCTGCAACACCACCAAGCAAGTGTCACCATGAAGACCAAGGAGCGCTCCAAACAGGTCAGGGACAAAGTTGTGGAGAAGTACAGATCAGGGTTGGGTTATAAAAAAGATATCCAAAACCTTGAACACCGCACGGAGCACCATTAAATTTATTATTAAAAAATGGAAAGATATGGCACCACAACAAACCTTCCAAGAGAGGGCCACTCACTAAAACTCACAGACCAGGCAAGGAGGGCATTAATCAGAGAGGCAACAAAGAAACCAAAGATAAACCTGAAGGAGCTGCAAAGCTCCACAGCAGAGATTGGAGTATCTGTCCATAGGAACACTTTAAGCCGTACACTCCACAGAGCTGGGCTTTACGGAAGAGTGGCCAGAAAAAAGCCATTGCTTAAAGAAAAAAATATGCAAACACGTTTCCTGTTCGCCAAAAGGCATGTGGAAGACTCCCCAAACATATGGAAAAGGTACCCTGGTCAGATGAGACTAAAATGTTTGGCCATCAAGGAAAACGCTATGTCTGGCGCAAACCCAACACCTCTCATCACCCCAAGAACACCATCCCCAAAGTGAAGCATGGTGGTGGCAGCATCATGCTGTGGGGATGTTTCTCATTGGCAGGGACTGGGAAACTGGTCAGAATTGAAGGAATGATGGATGGCACTAAATACAGGGAAATTCTTGAGGGAAACCTGTTTGTCTTTCAGAGATTTGAGACTGGGATGGAGGTTCACCTTCCAGCAGGACAATGACCCTCAGCATACTGCTAAAGCAACACTCGAGTGGTTTAAAGGGAAACATTTAAATGTCTTGGAATGGCCTAGTCAAAGCCCAGACCTCAATCCAATTGAGAATCTGTGGTATGACTTAAAGATTGCTGTACACCAGCAGAACCCATCCAACTTGAAGAATGGGCACAAATCCCAGTGGCTAGATGTGCCAAGCTTATATAGACGTACCCCAAGAGACTTGCAGCTGTAATTGCTGCAAAAGGTGGCTCTACAAAGTATTGACTTTGAGGGGGTGAATAGTTATGTGCGCTCAAGTTTTCTGTTTTTTTATCTTATTTCTGGTTTGTTTCACAATAAAAAAAATATTTGCATCTTCAAAGTGGTTCAATTTTAACTCCAGGTTGTAAGGCAACAAAATAAGAAAAATGCCAAGTGGGGTGAATACTTTCACAAGGCACTGTACAGACATGGACACTCCTTTCATGGGCCCTTAAGGAGAAAGTTAATTACCCCAGCCTGTACTGGAGAGAAAATAAAAAAAAAGACACTGTGCCCTTTTTGCTTAGCTGTGACCAGAATTGTTAAGTTATAATTTGCAGTCAAACACCCTGCAGTCTGTGGGTTAACTCATTATCCAGTGTCAGCAGCGGCAACGCTTTACAACTTCCTAGAGGTTGACCTTCACAAGCTGCAGAGTTCAGCCCACCGAGAGGAATAACACAAGTGGGAGCTGTCCACCCTGGCTGCCTTAATGCAGCTCTGCTTCGGGCTTGAAAATCAAACATTAACCTCGCGCTCCTGTTACAAACACACCTCGCTGAGCAACATGCCGAAGAGTTTATGGTTTCCATTCAGCGGTGTTGATTAAATACACGGACTGCACCAGATCAAAACAAACACACACACACACAAAAAAAAGAGAGACGCAGTGACTTCATATTTAGAAACAAGATCCGTTCACCTCGGGCACCTTACCGCAGCTCATGAGTCCCCGTTCTGCTCAAGACGCTCAAATAAACGTCCACAAGGAGACATACAGTGTAAAGTATAAACACTCTTTCTGCAGAACAACCTGGGCTGGATTGGCTGTCCACAGTAAAACGCTGCGGGTTTTAATTGACACTTCTGCAACAGGACTATAGCCTTGGCAAGGTTAAGCGACAGTTTCAGCTTCAATTTAGTGAGCCGTGCCATTCCTCTCAGAGTAAGTCCCTTCTCAACAGATAAATTCTCAAGTTAACGCCCTACCTCAATCCACTGAGATTTGGAAACAGAGAAAATGTCTTACAAAGCAGAGAAATAAGAAAATATATAAATTTAAATGCCACCTTGTGGTAATCTGAGCTAATCCCACAGCGTCCACACACTTCTCACAAAATACCAAATGACAGCTCGTTATGAATTCGTCTCTTGTCTGCGGCCGCGTAACCGAGAAGGCATCGCTCCATTCTTCTGCTACTGCTATGGTGACCACACTTTACCCCCAGCGTTGCTTCCTCACCCTCCTGGAAAAGTTCAGGCATTAACTTCAGGAAATGGCTCTCTTCCAATGCCTTATTACGAGAGAAGCCCAGATCAGCACTGTGAGATACACCAGGAATAATAATGTACTTTAAATTGTAATATAAACAATATTCTTGTGGTGTAACTGAAATGCATCCAAACTTAAAACTGAGGGGAAACAAGTGAACTCTGTGGTTATTTTCTAACTATTTCATGGTCGGTGTTCACTCGGACTTCTCCTATGGTGCCCAGCCCATTACTTCTCGAAACACCTCCATGTTTTTTGCATGCAACACATTCTGCTCATACAAACATCGACAGGCACCATGGAAATGTGCACAACTGGGCTCCGTTCAGAACCTACAAAGGAGCACTGAGAGGCCTCTGTCGGAGGGTTTATTTAGGGGTAATTACAGAAGAGCCTGTGATCTCGGTGAGCTCGTTCGGACATGGACAATGCCAGCTTTGTGGGCGCTATCTGGCTGAACACAAGCAGCTTTCATGGGCTGTGCGAGACAGGGAAGCACAGTGTAAGTCACAGAGTTGGATGATGGTCAGTGGATTAGGGAACTGTAGATGCTCCTTTGGCAAGATGTGTAAAAGGACTGCGCAGCGGCCAGGAAAATGCAACCGAGCGTGGGGTTTAATCCTGGAGTCGGACCATTGCACGCGCATCATCCGAGTACATCCCCACATCGCGGTGAGGGCAGGTAATGGCTACTGCAATCTCAGAGAGGCTAATCGTAATCACCCGGATCATAAACACAACCTTTGATCAACAGGGCAGGTACACAGGGTGTTCACACTCAAAGTTTGATCTGTGCAGAGTCTTGAGATTAACCATTACAAGGCCTTCAAAAGGGTTTCCATAGTTTGCACATATCGAGAATGTTTTTCTGTAAAGTGGCTGGTGTTAAAACCGAATACATACATAGATAAGTATATATGGAAGCTGGAGACCTTCTACTGACAACAGGCAAAATTCAGCTCTGAAGTTTTACGCTTTCATTCCTCGTGGTCTAACGCACATAAGCCCCTTTCTCGGGATTGATTCGGACACGCCGAAAGGGCAAGACACAGGTGAGAGGAGGACGGAGGCAGGAGAGGCAGAGCGCAGCTTCTACACTGGGTCACGTCGACCTCCGACACAGATCGACCCAGCCGGCTGCCTGCTGTCACGCAAGGACTCAGCTCCAACGATGGCCCGCCGATAGAGGGCAGGGCGAGCACCACTCCCCACGCTGCAGACGCGCTGATAGCACAATCGGCACCGATACACTGCTCATGAACTCCAGCACAATGCACTGTGATCACAAGACTGGAGATACAGCTCAAAGCCTGCATGTTCATGTGGAGCCATTTCAAATTAGAAGACACCCACCAGTCGCCCCTCCCAACCCAACAGGGAGACCTGACACGCAGACCACAGTTTCGTACGTCTGAATGAACCATTAAAACAGTTAAGAGCCTGCTAAACTCAAGGGCATGAACATCAAGTAACAAAGTTAATGTTTGACAACTGCCAGGGTAACCCAGGAGAATCGAGCTGCATGTCTAAGTATTACACAACCACACTGCCAACTGTTGCTCTACATTGCTAGGAGGTGTTGGACTAACCCACCTTTTTATCTCTATCCCTTTAGCGTCTTCACATGTCTTCGTTTGAATGACTTTATCCCTGTGGGTTTGTGAAAAGCTGACAGTCTCTGAAGGTGACCATTTGAAGTGTCTGCATGAAGTGTGTGTCTGCCAGGGGAGGGAGGCTGAGGGTGGGGGTGTGCGTGTGCGTTGTCCTAATATCCACAGCCTTATTCACATTCAGGACCTCAGAGAAACTTGTACTTCAGAAGTTTCTTGACTCAGTCCAACTCGTTTGAAGTTAATCACCTCGGCCTTCTGCAACCCACACATCACGAGCCGTAATGCCACCGGGGCAATCGCTTTAGATAACTTGGTTTTGGATCCCATCCTGGCTCAGCCTATACAGGAGACCTCCACAGTCGGTTAACCCCCGGGCCACCACAGTGCCATGGACCCAACATGATATTATAGCAGCTGAAAAGCCACAGCACTGTGGGGTAATGACTGGGCTGCAATCCTCCTGTGAACAGTGGACATCTGATAACACACACACAACACAGTCTACTTATGCATGTGCATGTAAACAGCAGTCTCCAAAGCTGCTCTCTTTCATTTCCAAACTCTCTCTCTCAACTGAACATTTCCCCCTAACCCCCCCACCCCCCACATCCCTTTATTACCGTTTGATGTGAATCCGTCTGCAAACAGCGCATTTCCATAATGTGGCAGTGATTAAGAAAGCCATTGTCACCTAAAATAAGACCGCTCAGAAATGCATCAGGAAGCATTATGATCAGTGTCTCAGTGCGATGCCAGCCGCGGCGTTTGGCACCAAATAGCACCCAGATCTGCCCGGGTCGGCTCTGACAATGAACCCGGGCACAATCCCGTTTATATAAGAGCTCAGCCGCCTCCACGCACCTGGTCCTGTGCATGCGGCTCTACCCGCCTGGCATTGCCCCCACCCCCGCATGATCCGCATCTGTGTTTGCATCAGGCATCTCTCACCTCGATCTTGTCCACACTCCTGGCGCAGCCCACCACCTTCATGCCGTGCTGGACCAGAGCCCGGGCCACCGCCGCCCCGATGCCCACCGACGCGCCCGTCACCAGCGCCACTCGGCCCTTCCAGCGCTCCATCTCGGGCAGAAATACAGAGACACACGGACTGGCAGCGCAGACACCGGCGGACGGGTTTATTTAGGATCTTGCAGGCGCTTGTGCTGTGAAGGGCGGGCGGCGCTGCCGTCGACCCTCCCTAATCCGCTTCTCCAGCCCCCGGGACGGCCGCGCCGCGGAGCCCCAATCCCTGCGCCGCGCCGGATTACATACGCAATGCCAACGCTTCGGTTGCTGCTGCCGCCCGCTCGCTTTTTTGTCACCAGTGAAGAGGCGTCTATGAATGCAGTTTTCACTTCGACAGATCTTTTGATTTGATTTATTTAGGATACATCTTGAGCCCAGTGGGCGTCTGAACTAAAGCTTTTTTTATTTCTGCTCTAATTCGGGTTTTTCCTTGGCACTATTTTGTGTAATAATTATGCAGAGATGTACACTGATGTCTCCACATGTTGTGTTGCTACAGAGAGGAACACGACACCACATCAGCATCGTTAGCTCTTCTCTAATATGAATACAAATACATAAAATGAACACAATAACAAACAGAAACGGGTCTGTGTGTTGCTTTACAGATGAAGGGGGTCTTTTCATGGTCATAACTTTCATTTTATTATAGCAGGTGCTTCTAGATACGACGGTTTAAAAGAAATGACTGAAATAAGGACTTTAAAAGTGATTTAAAATAGAATTCCTAAAATGTCCTAATTAAACACTGACTTTTTCTTGTGTAGTAAGTGAATTAGCATAACGTTAATGCAGTTTAATCCCCATAGTAGTGCGTCAGGTTTCAAGACGGGCTGAATTCAGTTTGAACTATTTACATTACATGCAGATTGAAAATATTTAGACACACAGCCTATTTGTACGGAAGTGTTTGCGATATTGGTTGTACTGCACATTACTGTAGCGAAAGGAAACACTGCAGACTTATTTGAATGGATACAAGAAAGGGACCAGTGCAAAATGAACACCCATACCGTACCTGTACATATATAACAATGAAAATACGTAGAATCACGATCATGACAGAAAATAAACGACGTTAATGGAACAGCACTGAAATTGAATGGCTTATTTACCTTCATTTTATATTAAGTTGACGTGGATAGAATTATAGTAAAACTCTTTATCTGATTAATTTGACAGATTTTCCACAAAATGCATATGTACCATTTAACACTCAATAACATAAGCCTTAGGCTACTTATACTACGGATAGTTAATACGATCAGTTACCGAGAAACCATTGCAATTTCAGGTTTAATCTTAAAACTATTTGCCGCCATCTAGCGGACATTCCAGAAGCAGCAGATTCGAGAACGCACTGAACCGGTTCCATGAAGTGCATATATAATATTCAATAGCACCCACATGTTGCCAGCGACCATGAAATGTTGAAAACCAGTACAAAACACCATTAAACTACTACAGCTTCGATTTGTTCCTGGGCATGCCATCTCACCCCCATAAACCCCTGGAACATGACGACTCCCAATCCAGTGATCTCCACAGGTCCCCGACTCCACATGCCCACGATTGTGTACAAACTGAAGTCCTAGGTCGATACATGTCGAGGATCTCAATAGTTCAACCAGGAAGTCATGCAATTCGACTGCAGGAAAAACACACCAATCCGTGTTGCTTATTAATAAATATTCTTTATTTGTAAATTTTGCACATGGCGCTTTCAACATCACATCCAGACCTCTTTATAAATGGATGCATCTTTTTCTTTTGTAAAATCTTATATTCAGATAATTTCATTTCTGTACACATTTAAATCGGTAGAACGTTTTGCCACTAGATCAAAGTGTCACAAAGAAACAGATGGAAAACGGCTGAAAATAGAAGACAGGCCACCACATCTACCCAAGTGTTAGAGCTTGTGAGCCTGAAGGCCAAATTAATTGTGCTCTCTGCCACCAGCCTAGAAATAATGCCTGAAATGAACAGGGGGGTGGGTCAGTGAGGGAGGGGAAGAAAAAGAAACCAAAGAGGAAAATAAATCACATTTTAAACGTAAAATTCATTGAACAAGACACCAAATGTACTTTAGAAATTTGAATAAAGGTGCAGTGGTCATTGAGTGTTTTTCCCATAAAGAGACAGGACTGCCGTGTTTTTTTTATTACTAGTTCACTCCTGCTGTGGTCAACCACCCGGCGCCGCACAGGGGCCTCTTCGGCTCGTTTGAGCGGCAGTACCTGGTGAATTTATCTTTCAGGTGCTGTCGGTACTGATCTCGGGTGCTGTAAAAAGACTTGTTGTTTTCCACAAAAGACCGGATCTCGTCTTGCGTTAGACAGTTCTCTTCGTCGGAGGTGCCTTCAGACTCATCCTATTTAAAAGTAAACCATACAAGTCAAGATTCAGACCAATACGAAGGAAAACCTCTTATCTGTACCCATCTACCAACACTACTCAATACCATTCACAGGTCTTATCTATTTCACTAAGTGAGAAGGAACCAGAGTCTGAAAGTTTATCTACAATGACTTGACTAAGAGACGCTCCTGAGGAACTCTGCAAACTTCCTCACAATTCTGCGGCACTTCGTGTCCTCTCTATCCCACGTGCAGATCTAACCACTCCTGGCAAGCGTGGAGCTACGCTATCCATAAAATAATTACTAGAACTTATATAGCCCTTTTCAAGAACCAAAGTCGCTTGAAGATGTCTCCCTCAGACATTTAACAGATTTTGCCGAGACACAAGGAATTCCTCGGGGGACGGAGAGTTCAGAAATGTGGGGGCACAAGAAAAATAAGAGTTAATGATGTCATATACTCACCAGGAGCTCCATTAGAGTCTTGGTGCCGCTGTCCCAGCGCGCACAGTGGGACGCCTCGGAGGACGCAGGAAAGTGGTGCATGGTTTTTCTGTGCTCTGTCCAGGGCAACTGTAGTGCGATAGTTGCAAAGGAGTCGCAGCAGGTATTCGCACACATTTCTTTGGTTCTGCAGGAGTGCGAGTCGCCGTGCACCTTCCCTGCGCTCTCTCTCCGGCTGCCATCCACGACGCAGCCCCCCGGGGTATGACACTGGAGAGGAAGAGAAATGGAAACGCACGTGGGTTAAACCTGTAGTGCATCCTGGGAGTGGGACGTTCGTGTGGGACGTTCTCGAGTTCACCTACGTGAGCGTTGGCACACACCGAGCCCTTGTTCTTCTTTTTCTTCTTTCTATTCTTGCCTTTCGTGTTCTCTTCTGCATTGGCCCAGCACTCCACACAGCTGTCCACCCCGTCCTCCTCCTTATCCTCACAGCGGTGGCCGCAGGAGTCCTCTCCTTTAGGAAAGAGCAGCGCGTTAGTACCCGACACCCAGGCCATCGTTCCACATAAAATACAGGGGAGGAAAAACAAACCAGCAAAGAAACAAAACATACAAACCCCCACCCCACTTCAAGCCAACGCCCACCCACCTGCTTCATCATGGTTACAGATGCCTTCTGTACAGGCTACATCAGAGCCTTCCCGAGAGCCCGTCTCGCTGCCCTCCATACTCGAGGAGTAACCACAGTCACTTCCATTGCAATGGGGTGATAAACCTACAAACAGTTCATGTCAACTGTCAGATGCATTAAAAATATCACACTTCACAGGAGTATTTCACGACAGTAACCACTCTCAACACAGAATCAAGACAGCAGCCTAAAAACCCTCCTGAATTCACACTGGGGGAAATCAAAGTGTGAGGGTTGTGTAGATCTAAACGAAACATCCATGTACAATAACAAGCAGACTATGTATTTAATATACACAGAGATCCAGACCTTTCTTGGTTTTAGGAGACCCCAGTATTGCGCTGCCGGGACAGCTGCAGGAAGTGCTTTCATTCGTGACGATGACCTCGACACACCCGCCCGCCTCCTCCGCGCTGCCACACGCCGTACAGCTACTATCGGCTGACGGGGAGGAAACCTGAAACACAGAGACGCAGAATGCTTCGGCACACTTACGACCACATGCCAATTACACGGCAGGGAAGGAACTAATGACTTCACCACTTAACAGAGATGGGCAACAGCTTCCAGCACATCAGTTAGAGAACTTGCCCAATAGTACGGTCAACCATTCATAGATACTTTTTGTTCATAACTTTCTCATAAGCCTAATCTCTTATTGTGGTTTAATAGAGCTTTACATTAAAGTTACATCAAAACGTCTTCTTGAAAGGAAGAGCAACAATGAAAGTGTTTTAAGATTATGAAAAGGAATAAAAAAAAATAGGCATGCACAAGCGATATTTGAGCTCTGATTCAGCAGAGAGGATACCTCATCCTGGCTTTTCCCTTTGTCCTCCGCTTCTTGCCCAGACATGTCAAAACCACACTTGTTTTTGCGCCGGTTCTTGCGTTTCTGCCGCTTCTTCTCCTGCTTGAGCTCCCGTACTCGGTCCTCCTCGGTGAGCTCCTCGCACAGCTGCTCCAGGCGACTGATTCCCTGCACCTTCTCGACCGCCATCTATAGACGACAAAAACAGGCATGAAACCGGGCACGGCACTGGGGGAAAAAAAAGTGTTCAAACAGAGATTGAGTTTGATCGAGACTGATGTAGATTTACACCTCATCATCATAAGTCAACTTCGAGAGAAGCTTCAAATGCTGTGAACCTACCTCAAAACTCTTGCGTAGCGCATCTACACCCAGGTAGAAGAGCATCTGCCATGTCTGCTCTTCGGCTCTTAGTTTCTGCCAGATCCGATGCAGACGCTCATACAAGTGGATACCGAGACAGGTTAGAACTTCTTCCTGGGCGATATCGATGGTCTTGGCATGTCTCTCTCTGCGCCTGGATGAAGCACACGCATGCGTTTAATAACACATTTTGAACTTAAAATAAGCAGCAGCAATTCAAGAGTGGAAATGCACAGTCCAGAAGTGTGTTAATGTGACAAGGTATTCTTAACAATGCCCAAAAGGAGAGACAGAAGCGGGATTAGTGGATGCAATTTTACATGTGCAAGGGAAGGTCAAATACGTTGGAAATATGTTCCCTTTAAAAGAAGTCGTGTGAAGCTCAAAAACATGCCCAACAAACAGACGGATCATTTTAAAGATCATATGCATTAAGCTTCATGGCTTACCTTGAATCGATGCAATCACATCCCAAACACATCTCAGCCCCACATACGCGTCTATAACAGAATTATGTAAACATGATGGCAAACCGCAAGCAGAACTGAAGAAATGTCACTTCAGTCACAAAAACATTGCTGATATACTAAACACACAAATCCATGGACAACTTCCACCCCCCCCCAATGCATCATGCCTTTTAATGAACTGCCTTCAGCAAAGCTTAATCCTATAGACCATTAAGATTTAAGTTTTAATTCTCATTCAGTTCAGGACAATTGATAAGATTAGGAGTCAACCCGATTCAGTTTAACGTTTTATTACACGAGACAATGGGATTCATAGAAACACTCTAGACTCATTTGATTCTCCCTGGCCACTGATTAGGTCATATTGCGATTTACTTCAGTAGCGCAGTGAGCAGAGGCTATTTCAGGTTCTTACATCTGTTTATGGAAACGACCTCCAGTAAGCAACAACTGGCACCCAGTCTGTAGCCTCTCACTGGGTCTGACATTCAAAAGCCACATGGTTTGGCAAAGTGAGAAAGTAGCGGACAGGTCTTCAGAGGCAAAGCCCCAACGTTTGGATGATGTGTAGGAGCTTTGGGATTTGCTTTTTGAAATCACTATACTGCACAAAATGAAGTATCAGAATGATACATTTTCGCAATATCTCCATGCTTCAGAGCATCCCCATTAAAGCAAACTTTCTAGAGAAGCTTTAAATTACTGATCCAATAAGAGTGAAGAAAATGGTCGTTATAACCAATACACTAAATGAATTTATCAAAGTCAATTACCTACTTTATGACTATTCCAAATTCGAACAATGATTAAGTGACTGAAATGACATTTCAGCTGCAGGGAACATATTCATTTTGCTGGGACCGAGGATTTTGTTTCTAAATTATATTTACGTATACATTTTTTTAGGCATATGATCTTTAATATAAATTCTCAACAAGGCACAGCTCTGACTTCTAAAATAATGGGAAACAAACGCTTAGCCGAAATTAATGTTTACACTTGAGGGCAATGTTTTTCAGATTTAAAATCAACGTCACTTTAAATGGGGAAAAAAAAAAAAAAAAAAAAAGTATAAAAAAAGCCAACAAAAAGCGCTAGATAGCCCACTCTAGCAAACTACATACTCATACCCTCCAGCAAACTCGGGCTCGGCCCGGCCCAGGAGGTGGGCAATGAAGTCGGTCTCGCAGCACACGTGGATGTGGCGCTCGTGGGGGCAGCAGCGCAGGCCTTCGTACAGAGCTGCGCAGTAGCCCTTCTCCTTGCTGCAGTCCAGCTCGCCAATGAGGATGTTATAGGCCCTCAGTACCTTGTTCTTGCAGTCAGTGCAGAACCTGTAAAATATCACAAAGTACAACGTCATACAAAATGAAAGCGCTACGTCACTATCACACTGTGCATTTAAAATTCACACAATGGAGAAAAAAATAATTCTGAATTAATACACAAAATACCAGAGAAAAGCAAGGTTGCATGTCATTTTATTTTAAATCTCTCAAAACTCATTCCTTCCTTCCTGCTTACCTGTGTTTCCGTAAATACGTTTCTAAAGTTTCTAAAAGACAGGCCGAGTCGATTAAAACCACTTCGTCGCGGCACTCCTGGGACATGAGCTCCCAAACATCCATCCAGCTGCCCCTGCGAGAGACAAAGTTATTCAAGCATTTCTGCGTTCCAGAATTTTGGTTCTTTGAAACCATCCTGAACTCATAAAAAAAAAAAAAAAAAAAAAAATCACGACAGTCTGGAACCGTTAAGTAAACTCATCTCATATCCTTACAGGTCTTCCTTTTAGACTCCACAGTACAAGAGGACCTATTACACTAACCTGCTGATGCTTCCTGTTCTTCCTAGGGCTGTGACACAAGTCACTTTCTGAAGGTATGTTAATTACAACGGCACTGAACTCCAAAAAGTCTCGGAGGGGAAAAATAAAAGGGCAGAAACCTTGACTCACCCTAAGGGCTTAGGCTTGTGCGTGTCTAAAGAGTGCAGCTGGCAGCGCTTGTTCTTCTTACTTTTGGGAATGGCATCAATCATGTCGTTTAACTTTGACCTAGAAAATTAAAATAAAAACATTACATCATACCCCGGATTGATTTCCAACAGTCGTTTATACGGCTAAATATCAGAGCCTCTGTTCTTTCACTCGTCTATATAGATCTTTTCATACACACAGATGTGCAATACAAATGTCACTCACCCATGCACGTAAAACAACGTGTACAGTTTTTTTGCATCTGCCATACAGGCCCGGGTTACCGAAAGGACCCCCGTGGAGCCCACGGTCAGCGGCTCCAGCGCCGGGTTTCCAGATTCGACGAGCTGCGAGAAGAGGCGCTCGACGCTGCGCCGGCAGCCCACGCACGGGACAAGCTGAGACAGGGCGTTGAACACCTCGCGGGACGTGACCATCATGGCAATGTTAAGATCTTGCGGCTTCAGCATACTGTGATACTGTAATAAAACGGTGACAATGACAAAAACAAAAAACATTAGAAATCACTCGTTCAAACACAATAACAATTAATCACAGTGAAATCTAACCACTCTCTCATACGTTCAGTATTACATTGTTTTTGTACACATTACAATATAAAAAATGTATTCTTGTACAGAAAGTTTAAGAATACTGCACAACGTACCACAAATAAAGCACCCGCACCATTCTTTTACAGCAAAGCTCTTTCTTCTATTGTCAACGATTTATATACCAACGATAAACCACTGCCTACCATCCTATAAAAATAAACGGATCTAATAAACTTCAAACGTAGCAATGCTTTCATACTATATCAGGAGTATAGTACGTCCTGTCACATTTATAACAAAGCTCTTTCTTTCTCCCTGTACAGACTAATGTACTGTGGCAGATTAAGAGAATGAGTCGGTATTAATTGCGCATTAAGGGGCAAAAATGCAGTTGTGGATTGAGATTTCTCCTCTCGATTATTAAAAAAAAAAAAAATAAGCAGAAAACGTAGAACCAGTCAATATTGCTCTCTATTTGGCAGCAGTTCTATGAGCACTTCGTAATCAATCTTTCATTTTCTCCCTTATGCCATTGCAGTCCAGCACACTAAAGGCACCCAGGAATGCCATTTCTAAGAGCGATCAGGGTAATACAAAATGGAACAGGCTTAACTTAAGCTTAGTAATTTTGTTTAACTTTTTTAAAATGGGTTTGCAAAAGCCATTCCCTAGTTAAGGTCCAACTCTACTTCACCCCCACACCCTGCTTACCTGTATGAACTGTTTCATCTGTGAACTGTTTATCTGGTGACTTTCCAGGGTGAGCATGTTGTCTGAAAACTCCATCACCATCTGAAAAATACATTTGCGTTCAATTGACTGAAAACGACAACAGAGTTCCTTTACGATCAAAGACTATTTGTTTTGAATACATCGTTGTTTTCCTGGGACTCTGGCCTATACAGCAATGTGTTCAGCTGCACGAAACATCTCTAAAGTCCCATTAGCTTCAAGCTGGGGGAGATGCAGAGTATTTTGCACTTTCTATAAAACAAACAGTGACGAAGAAGGTTTTCAAACTCACACAAACAAAATTCAAAAGTCAAAAAAATATCATGCAGTTGAGCATACTGGCAATGTCTTTAGAGAGTCAATAATAAAATAATGCACTAGAGTACCATCACAGGCTGGTTTCACAGACTTACATCAGCACTAGTCTTGGGCTACCCAATGTTATTTTTAGGTAGAGTAGTTCAAGACTAGTGCTAAATCAAGGTCTGTGACACCAGCTGAGAAATACACAATTTAAACATTAATATAACATTCACTGTCAACTGTATGTATTAATAATGTATCTTTACTGCAATTCATATGATGGCAAAAACTAAAGTCTCACCTATTTAAAATGTGGCAGCATTATATTAGGGTAATACAATTAGCCGATGAACAAAGACCATTTCATTTCTCACCATACTCCCCATTTTACATGTATACCAATTACAATACTTGGAAGGAAAACGATTTCCAAAAAACGTTGCAAAATAAGTAAGAAAATGTAAAAGATCTGTCATGCAATCAGTTTGTTTTTAATGAAAATCTAACTATAAAACGATCAGCAACTTGGGAAACCCAAATCAGAGAATAGAAGGTCAAGTCAGTTCCAGATCAGAATGAATTGACAGAAATCACCAAATAAAATCTAGAAGCTGTGTGCAGCCCATCAGTCAAAGCGAATACAGGTCAAGATTTTTAACACTGAAAACTAGAGCTTTTTGTTTAACCTGTAGGAGATCATTGAGGTACAAAAGGCAGCTGTAAATCAGTGACTGGTTTAAGGAAGACCCCCAAGCAAAACAATTACAAATAATCATTACTGTGGTTTCAGTTTTAATGTTTATTAAGGTAGATATGTATATATTGAAATATTCGCAAACGCTGAGGTCTAGAACATCAAGTGCACGAAAATGCATATTAAAACACTGAAACCTTTTTCTGATTGTGTTACGTTGTTCAACTGAGACTAGTAACAAATATTAGTATTGCAATGTAATGACATTTCCATTACACTGCTTTACACGATATTGCAAACATCCTCCCACGTAAAGATTAAAAAGGCTACAAAAACAAGGGACATAATTTGTACAGTGTACATCTGGACCATTAGCTCCGAGGTGAAACAAGGCCTCAAACAGGGACTGTGCCTTCGCGAAAATACGAGCTGCACAGATTAGGCAGTAAAACACTACAATGCACACATAGTCGGCTTGATCTGCGGCCCATGGCACACATTGCAGGGAGGGACTGTGTTAAACATCGACATTTTTCCGCTTTTCATACACTCCGTAATATGGCCTGTTGCCTAGCCGAGGAGAGGCCTAGCTTTGCCGTTTCCAGCCTCCCACCGCATTAGATTGTGACCCGAGTTTCCTGGTTACTTTGTTTCCAGATGCCTGGCGGGGGATCGCACGCAAAACACCCAGCCGTGTCCCCCGCAGTCGGGCCACCCCGTTCAAGACTCACCGTGAGGGTGTCATCGATGTACAGGGGGATCTGCCGGGCGAGGAAGGGGAAATCTTCCTCCCCGTCCCTGCAAACAGCAACCAGACGCGCCATGTCTTCTTCTGATCCCGATAGTACTGCTGCCTACATACAGGGGGACAGTGTGAGAAACTCCAGCACCAGAAAACGCAGTTTCAAAAAAACACATTCACCACTAGGCTTAGACAGGAGAGAGAGAGAGAGAGAGAGGGGGGGGGAATGAAGGAAGAAGAAGAAGAAGAAGTCTGGCCATTTTATATCTCATAACCCTGCTGCACTGCATTTGGGCAAACTGGGTAACAACACGTAGCTGGCTTAGCCAACAAAATGCCAACTTTGCCAAGACTCTGCCTTGTGCATTTGGCTTCAAAGCTGCACAATGACACAACGTTACAGACAATATCAGGAACAAGTGCATTCTATTCGGATTCGTTGCATTTGATTAAAAAGCGTTTCTAGAACCCGCTGCTCTGCTCAATCCGGGCACAGTGCGACACACGATCGCTATGGCACCCAATGGACGTCTTACTAATAAACTGTAACACCTGAATAGATCAACACAGCAGACACAGCTCACGCACATCCCGGTCATAGGCTGCTACAATTAAACACAAAATATTTAGCTAGCTGTTAGTTCACTAAACCTCGGGATATCAGTCGTGACGCTACAGCACAAACAAACACAAAGGGACAGTCTCTTCAAAACACACCCCTGGTTGGGATACACCAGCCCGAGGATTTGGCTAAACACGACACAAGAACTGCGACTTTTTTCCTTACTTTAAGTTAGTTAAAAAGACAACGTTAACAATATCACAATTATAACCCTCTCTTACAGTGTAGCCACTTCGCTCCACCTTCTTATCGCGAGAACTGACTCAAACTGGTTCGTCAGGCGAGAAGCAGTTTTTTCCACAACAACTTCAGTCACTTAGTTTAAATAAAATAATAATACAAAAAAATTACCCGCAATTATTAGCAGACGTGGCCCAATCTACCGCTCGGCGCCCCTGGCAGAGTAGAGTTAAATAAAAAATCCAATACAAATTGAAGTGTCAGAAAAGAGACGACGCACGCCTTCGTGTTATTCCGCCACATAAAGTAACCCCCCCTTCCCAACACAACACTTTCTCACACAAACATTGAACGGCATGGTATATACATTATATTTACATGGAATATCACTTTATTGTTTTTATGAAGATCAGCTGCATTTGAAAATGCGTGTTTTTATTGTTACAGTACAAAAACATACATGAAGTGTATAGTACGTGGCGACGGGATTACACGACAACCTTTGACCCCCTGAGAGACGTTGCAGAGAAGTAGTCCCGACGCCGTGAGGGTGACGTTATCACATGTGACAGGACAGGCGGCTGGGCGGGACGCAAGCGGGGGAATTGAAATTAGTTTTGCTCATTTTCTGCAAAAGGGCATGTATAAACCACATCATTGAATACATGAATGCACCGTGCCCCTTCCTCCATTTGAGTAGTTAATCACCTATTCGTTTATTCTCTTGACCAGATGAATGTCTTGGCAGTAACAGAGGTCTCCCCAAATCAATTGAAGCTCCATTACCAGTCTGCTAGATTATAGTGTGTTCAGTGTTTCTTCTTCGTTGCTGCCTTATATTTCAAATAATACTAGAGGCCATTTGGGTTAAAATATGAACAAAAAAAGTAGTCTGTCCAGTCATTTAGTTTTATTTTAAAATGTAGCGCTGATGTTTTCCATATTTGCAATTCAAGATACATTTAAACAATTTTAACTTTAACATGTTCTTAAAACTCAGACCATGCATTTAAAAAACTATATATACACAATTCAAGATACTGCAATGCAATTTCATTTTTAATTTAGAAAATAGTTACTGCACATAATACAATTTGAAAGCACATACCAAAGTGAAATGAAAATGTTTTCACTACTTTGCATTTGTTGAGTGAAATCATATATAGATGGATTTATGTTAATATAAAGTAATAGTTTTGGGGTTTGTAATTACAGACTTTGGTGAAACCTGGTGCATTAACACATACAGCAACGATTTTAATTAATTCAATCAAAATTCAGGAATTATGTGAAAATTAATAGGTTTACAATTATTTGTGCATTTCAGTTATGTGTGCTGTGAACTGGGAAGCAGTTAATTCAATTTTCTTAAAAATGTGTATTTGATAAGTCAATCAGCATGATCCAATTTAATGCCACACTAAAGTCTTTCAACACTTTAGTAAAATAATAAATGTCATAAGACGACTAAGGTAAAAGACAAGAGTTATATTACCGTGCAAATAACATATGACATATGGAGGGTTAGGCTAGATCTTTTGGAGAAGTGACTACCAAAATTTGACCATAATTTTTTTAAGATGTAAAATGTACATAATGAAAGAGCTTGCAAACATATATGATACCAGTACACATATCGAAAACAAATTGCTGCTATTAACGGTATCAACCATGACATTTGTTAAACCAGTCATAATGTTCGAAAGCAGAAAAAATAACAACTGGTTTCTGTTTACGGCTTGTATAAGACAAAAACCATCCAATTTTTCACGCATTTTCCCTTCTTGGTGGGTTACAGGCTTGCCATCTTGCATTGGAGTGTCTTGAGAAGGATTCCAAGAGGTCGACACTACGGAACATTTTGATAACACTTTGGCAAAAACCAAAAGAAGATCAGCAGCAGTTAAACAGCACAGGAAATATAGCGACTGGGAAACTGTCCAGATGCAGAAAGACAGATTTGCCATTCTGCGAGAAACTGGTTCTACAACGTTCTGGCAGACAACCAGGGCTGCCATTAATGCAAGACTTGTGAGCAGGAGGCAAAATATTGCTTTGATCCAGTCCTTTACCAACACCCTCTTTTCCATTATAAAGAGTCCCACCTGCACCCCAGTCATGTAGATGGCAATGTATCCAATGACAGAAAACACCCCTTCTCTGTTAGCACTTAAAAATCCACCTGATCGGTCACTGCCATGCAAAATAAAGGACTTGAGCTCGGTGACCTCCAGGGCCATTTGGTAAAAGCCACCAATGATCAAACCTAAAACCCAGGACTTGTTCACTGGGAAGACAGATAAAAGCAATGAGGCAACTACCCTCACTATGGCTAGGGTGAAAAAGAAATTCCAGTGCACACCGTACTCTGACACATGCTCATGATAGCCAGTTGCTTTGACACCAATCAGCCGTGCCATTCCAAGCACCACCAGGGGCCAAACTGCCAAGAGCTGCTTAGTCACGTGTGAAAACTTAGACCCGACTGCCTGCTTTCTCCTCGCTTCTGGACAAACAAGAGAGTTCGACAGGACGAAGGCTCCCACGCCGAAATCCATGACGCCCGTCCCGTACGTTTCGGCCTTGGCGTAGCGCCTGGGGAAGACGGCAAAGTCCACAGCAAGAATGCTTATGGCTGTCTTCACGTTGACGAGCACTCGGAAGACCGTCACAAAGGGGATGCGGTTGGTCTCCAGCTTGGTTTCCAAAAAGTCCTTGAAGAGTTTCTGAACGGGCTGGAGGGCAACGTGTTTCCTCTTGTGGTATATGCAGAATAACATACCAACATTGATGGCTGCCAGACTCAGAATGACCAGGTACAGCACTTCACTCAGCACAGTACAGGACAGCACCAGGGGCAGAATTAACATAGTGAAGTCGAGAAGAAGGTGCACCGTCCAGGGAAACGGAAAGACCCCTCCACTGAGGAAATACAAAATCAACACCAGCCCTCTGCTCATCAAGCACAGTGGCGCCAGGGCAGAACCCAGCGAGATCTCACCCAGGCTCGTCCCATTTAGGTTGCTGACGAAAGCCTCCTTTTGATCTTTCTGAGACATTGTTTCAAGTTAGGAAAATGACTGAAATTAAAGAAAAACACAAGACATATAAAACCAATCATTACTGGCTGCAGGAAGAAGTCCTAAAATGTAAAGTTAAGCATAGTTCTGCATACACCTTATTTAAATATAATGTATACGATCAACTCAAAACCATTCTCAGGGTATTGTGACCTTATTGGGGAAACAGAATGCACGACTCTTTTTAAAAACATTTGACATTTTAAAAGACTTTAAGAAATGACAGGTGACATTGAACACAGGCTACAAATAAGAATGTGCACTTACTTCTTGAGTGGATCTGGGTGGAGAAAAAAAAGTAAGTACCAAGAATATGTCGTAAAAAACAATACACAACCATTTATATATTTATATTTATATACAGTCAACACTGAATGAATGAATGCCGCATTATGCTGAAATAAACTACATTACAGTAAATACCTACCTACTACATCTTATGCCCTTTGACTGAAGAGAAAAACACACCTTCTCCTAAATCTTAAACTGCACGTAGATAACATTCAAGAACCGTGATTTGATCCAAAATAATAATAACACACAGTGTTTCCATTCAAATGATCGCTCCTCTGCCCGTCTGTGCAGGAGTATTTTCAATCACTTCCGCATTCAGTAACCAAGCATTTCTGCGTTTTACGTCACGTGGCATTCCTTCTCCGCGACGTCACCGGAGTGGGCGGTGCTTGTGTACGTGGTACACAGTCTCTGATAGCCGGGCAGAGTTTGATTACAGGAGAGCGGCGCTGGCTGTTTGTCCTTCACTGGGAGTGTGTGACAGCAAGGGGACAAAACCGAAATACCCGTACGATATAGTTGGGAATCGTCATGTTGAAATAAGTACGAGGCAGCTTAAAGTCAGGGGAGTTGGACTCAGACGATGGAAAATGCCCAGCACCAAGTGTGTGAGAGCAACAACCGCACATGTGCCAATGGAAAGCAGATCCCGAATGGAGCCAGTCGCAGGGATTGGGAAAAGCGGCCGGGTCAGCGCACAGGATCACAGGAAAAGGTACGGCGCACCTCCACTGCAACCTTGCTGCTTTTCTGCACATGTGTCAGCAGTGTTGTTGTGTCCTGCGGGAAATGTATAATAATGCAGCTGTTTCGTTAATTAGGAATGGAAATTCCCGTTGACAGACAACTTCAAACGTCATATCCCATGTTGCTTCGCATTATACGTTATTATAATGTTGTGGATTATGATTCTGTTTATTCATAATAGTGTTGTCCCAGCTGAAAAATAAATGTTTGGCAACATTTGTAAAAGTTTGAAATACAGTGGAATTGCATTCGTGGTGTGTGGGAATGATTTATTAGTCCTGGGAAGTCAAAAAGTCTGATTAATGCCAAACCACTGTGACGTAGTAGGTGGAACGTGAATGTGAGTCCTCCTGGACAAGGACATCAGATTATATTTTTTTACTAATCAATGGGTCACTTGTACCATTTACTTAAAAACTAAAAGCTCCAGATTTTCTATAAGGTTGTATTGCTCTTTCAATTTGATGATATGGATACAAAGTGAACATGGGTATAAATTGAAATTGAAACCCATAATATCATGACCACAAACACTTGAACGACACATACATTATTTGGAATTCCTTTACAGAACAGTCTACAAAAAACACACACAACTTATAGGTTACATACCAGGTTGTGTTGGGTATCAGTAATGATTGGAAATCTGATTATCCTTATCATCCGTTACAATGGAAAGACCATTAAACGAAAAATTGATAGATAACTGTAATACTACAGAACAATGCATAATAAAAAAGTTTTTATTTCGGAGAACAGTAAGTGGGCTCGTGCTCAGTGCAACCAACCCACCATTTTCAACATAGAAAAAAGTACCACTGGCACCACAATGGACACTATAGTATTTTGTTTTCTTTCTAGCAAATGCTTTGTTAACCTTGTTAGCCAATTAACTCCTAGCCAACACACAATTAACTGGGTTTCCAGGTCACAATCGTGTGCTTGAATGAGTATAAACCAGGCCGTCTTAACCTTTACAAATGTGGCTCAGCTGAAAGTATAATATGTTTAATTTATTTTAGCTTAAGTTTTCATTGTGGTTTGGTATGAATAGGTAGGTACGATTTACTCCAAAAGGGTCATACAAATGTTTGACGATGCTGCATTGGAAATAAGATTAAAAGTTAAAGTCATTAAGCCCACACCTCATTAGTGAGTCGTTTGGTACGGCTTTAATCTGTTCCTACAGTACATCTGTTACTTGATTTTTCAACTCGGGCAGTCTAGGAATTATTAATCTCCTAGTAGCAGCCTAGACAGTGGGAGTCCTAGATTCAAGAAAGTTAGCTGTCAAGACACTGCATGCTTTGTTTGTTAATTTGCCAGGGATTTCTTACCAAAATGTATAGAAATTTATAATGCAAAAAATATAAATAAACTTGGAAAAAGGTGTGTATTCAGAACAAATGATACAGGATTTTGTTTCGCCAGTGACGGAATGAACACAACAACTGTAGCATGTTTTTTAAGATACTTTATGAAACCCCATGATTTATATAAATGACAAGCAGTTAATCTGTATGCAGTAAGTGTTCAACACTGATAAACTGCAGGGTGGATAGACTGCTAGAATTACACAGCTGAAAATATAAAGCAATGATGTAATCTGCAGATACGTTCATATTTTGCAAGATATGCCTTCCTAGCATGCAGTTGATCTCGCAGTGATTTTGTGCAAATCTGCTAAAGCTGTCTGTCTACAGCTTCTAAAAATATTAGGAGTAAGCCTGCTTTGTACCTGGCTCTTAACTGAACTTGGATAGCCTGGAATCAGGTGAAACGGGTGCATTGAGCCAGTGGCGTCTGAAGGACGCCACAGCGCCATGTGATTATCAGAGCATTATTGGAGAAAAGGAAAAACAAAAAGAGAAATAGGTCCTGCGTATAAGAGTCAGCATGCAAAACAAAACTGCAGCAACGTCAGATCAGCTGTATAAAGTAACCTTATAAGTCTATCCCGGTACCATAATCGGGGGGGTTATAAAGGTTAATAAAACTCTCAGTTCCTAATCGTTTTTTATTTCCCGACAAGGCTGAAGAGAAAGAGAGGTAGTTTTATTAATCCATTCCTGCTCCTAGGTGCCTGCCCAGCGATAGCCACAACTGCATTCTCAGTGTCTTGTGGTTGTGTGACGTGCAACCCCAAGCCCCCTTGACTTGGCATTGGTGTATGAAAGGCAGAAGCTGTGTTTTCATTTGACACATGGAAGACAGCAGCACACGTAATGTCTGCCGAAGGGCAGGATTGAACTCGCTGCAGCAGCAGTCTGGACTCAGTTTCTCCACAGTGTTGCCACACCCAGCAGGGGAATGCTGTGCTGCCAGTGCGAGAGGATCTGATTTGTATTTTCCACACTTAAATAACACTGATGCGCAATAGATGGCTGATATTTTCATGTAGCCCTCCTGATGTACACCAGGGGGTTTTCAGTATCTCGGAACAATGTTGTGTCATTATCATTACTCGGGAGGTCTACACAAAAATTACAATACAGTGTGATCAGTTCTGATGTGTGGGTATCTTTGCACAAATCGTGGCATGATCATGATTGTGTCCTTTGAAGAACACACTGCTGTGTTCATCGTGAAGAAAATACTTGTTTGTAAAAAAAAAAAAAAAACACACACACATACAAAAGCTTAAAGAAATGTATTTTATTAAAGTCATAAGTATTATTATTAGGCATTATTATTACAGTTCTAATTAAGTTTTCAAAAACAAAACAAATCCTAATTCCTTTTGTTAGTTACAGCCCAAGCAGGAAACATTGAGGGAATAAAAATAGTGCCTTTGAAACAAGGTGAGTCTGGCATTTGGGTATTTCCTTGTGATCATGCATAACTTCACGTATGTGTTTGTTACTGATTTCCAGAACACGTATAGCTTTCAAGTGGATTTTTCAATTTTCCAGTATAACACTGGGGGGAAATCCCTTTAACAAAGCAACATAATCTGCAGAGATATGAGCTAGTCTCTGTTCTGTGAACGCATGGCTTTGATCTCCTTCCCAGACTTTTTGGATTGGTGTGCAGTTTTAAGCTCATGTCTTTAACCTGTCGTCTGTCAAACTGAACACTAGACTAAATTCCTGATAGAGTTCACGAACATTTACAGACCTTTTTTTGAAAGTACAACCAGCTGTTAAACCATAAACCTGATGACAGTGCTCTCTCGTGTTTTTCCTCCAATGAAACTGAATGAGATGTATTCTTAGTGCTGTCAATGTTGTCTCCAGGCCAATGGCTTCAGAACGCAGACTCAGTCCCATCACCCCTCTCTCAATGACTGCTTGGATGGGGAAGTCAAAGCCTTCTTGATCGATGAAGGTGAATTACACACCTATGATGACCTCACTAAAGTCAACCCTGTCACCACAACTACAGGTAATATCTCCTCTGGAAATGACTGCTCACGTTTTTAACAGATTAGATTGAATTTGAAGATTGCTGATTCTGTTTAAACACCTGTAACTGTTCTCTGGGGAAATAAACAGCCTACATATTATGTCTCATTTCAGCAAAATGAATAGTAAAGACTAATTTTGTAACATCAGACTCCTATGTTACTCTTTCCTTGGTGTGGCCCGTGTCATTGTTCTGGTGTGCGGCGGGTCTAGTTATTGTTCTCCTTGCCTTGTAGTTCTGAAATGCCTGCAGGCGAGGTACTGTGCGAGGGTGTTTTACACTCATGCCGGCTGCACTCTGGTCGCTGTGAACCCATTCCAGCCCATTCCTCATCTCTACTCTCTGGCTGTGATGAAGGAATATCACAGCGCCCCCCAGCCACAGGTAGGGAGCTGAGAAACCCGTCCACACCGCATGGAACCAGTTAGTCAGAGAGTCATTTTAAAGAATAACTTCATATGGCAAAACCTAGCCCAGACGTTCAGAAAAAATGCTTTTCTCTCAGATGTAAAATGTATATTTTCCCCTCATGTTATGCTCCTTGTCTTCTTTTAATCATCAGACTGTAAGGAACATGTAAACGGGCTGCTTTACACGTGTGATGCATTTTAAAGAATCGGTTACTAATGATGCTTCATCTCCTCTCCTAGGAATTCAAGCCCCACATATTCATTGTGGCTGAGCAGGCGTACAGGAATGTACAGGGCCAAGTGGAGCCGGTGAACCAGTCCGTCATCGTCAGCGGAGAGAGTGGCGCTGGAAAGGTAAGCACTGTGCAATAGTGGCCGAGCTGTAGTCAGCAGAGTGACCTCTGTGCTGAAACTGCTGCCTCGCGGGCTGGTTAAAGGTAAATACTTCCTTCTCTTACAGACCTGGACCTCCCGCTGCCTCATGAAGTACTACGCTACTGTGGCAGCTCCCTCGACTTCCCAGCAGGGCCAGGACACGGTCCAGAGGGTGGAGAAGAGGGTACTGGACTCCAACCCTGTCATGGAGGCCTTTGGTGAGAATTGGTGCTCATAATTACACCCTGTACTGTGTTGCACTGGGATGTTTTTTGCACGTTCTTTAAGCAGATCATGGAATCTGTCCTGACTGGTGCGTGACATGCCTTCCATAATTGAGAGGTCTATAATCTTTTATCCAGTACTGTACTCCACGTTTCCATCAGGTTTTTCCTGTGATTGAAAGATAAGGAGAACTGAGATTGGGCTGTGCTTTTTCCATAGGGAACGCCTGTACGTCACGCAATAGCAACAGCAGTCGGTTTGGGAAATACATCCAGCTGCAGCTCAACAGGTCAGTCTGTTTGTCTGCAGTCATGAACCTTTTAGGCATTTGCAGGGTTGCTTGATATATGAACTATCTGGGCTGGATACCGTAAAGATGCCTGTTATTCTTTACCACGGTGTGTGTGATGCATGCCTTTCTGTGTTCCCACGATTTATTCCTGAGACAATGATTCTTTTAGCCTTTAATGTCCCAGGTTTCTGTCTGTCTGTCAGTCTGGCTCACTTGCTTAAGACTGATGTTTTCTTGACACTGTTGGTGACTAGATCGCAGCAGTTAGTGGGGGCTACCATACAGACATATCTATTGGAAAAGACCAGAGTGGCCTGCCAAGCTGCCAGCGAGCGCAATTTCCACATCTTTTACCAGGTCAGTAACGCACACAATCAGTCCACAAAAGCATGATTTTGTTCTTATATCCAAGCTAGGAATCCCTGTTCTTCATTGAGGCCTGGTTTTTCAGGGGATGCTCATACGATGCAATAGGGAGGACTCGCTGTTTTGATCATGGATTGTTTTCAAACTAGTTTCTCTCTCTTGCTTTCTCTCTAGATGATTAAGGGAGCCACAGAGGAGGAGAGACAGCAGTGGGAGATGCCACATGACGCACATTTTTCCTGGTTGCCAAATGTGGACAGAACCCTTGAAGGTAATTCATGGGGGGTTTCACAACACCGTGTCTTTACATGGTAGCCACAGATTATCCTCAATTTGTGACAGTTTAAAATGCAAAGAGTTGTGCCGCATTGTTTAATTTAATGTTGATTCTCAGTGGTTATGTAGATGCAATTAAGCGCTGTTAGTTTGAAATTTAGTTTTTTTTTTTTAATGAAAAGTTTGTCATGAAAGTTTGCCTCTAAGGACAGGGACATAGACCTTAAAAAATAAATACATTTGCAAATTAAAAAAATGAAAGCAATAGCTTTGCTTCTTTTCACATTCTTTGGATTCGATGCACTCTGGGGAACGGACAGATTTGCTTTAAAGCCAAGTAACTTGATCTTTTGACAGTACTGGTTTTGGTTTTGATTTTTGCAGAAGACTGTTTCACTGAAACCAAAGATGCAATGATGCACCTGGGCATTAACAGGCAGATGCAGGGACAGATATTCCAGGTAATGAAACACAGATGACTTATAAAGGCAAAAATGTGAAATGATCTGAGACTATCGAAACTTTCGAGTGTATTGACACATGTATGTCAATGTTTATTCATTTCAGTTTTGATTTTGAAGGTTTGTTGTTTATTGCAGAATCACATGATCATGTTCTACTGTTTAGAAAAAACAATATTCTGTGAGCATGTTTGTGTCGGAATAAGAACTCCAGCCCATTACTCTGATTCTGATCGGAAAAAATATTATTCACTTTGTGAGGATTTTTGTTATAAAGAAATGAATAAATTCAGGCTTTAACAAATGTACACATGAGCTATTGTATATACACTCACCTAAAGGATTATTAGGAACACCTGTTCAATTTCTCATTAATGCAATTTTCTAATCAACCAATCACATGGCAGTTGCTTCAATGCATTTAGGGGTGTGGTCCTGGTCAAGACAATCTCCTGAACTCCAAACTGAATGTCTGAATGGGAAAGAAAGGTGATTTAAGCAATTTTGAGCGTGGCATGGTTGTTGGTATACACTCACCTAAAGGATTATTAGGAACACCATACTAATATTGTGTTTGACCCCCTTTCGCCTTCAGAACTGCCTTAATTCTACGTGGCATTGATTCAACAAGGTGCTGAAAGCATTCTTTAGAAATGTTGGCCCATATTGATAGGACAGCATCTTGCAGTTGATGGAGATTTGTGGGATGCACATCCAGGGCACGAAGCTCCCGTTCCACCACATCCCAAAGATGCTCTATTGGGTTGAGATCTGGTGACTGTGGGGGCCAGTTTAGTACAGTGAACTCATTGTCATGTTCAAGAAACCAATTTGAAATAATTCGACCTTTGTGACATGGTGCATTATCCTGCTGGAAGTAGCCATCAGAGGATGGGTACATGGTGGTCATAAAGGGATGGACATGGTCAGAAACAATGCTCAGGTAGGCCGTGGCATTTAAACGATGCCCAATTGGCACTAAGGGGCCTAAAGTGTGCCAAGAAAACATCCCCCACACCATTACACCACCACCACCAGCCTGCACAGTGGTAACAAGGCATGATGGATCCATGTTCTCATTCTGTTTACGCCAAATTCTGACTCTACCATCTGAATGTCTCAACAGAAATCGAGACTCATCAGACCAGGCAACATTTTTCCAGTCTTCAACTGTCCAATTTTGGTGAGCTTGTGCAAATTGTAGCCTCTTTTTCCTATTTGTAGTGGAGATGAGTGGTACCCGGTGGAGTCTTCTGCTGTTGTAGCCCATCCGCCTCAAGGTTGTACGTGTTGTGGCTTCACAAATGCTTTGCTGCATACCTCGGTTGTAACGAGCGGTTATTTCAGTCAAAGTTGCTCTTCTATCAGCTTGAATCAGTCGGCCCATTCTCCTCTGACCTCTAGCATCAACAAGGCATTTTCGCCCACAGGACTGCCGCATACTGGATGTTTTTCCCTTTTCACACCATTCTTTGTAAACCCTAGAAATGGTTGTGCGTGAAAATCCCAGTAACTGAGCAGATTGTGAAAAACTCAGACCGGCCCGTCTGGCACCAACAACCATGCCACGCTCAAAATTGCTTAAATCACCTTTCTTTCCCATTCAGACATTCAGTTTGGAGTTCAGGAGATTGTCTTGACCAGGACCACACCCCTAAATGCATTGAAGCAACTGCCATGTGATTGGTTGGTTAGATAATTGCATTAATGAGAAATTGAACAGGTGTTCCTAATAATCCTTTAGGTGAGTGTATACCACTTAAATATAATCGGAATCATTAAAAGCCTCCCTCTTTTTTCTACTTTTCACGTGAGCCAGGTCCTTGCAGGGCTGCTCCAGCTGGGGAACGTGCATTTCTCTGCTCCTGCCAATGAGTCAAAGCCTTGTGAACTGCAGCAGCAGTCCAAAGGTAAAGCAGCTTCACCCCATCCCTTCCATGGCCTCTTCCCACGCAGAACTGTGAGTGCAAATTGATCCCTAAACATCTGTATGTTAAGTAGCCGTAATGATTGTTCCCTACTGCTCTCTGCTTTCTTCCAGCCTTCCTCCAGAAGACGGCCACCTTGCTGGGGTTGCCCACGGAGGAGCTGCTGTGCTGCCTCAGCGAGAGGACCATCAGGGCCGGGAGGCAGCAGCAGGTGCTGATGAAGCCCTGCCAACGCACCGAGTGCAGCATGCGGAGGGACTGCCTGGCCAAGCTGGTCTACGCCCGGTGAGTGTTGCCTGCCGCCCCCCTGAGTGTGTCCAGCTAGCGGGGAATGGGGCTCCGAGGCATTCTGCAGTGTAAATTTAACACATTTAACCCAAAGTCGCCTTATTATGAAGTTAGTGAACCCCAAAATAACTGCCGCTGCCCTCCAGAAGATACTAAGTATGGGACTAACTTTGTCCTACTGGAACAAAATGTGTAAAATCACCAAATGTATTGAGAATACTTGTAGCCTAACTGAACTATTCATAAACACAAATCTTTTTTTTACATATAACATAACATGCATTTACATTTTAGTTTTTGATGACAACATATTTGTAATGAGTTATGAACAGCAGCAATTACTGTGATGTACATGGATACAATTAATACCACAGCTATGTTTGTATTATTAATATAATAAACAATGTAAGCGTGGTTGGTTAAATGGTTTTATTATGCTATAATGCTATGAAATAACTGAGAATATATTGAAAGCTGTAATTATTATCCAGCTGAAAGTTGAATGCAATATTATATGCATAATATATTTGAAGTTATATATACTAATGATCTGTATGTAGCATATAGTCCACTATAGACAATATTACTAGTATATTAGGAGCTCCAACTCGGGACCAGGGCTCTCGGACAATTGCAATCAAACTCAAAGGCGAGTTTTTCACCAAAAGAAATGTAGCTACTGATGCTTTTTGTTACTTGTTGACGCCTGACATCTCTTGGCACTGACCACTGCATCTACAGCAGGGACCGGTTTTTGAGTAGCGATTTTCATGATGTCGTTCAGATGTCTTGTGTGTGAGCCGAGAGCGCAGTTGGGTCTTGTTGAAGTTCATAATGGAGAATGCTTGCTAACAAATACACTCACCTAAAGGATTATTAGGAACACCATACTAATACTGTGTTTGACCCCCTTTCGCCTTCAGAACTGCCTTAATTCTACGTGGCATTGATTCATTCTTTAGAAATGTTGGCCCATATTGATAGGATAGCATCTTGCAGTTGATGGAGATTTGTGGGATTAACATCCAGGGCACGAAGCTCCCGTTCCACCACATCCCAAAGATGCTCTATTGGGTTGAGATCTGGCGACTGTGGGGGCCAGTTTAGTACAGTGAACTCATTGTCATGTTCAAGAAACCAATCTGAAATGAATCGACCTTTGTGACATGGTGCATTATCCTGCTGGAAGTAGCCATCAGAGGATGGGTACATGGTGGTCATAAAGGGATGGACATGGTCAGAAACAATGCTCAGGTAGGCCGTGGCATTTAAACGATGCCCAATTGGCACTAAGGGGCCTAAAGTGTGCCAAGAAAACATCCCCCACACCATTACACCACCACCAGCAGCCTGCACAGTGGTAACAAGGCATGATGGATCCATGTTCTCATTCTGTTTACGCCAAATTCTGACTCTACCATCTGAATGTCTCAACAGAAATCGAGACTCATCAGACCAGGCAACATTTTTCCAGTCTTCAACTGTCCAATTTTGGTGAGCTTGTGCAAATTGTAGCCTCTTTTTCCTATTTGTAGTGGAGATGAGTGGTACCCGGTGGGGTCTTCTGCTGTTGTAGCCCATCCGCCTCAAGGTTGTACGTGTTGTGGCTTCACAAATGCTTTGCTGCATACCTCGGTTGTAACGAGTGGTTATTTCAGTCAAAGTTGCTCTTCTATCAGCTTGAATCAGTCGGCCCATTCTCCTCTGACCTCTAGCATCAACAAGGCATTTTCGCCCACAGGACTGCCGCATACTGGATGTTTTTCCCTTTTCACACCATTCTTTGTAAACCCTAGAAATGGTTGTGCGTGAAAATCCCAGTAACTGAGCAGATTGTGAAATACTCAGACCGGCCCGTCTGGCACCAACAACCATGCCACGCTCAAAATTGCTTAAATCACCTTTCTTTCCCATTCAGACATTCAGTTTGGAGTTCAGGAGATTGTCTTGACCAGGACCACACCCCTAAATGCATTGAAGCAACTGCCATGTGATTGGTTGGTTAGATAATTGCATTAATGAGAAATTGAACAGGTGTTCCTAATAATCCTTTAGGTGAGTGTATATTTAGTCCAAACATGGAAAGGATCTTGGAGGACAACGTCTTCAAGTTGATGTAGGCCAGATAGCAATGGTGATGTGATCAAAGCAGCAACTCCTGGCCTGGCGGTTTGTTTGTTTGTTTTCCGTGATCGAGAAGGTTCTTGTCTCATGCAGCAGCCTGTGTGCGCCTAGTGGACAATATAGGAACTACACATGCTGTCTTGATTATTGTATTTTTATAAATATATATGTATTCTCAAATAACACTTCGGACCGGTTTGGAAGATAGTACATTTCACCTATTTAACACTGGAACATCCGTCTTATATGAAATGGTGCATTGTGGGAGTTGCAAGGATTTCCGAAGGCGCTTTAAAGTTTGTATTAGAGACATCCCATCTTAACATATACAAGTTATTACTTCAACCAGCAATGTTTTCACCTGGCCTGACAAGAACGTTTTATCGACAAAATGCTGTCTCTGGTTGTCGGCTTAATTAATATTCATGAGCACGCAAAGCTACTGGCTTTGAACCCCTCGGTTTCTGTATTTAAGAGGCCAGCAGTCAGGCATATTAAAATTGTAGATATTTATAGGAATTCTTTGTTATGCTAAAATATGCTTAGTTTGCAACTGAAGTTTGGAAAACCTGTTTCCTGAAAATGCCAGATCACAGTTGACAATACCTGTGTGTTTTTGATCAACTGAAAGATAACATGGTAGTCAAATTACATTTTTGGTCAGATTACACTAACAGAGGTTTGTTGAGATGGAGTAAACCATAAATTAAATGTTTTTTTTCTTCACAGAATGTTCGACTGGTTAGTCGGGTTCATAAACCAAAGCATGTGTGCTGATTCATCCAGCTGGTGTAATTTCATAGGTATGCTCTTTGCTTGCTATTAAGTGCCTAAACATACCAAGAAGCCCTTTTTGGACAGAAAGCCCCCATTCACACCGATGTTGATGAAGTCATCCTTAAGATAAAATTGCATTATTTTAGGCAGAATTTTTTACAGGTGTAAGTACTTAATTAAATGATGCAGTTATTTACAAGGCTGGACTCTAATAAACTGACAATGTTAAAAGTTCAAAATGTAAGAGAATGTAGTTTTATAATGCATTGCCAGTAGTTCATAAAAACTGAATGTTTCATTGCATATCTATATGAAACCTCTACAAAAGAGACTTTTAAAAGCTGTCAGTCAAACCAGAAAGAGACCGAGAGCAGAAATGCCTTTATAAAGCTGTGCCCAGCTGGTGATTCGGCTCACAAAGAGGGGACTCTCTGTGGCAGAGGAGCTATTTTCATCCTGTTCCCTATATTAGGAACCCTGTTTTTAAAATAGTTTACTGAACTCTGTGGCCAGTGTTTTGTCCTCTCTGACTGTAATTGTTCTCTCTGTTATACCGGCAGGTCTGCTGGATGTCTATGGCTTTGAGAGCTTCCAGCAGAATAATCTGGAGCAGCTGTGTATTAACTACGCCAACGAGAAGCTGCAGCAGCACTTTGTGGCCCATTATCTGAAGGCCCAGCAGGTACTCCCGGCCCCAGAGCCAATCGTAACACACTCCTCCAGTTGCCTTTAGTCTCCTGCACTTCAGCTTTCAATACACTGACAGAATTCTGAACGTTTTCAAAGTAGCTTATTTTGCTTTAATCAGGGTTTTTACAATTATACATTTCTAATTTATATTAGGATAAGTTATCCATTTGCTCTTTTAGAGTTTAATGATCTCACCACTGGCACTTCTTTTGTATGTTGCCTCTCTGGTCTTCCTACTGAGAGGTATGCATTGGTATTGTGCCCGTCACCCCAGGCATTCTTATAGGTGATGTCATTGCTAGAAGGAAGGAGGAAGGTTGGAGAGATGGAAGGAAGTAAATAAGTAAATATGAGTGAGATGTAACTGTACCCGTCTGGCATCCACTGCCTGCCAATACAAGTGCTCCTTGTATTTCCCCACTGGGGGGTGGTTTGTTGACGTGATTTTGCTTTAAAATAGGCACTGATGTGTGAGTCTTTCAGTGGTTTGGGGTTTGACTCTGTTGAAACTGGAATCTCTGTAGGTGAAAATAATCAGAAAATAGTCACTGCTGTGCTTCTTCCCTCCAAAACATCTGTAAACCCAGCATCCCTTCTCTCTCCCTTATGCAGGAGGAATATGTTGCCGAGGGATTGAACTGGTCCTTCATTAGCTACCAGGACAACCAGGGCTGCTTGGACCTCTTTGAGAGCAGCCCCGTCAGTGTCTTCTCCTTGCTCAATGAGGTCAGACTACGGCCCGGCCTTCCTTTTCTATCTCCAGTTTAGTCTAGATCGCCCAATGTGTGAGGTGCCAAAATCAGACAAAGCACAAACCCGGTGCAAAATGGAGGGCAAACTCGAGATGAGAAATTTTGGACATTTGGAATCTGATATTTTGATAGTGTGATCTTTTAGTGTAAGAGCAGATGTTACAGCTCAAAAATAAGTAATTGTACACACCACACCGCGTGATCTTTTTTGTATTCCACAATTGGTGGATTTAGGGGTTCGTCTCGTGTAATCTGACCCCTCGTCTCTGTCCAGGAGTGCCGTTTGAACCGCACCTCAGACGCTAAGCAGTTCGAGACGCGTCTGGAGAAAGCCCTGTCCGACAACGCCTGTGTGAGCTGGGACAAGTTCGATGCCAGGCCGCACTTCATGGTGTCTCATTACGCTGGCGCAGTCTGCTACCAGATTGAGGGCATGATGGAGAAGAACAAGGTGAGCGGCGAGGACGCGACGGAGAAATCCGCTCTGGCGATTGCCTCGGCGTGTCCCGGCTGAGTGCATTGTGTTGTCTGTTTGCAGGACCCTGTGCCTCCAGAGCTCATCAGCCTGCTGGAGAAATCCCAAGACACCTTGCTCCGAGGCCTGTTTGCCAATTATAACGAGGAGCAGAACGACACCAGGGGCCACAGCAAAGTCATCACTGTGGTCTCCAAATTTAAGGTACGTTGCAATCTCTCTCTAGCTACAGCCAAGGTGAATCAGCCAAGCACGTATTTTTGTCCTATGATGGGGGATGCTCCTCCATTTTTTATTGATGCAGATGGGTGGCTTTGTTTTTTTCCTTCACCTTCTCTCTTTGTTCAGCAAGGTTTCCAGTAGAAGTGCTTTTCTACTTCTGTCAATTTGCTCTTTGCTGCTAGGGTTATTATTAGTGGGCATAATTCCATTATATGAGGACACTGAATATAATAAAATATAACAAATAACCCACAGACACAATACTATCATTTCCAGTAACTTTTTTTTTTAGTTCTACATGTGTATGAGCTTTCAATCAATCAGTCTTGAATCTATATAACCTTCATATGCACAGGTTAGGACTGGTGTAAGTGTTCTAGATTTGGATACATTTTCCTTGATAGGGTACCTGATCGTTGTAACGTGTGCAGGAATGTAAGAGTGACTGCCCTGTGGTCTGGAGGGATCAGTCAGTGTAACGTATTGTGCATTGTGGCCCCGCAGAGCTCACTGGACAGCCTGATGGGTATTCTGCACAGCACCACGCCACACTACACGAGGTGCATCAAACCCAACACAGACTGCCGGCCACTCACCTTTAAAAAGGAGGAGGTAGTTCCCTGGATTTAACTTTGTTACTTATAAATTCTGCATTTTGTGCTAAATTCCTCAAAGATAAAGTTATAGTTCACTCTGTATTACTGTATTAAGCCATGTTTCTCCAAGTACTCGCAGCAGTCATTCATCTGATTTAAAATATCTAATTCAGTATTTAATAGAACAGCACCACAGGGTTATTTCTTATTGCTCAGGGTATCCTGTGTCCATTTTAGGGATGACACCAGAGCAAGCATGTTAAAGATGCCCGTTTACCCTGTAATATCGGATGACTGAAGGACTTTCTCGTCCAATACCAGGTCATTGCACAGCTGGAAGCCTGTGGCATTGTGGAGTCCATCAACATCAGTGCGGCTGGGTTTCCTATCCGGTATGTGACAGTGCACTGTAAATGCTTTATTCATGTTATTGTTTCAGGGGGGCATCAAAGGATAATTACATGTTCTTACAGCTGCACACGTGTGGTTTAGTGGTTTATTTCCAATCAGCAGACACAGTGTCATCCATGAACCAGCTGCTGATGTCAGAGGGTTTAACTCAGCCACTAGGTGGAGCTGCCATCCCCTTACGTCTGTTCCAATACACGCTTTTCTTATTTTCCTAATTTAGCTTTTCATAGACACTCAAGATTCAAAAGACTCATGCAAAACCTTTCATTTTTTGTGAAGCTTAACCAAGTGTTTTTGAGAGATAATCCTTCAGGACTGGGCTCTTTTTGGTCACTTTTGACTCCTTTGCTTTAAAAAATCGAAGAAAATCCAATTTATAGTGTAGCACTGAAATTGCGCTCCCTTTTTTAGAACATCCTGGGGAACATTGTGAAGTGTGTCATAATTTGCTTCTATTGATTTTAAAATAAAATATTTTATCTATATTTTATACACTCACCTAAAGGATTATTAGGAACACCTGTTCAATTTCTCATTAATGCAATTATCTAACCAACCAATCACATGGCAGTTGCTTCAATGCATTTAGGGGTGTGGTCCTGGTCAAGACAATCTCCTGAACTCCAAACTGAATGTCTGAATGGGAAAGAAAGGTGATTTTAGGTGGCATGGTTGTTGGTGCCAGACGGGCCGGTCTGAGTATTTCACAATCTGCTCAGTTACTGGGATTTTCACGCACAACCATTTCTAGGGTTTACAAAGAATGGTGTGAAAAGGGAAAAACATCCAGTATGCGGCAGTCCTGTGGGCGAAAATGCCTTGTTGATGCTAGAGGTCAGAGGAGAATGGGCCGACTGATTCAAGCTGATAGAAGAGCAACTTTGACTGAAATAACCACTCGTTACAACCGAGGTATGCAGCAAAGCATTTGTGAAGCCACAACACGTACAACCTTGAGGCGGATGGGCTACAACAGCAGAAGACCCCACCGAGTACCACTCATCTCCACTACAAATAGGAAAAAGAGGCTACAGTTTGCACAAGCTCACCAAAATTGGACAGTTGAAGACTGGAAAAATGTGGCCTGGTCTGATGAGTCTCGATTTCTGTTGAGACATTCAGATGGTAGAGTCAGAATTTGGCGTAAACAGAATGAGAACATGGATCCATCATGCCTTGTTACCACTGTGCAGGCTGGTGGTGGTGGTGTAATGGTGTGGGGGATGTTTTCTTGGCACACTTTAGGCCCCTTAGTGCCAATTGGGCATCGTTTAAATGCCACGGCCTACCTGAGCATTGTTTCTGACCATGTCCATCCCTTTATGACCACCATGTACCCATCCTCTGATGGCTACTTCCAGCAGGATAATGCACCATGTCACAAAGGTCGAATCATTTCAAATTGGTTTCTTGAACATGACAATGAGTTCACTGTACTAAACTGGCCCCCACAGTCACCAGATCTCAACCCAATAGAGCATCTTTGGGATGTGGTGGAACGGGAGCTTCGTGCCCTGGATGTGCATCCCACAAATCTCCATCAACTGCAAGATGCTATCCTATCAATATGGGCCAACATTTCTAAAGAATGAATCAATGCCACGTAGAATTAAGGCAGTTCTGAAGGCGAAAGGGGGTCAAACACAGTATTAGTATGGTGTTCCTAATAATCCTTTAGGTGAGTGTACATTCTTTTACAAAATGTTAAGATTTGTTTCTATGCTGCATAGTGTTTAAAATGACATAAATATCTAAAACTTGTTATTTAGTGACCTTAGGTAACATTCTGAGAGTTTTGTTGAAATACACTCACCTAAAGGATTATTAGGAACACCATACTAATACTGTGTTTGACCCCCTTTCGCCTTCAGAACTGCCTTAATTCTACGTGGCATTGATTCAACAAGGTGCTGAAAGCATTCTTTAGAAATGTTGGCCCATATTGATAGGATAGCATCTTGCAGTTGATGGAGATTTGTGGGATGCACATCCAGGGCACGAAGCTCCCGTTCCACCACATCCCAAAGATGCTCTATTGGGTTGAGATCTGGTGACTGTGGGGGCCAGTTTAGTACAGTGAACTCATTGTCATGTTCAAGAAACCAATTTGAAATGATTCGACCTTTGTGACATGGTGCATTATCCTGCTGGAAGTAGCCATCAGAGGATGGGTACATGGTGGTCATAAAGGGATGGACATGGTCAGAAACAATGCTCAGGTAGGCCGTGGCATTTAAACGATGCCCAATTGGCACTAAGGGGCCTAAAGTGTGCCAAGAAAACATCCCCCACACAATTACACCACCACCACCAGCCTGCACAGTGGTAACAAGGCATGATGGATCCATGTTCTCATTCTGTTTACGCCAAATTCTGACTCTACCATCTGAATGTCTCAACAGAAATCGAGACTCATCAGACCAGGCAACATTTTTCCAGTCTTCAACTGTCCAATTTTGGTGAGCTTGTGCAAATTGTAGCCTCTTTTTCCTATTTGTAGTGGAGATGAGTGGTACCCGGTGGGGTCTTCTGCTGTTGTAGTCCATCCGCCTCAAGGTTGTACGTGTTGTGGCTTCACAAATGCTTTGCTGCATACCTCGGTTGTAACGAGTGGTTATTTCAGTCAAAGATGCTCTTCTATCAGCTTGAATCAGTCGGCCCATTCTCCTCTGACCTCTAGCATCAACAAGGCATTTTCGCCCACAGGACTGCCGCATACTGGATGTTTTTCCTTTTTCACACCATTCTTTGTAAACCCTAGAAATGGTTGTGCGTGAAGATCGCAGTAACTGAGCAGATTGTGAAATACTCAGACCGGCCCATCTGGCACCAACAACCATGCCACGCTCAAAATTGCTTAAATCACCTTTCTTTGCCATTCAGACATTCAGTTTGGAGTTCAGGAGATTGTCCTGACCAGGACCACACCCCTAAATGCATTGAAGCAACTGCCATGTGATTGGTTGGTTAGATAATTGCATTAACGAGAAATTGAACAGGTGTTCCTAATAATCCTTTAGGTGAGTGTATATTGATGTTTGGGCAAATTGTACGACTTTTTCATTTGAGTGATTTTTCTTTATAGGCTTATCAGTGATTCATGTATCTTTCAAATATATATCCATAAAATCTTCATAAATGTTGTCTGTGGCTGCTGCAGATGTCACTTTCACTTTAAACTTAAAATCCTGTCCTCTGTGACATCACACAAGAAACAAACATACCAGGGGTTACATAAACATAGACTGAATGTTTGGTCAATCCCACAGTGCATCGTTGGAATGTTGACATGGCTGACGCTTCTCTAAAACAACGATGATCCCGACATACATCATTAATACAACAGCAGCCCACTTTAATGATATTGTGTTTCCACGATACCAGTCCTTAATAAAACTTTTAGGCAGAAAAAAATAACAGTTTTACAAAGATCTGATTGGCAACGAACATCCTTTCCTTGTCTCCAGGATTCCATATCTTAACTTCGTGATGCGTTATGGGCTGATCGCTAACTTCAAGATCTCCTCTAAAGCAATGAACAACACTGGTGAGTCTTCGATTAGGACACTCTTTGTCATTTGTCAGTGGGGTTATATTACTATAATACATCCTATCTTACTCCTTACAGGGTAAACTATAAGGAAGCAGTTTGTGTGATAGGTGTCTCCTGGCCGGGCATTTTATTTATCTGCTTGTTATCTGAGCAGAAATGAAATAGTCAGTTGTAGGTAACCACTCACAAAGTGTTGGACGCTTAATTTTTTGGGTTCTTTAAAAGGAGAAAATCATGTTGTTACTATTTCTTCCAGTTAAACAGGATTACCCCAATTCACTTTACACATCCTGATTCGATTTGAACGCAATCGATACTTTTCTTTTAAAATGTCAGTGATACAAAATCTCTTGCGCATGCCTTTGCTGCTGTGTGAAATCTCTCTTGCTTTTAAAGACATCTCTCCTACCTCCTTTCTTTCCTTTCCCTCTTTCCTGTCTCTCCTTTTCCATGCTTCCTCGCTGCAGTTTCATCCTTCTCCTACTCCACTCTTCCTCCTACCCTGCCTTTGGCCTTCAAGAGAAGGGACTTGTTTAATTGGAGGCCATAAAAATATCACAAATGTATTTTAAAGAATGGTATTTTAATCGAAACCTGGAAGGTAAAAAGCATGTTTAATAATCATTTTCACTTAACCTTTCAATAATGGTGACATTTCATTCTCTTGAAATTATATTTTACTGCAAAACAGTGCCCCTGCTAGCATGGTAAACTCCAGTGTGACCAGATTTCAATTGGTTCCTGCCGACAACACCGAACCTACTCTATCTATGATATGATACCCCCTGTCCTAGGGTCAGAGACGGAGAAGGACACCCTGGGCACTGCAGTCAGTGACATACTCCGCATTGCCCTGCCTGACCCACCTGTCGCTGCCTCGGACCTCCCTGACCACCAGCCTCGCTGTTCACTGGTGCACTGTGGGAAAACCAAAATCTTCATCACTCATGCCATGGTAAGCACACTGAACTGATTAGCTTAAAATTATTTTTGAAAGTCCTGAGGGCTGATGGGAAGTGACCAATATGACCAAGCTGCCTGTGCTGGAGTCTGGGAGTTGGGTGACCAAACGCTGTCCCTCAGCCTGGGTTGCGTGGTTTGAGAGCCAGGTTCAAGCCTTCCTCTTCCTCTTTCACAGCTGGAACTACTGGAAGCCGAGCGGGGCCGAGCTCTCTCCCGCCATGCGTCTTGCATCCAGTGGTGCTGGAGGCGCTACTGCAGCAGGAAACGGGCCAGCCAGAGACGCGCTGCGACACTCATCCAAGCAGGTAAGTGTCCACACGCTGTCCGGGGCTGCTCTGGGCTCAGCGTCTCCTCTCACAGCCTGCTCAGATCGCTGCCAGGCACTGTTTTGACATGTCTGTGGGTTTCTTTTTCTTCAGACTCCAAACAAATGAGGAAAACACAGAATAACACACGTGGTGTCTCAAGCGGCCTCGCATTCTGTGGCCAATGCCAATCTATGCTTTAAAGTCCGAGGGCTGTGAGGAACATCTAATTAGCTAGTATCTTCTGTGTGTCTGGCATTACTTCACAGTATTATGTCTGTTATTTTAGTTCAAGCCCATTTAGTAACAAGACCTTTCTTTCCTTAGCTGTGCGTTCCTGGTTACTGAGGAGAGAGGTCCTCAAATGGCACACGGCCGCCACCCGCATCCAGAGAAGCTGGAGAACGTGGAGGGTAAGAAATCGATTCCAACATGTTTCAGTTTCACTTGAGTCCTCATTTTGCTAATGCACATTTGCACAGAAACGTAGGAAATGCCCAATTTCATAGTCATTACAAACCTCGATACCACTTGGTTCTGTCTGAACTTATGCCTTTCCCGCTGTGCTGGGTATGTTCAGTGTTGGAGTCGTTGCTGATAAAAAGTAATATATTAGTTGTTCGTTTCATGAGAAAAAGTAATCATTAGAATGATATATTCATTCATTTAAAATGTAGCGTGTTATATTACTCGTTTTATATAGGTATAAAAGGAGAGGTATAAAAAATGATTGACGCTTACTCCAGTGACCGATGTCTGTGCTTTTAATCCTGTGTGTGTGTAGATTGCCCGGAGTGGATTTCATAATAACGCTTGCATTACATTTAAGCTGTGTGTGTCTGATCACAGCAGAAAGTAACTAATATTATTAGTGAAATTACTTGTACTTACTGTATTTTTGCACTTATGTTGTAAGTCGCCCTGGATAAGGGCATCTGCCAAGAAATAAAATAGATAAATAATAATAATAATAATTAAAACACTAACTCGTTAACCCCAACTCATGATGTGCAATTCTCCAGGCTACGATGGAGGCCCTAGCTAAAGCGGAGCTGGATGACAATCTGGACGTGACAGAGCTGAGCGTCTCCCTGCCGGGCTCCCCCGTCCAGACGACGTGGCACTCCATACAGCTGGCCTCCTCCCCGGGGCCAGATCTGCTGCGCTCCTGGCCGGTCGATCTGGCCCTGACCTCCTCTCCCACCATCAGCCTTACTGTGACTGCCAGTGGCATCCCGAAAGGGTTGTCTCTGATGGCCTGTCTGAAGCTCTCCTTCAGGAAGACCACCTACCAGGTGGAGACCAACCAGTTTGAGCAGGGAGTGGCTTCAATCAGGGCCAAGCCTCAGGTAATCCAGCCTCCACTCAGGGCAATGTGGCTGTCTGTGAGTGAATGGCAACATGCTAACATGACTGATATTAAAACTTTAACATAGAGAGTTAGTACGGAGCTCTGTACTAAGGTGCGTACTAGCTAGTTCGGTACTATCTCGGGATCATCCTGCACACTAAAGTTAGTACCCATTGCAACAATAAAAGAGGTGGAGCAGAGTTGGAGACTAGCTGATCCCCAGGTTTTGTACGGTACTAAGGATTAAGTGTGTTGTTATGTTACCAAACAGGAGTGAAGTCAGGGAAGAGGCCAGGCCTCGACTCCACTAGCAAACCTGAGCAGAGCGCCACCGCTGACGTTCTGATGCTGCTGTGCTTTGGCAATGCTAATCGAGTTAAAATGTGAATGCCATCTAACACTATATACACCGATCAACCATAACATTATGACCACCTGCCTAATATTGTGTAGGTCCCCCTTTTGCCACCAAAACAGCCCTGACCCGTCGAGGCATGGACTCCACTAGACCTCTGAAGGTGTGCTGTGGTATCTGGCACCAAGACGTTAGCAGCAGATCCTTTAAGTCCTGTAAGTTGCGAGGTGGGGCCTCCATGGATCAGACTTGTTTGTCCAGCACATCCCACAGATGCTCGATTGGATTGAGATCTGGGGAATTTGGAGGCCAAGTCAACACCTTGAACTCGTGATTCATCAGACCAGGCCACCTTCTTCCATTGCTCCGTGGTCCAGTTCTGATGCTCACGTGCCCATTGTAGGTGCTTTCGGCAGTGGACAGGGGTCAGCATGGGCACCCTGACTGGTCTGCGGCTACGCAGCCCCATACGCAACAAACTGCGATGCACTGTGTGTTCTGACTCCTTTCTATCAGAACCAGCATTAACTTTTTCAGCAATTTGAGTTACAGTAGCTCGTCTGTTGGATCGAACCACACGGGCCAGCCTTCGCTCCCCACGTGCATCAATGAGCCTGTGCCGCCCATGACCCTGTCGCCAGTTCACCGCTTTTCCTTCCTTGGACCACTTTTGATAGGTACTGACCACTGCAGACCGGGAACACCCCACAAGAGCTGCAGTTTTGGAGATGCTCTGACCCAGTCGTCTAGCCATCACAATTTGGCCCTTGCCAAAGTCGCTCAGATCCTTACGCTGCCCATTTTTCCTGCTTCTAACACATCAACTTTGAGAACAAAATGTTCACTTGCTGCCTAATATATCCCACCCACTGACAGGTGCCATGATAACGAGATTATCAGTGTATTCACAACACCTGTCAGTGGTCATAATGTTATGGCTGATCGGTGTATATGATACATTTATTTTAGGAGCATAATCGATAATGCAATTTCTGCAGCAATGTTTTTTTTTTTGTGATGTTACAATTTAATAATTTAAACTCAATTTAAATTAAACATATTTAAACCTATCTAAACGTCTTTATGGCAAAATAAAAAATATATAGCCAAAGGCTAAATTGCATTTCCCATTGCACTTTATTTCCCTAAACGAGTCCCAAAAACAACATTATCTAGACTAAGCATTTAATACTAATCTGGTCTGAATGATTTTAAAGAAAATAACAGGTGTAGTGCACAGGCGGAGGTTTGGACCCGGCACCTCCATCACCGCCCCGCTGTCCAGAGCTGCAGCTCTCAGCACTGATCCAGTCCTGCCCGGGCACGGTGTACAGATATACTATATTGGCTTATACTAATATATGAAGTCAGCTATAGACTAACAGCAGCTCAATTGTATTATAACTCCATATTATTAATATAATATTGCATTACAATTCCTGCTGGGTAATAATAATTCCTGTAGAGCTTTCAATATATTCTCAGTTATTTCATAGTTTTTAATAAAATCTTTCAACCGACTTATTTTATTCTAATTTTAATTATGTTTTTTGTTAGCTGTGGTGTCAATTTCACCAGTGTACTCCAGAGCATTATTACTAAATTAGTTTGTCAATGTCAATAACAAAAACGTAAGTATTTGATTATATAAAACAAAACGATTTGTGGTTATGAATCAAGTTATGAGTAGTTACGAAAGTAGTCAATTCCTTTCCGATTTGGCATATTTTGTTCCCCTTAGTACAGCAGTATCTATAGTTAGTCTGTAGCTATAGGACTAAGTTAGTCCTGTACTTAGTCTCCTCTAGAGGGCAGCAGCAGTGATTTTGGGGTTCGTTGCAATGGAGACCTTGTTTAGTCCACAGCTGGGGACTAACTTCAGCTGCAGAGTTCATTGCAATAGGTATTAAACCTACAGACTAGTTTAGTACGGAGCTGCATACTAACCATGGGATCATCTCCAGGTTAGTACACAGCTTTCAGATCGTTGCACTTGACCCTATATGTTTTCCTTTTATTTGTAAATGAATCCACGTATTTTGCTTTGGATTAGAACTGCAAACCCAATAATTGATCAGATTCTCACCCCCAACAAACGAAACAAAACATGCTGTGAATGACTTCACAAGTTAAGAGGACTTTTGCATTTTTTCTCAAAACTTTACATTAAACTCTATACATTTGTACCATGTTCAGGTTTCCTGTGGAACATTACCTTTACATTTACAAGGGTGTAGTTTCACTCGGGCAAAACTGTGTCATTGTAATACACATGTATCTGTTTTGTACAAAATTCTGTATCTGATTCAGTCGTTAAGACTTAATCCATTGTTGTTGTTGTTTATTCTATTTATAGGAATCGATCAAATATCACTTCCAGCGATCTCCATTGCTGTACGCTAACATCTGCCCACAGAAGGATGGAGTCACCGGGTTTAACCAGATTTTACTGGATAAACCATGATTTTGAGTTCATGTTCTTCCATTAGCCAACCCTAAAAGTGGCCTTCAACATTTTTAACACTTGACTCTCAGGCCGTTTTTTTTTGTACTGTTTATTTATTTGTGTGTTATCTTCTATCAATGAAAGACAAAATTGTGGCCTTTCACATTCATGTCTGCATATTTTTTAGTTTTGATACAATTTATCGGAATGCCGATGATATAAAAATAAAGGGGTTGTGTGTAAAGGGTTTTAAATTACTGCACTTTGGGAAATGTATACAAGTGTGTGTTTTTATACAGGAGAGACTTTTGCTGCCTTTGAAATCCAGAACACTATTTATAATCAGTGTTTACTCTGCTGATCTCGGGCCTTCATGCATGGGAGCTTAATAAGCAATAAGCTCTTTGTTGTATTATTATATGATGCAAAAAAGTGTTTTTTTGATTTTTTTTCTATTTTACTAAAATGTATATTCATGTTAGTGTTTTGTCTTTGATGGGGAAGAAATTCCATGTCAGTATGTATCAAAAACACTTGGTAAGAGCTGAGGAAAGAACATATATCCTAATTTAGAATTGTATTATATCATAGTGGATGTCTTTGTTTTTAATCAATTCACTGCAACATTCAAATGCCATTGTAGTTGCTACTGTTCAGAGCATCAGTGACTTCCAACAATGGGAAAGAGGTTAAGAATGGTAAGATTTTGAGAGACCAGGGAGACAGACCACCAGACAATTATGTGAAATGTCAAACTCAGTTGTGTGCAATTTATTTGTGTTCAACCTGTTTTAAAGTTATCATGCTTTTCTATCATGATTTAGCCTTAGCATTTTGGTGAGATGTTTTCGTGTTTGATTTGAACCTTAATGGATGGATGTGCAATGGTCTGTTAAACAGTAAACAAGTATGTGGTTGAAGCTGAAAATTTGGGAACATCAGACTGGATAGGATCCTTGGATCACTTAGTTATTAATGGACACCAAATGAGCACAATGGGATGAATGGCCTCCTCTCATTTGTAAACTTTCTCATGTTCCTATGTTCACTAAAACAAATTGCACATCTACCAGCCATTTTGAGTGCCTCTTATTCGGTGTGAGTAGGGGCAGTCATAGAAAGATTTTTCTTCCATCTTTAAACACACATGGAACAATTTTATTTTGACGTGTATGCTGCTCTTCTCAAAACAAATCCACTATGAATATGTACTACTTTATCGCTACTCTTCATTCCTTTCGGGGCTGATGTTTCACAATACGCTGAAACTCCATCCTTGACAAGGACTGAATCTTTGTCAACACGTGCTGCTAGGTGTCCGATCAGCCTTTTTTGATTCCAATTTGGATAAAACTGCCATCTTGTCTGTTGCTTGTACCAAAACTTAATGGCAGTGGAAATGCACAATATTTCACTACAATGGGAGGCATCATTGAACTTCATATCGCTGGTATCGCTCCTGAATAACTGTATTATTGATGATGTCTTTGCATTTGACACTTTATTGTATAAAACTTGCAAACCTTCAGGAGTACTGCATCTGGAATTATTTATGAAAAATCAAATGAATAACCCAAGTATTGATTTTAAGGTGACTACACGTGCCAATAAATGCTTTTTATTTTATGTATCGCTGCTTTTGAATTGTTCTGTCAGTTCCTATTCTTAGGCACAGGCCCCCCCAGGGTACAGTTATATGGTATATAGATACTGTGCTTTACAAACCATATTCTCTGAATAGGACTTACATTAGAAATACATTTCCAGTATTTGTTTCAATTGAAAGAAAAGGATTTTAATGTATATATCTTGAGCGATTACAATATTCAGAAACTACAGTACAGTTACACAGCTGGGTTTTAAACTGCACATAGATAAAATGCAATAATAGTGCGTTTATTTATGCCAAAGGTTTTTACAATCACTTCTTCTTTCGGTAACTAAGCATGTATCGGTACTGCGCTGCGTGACGTTATGTGTGTGACGTCACAGCAGGCATGCTTACGGCACACTAACGCGGCCAACTGCGCAGACTCTACTGCAGATTAACACGTCGGGCTGTAGGGCGGTTGATAAATGTGTACCGGGAAATAAAAGCCCGCGATGTGGCCCTGCGAAGAAAATTGATGTAGGGAAAAAACAGCTCCGGGGCCTGGATGCAGGGCCAGGATCACAGAAAAAGGTACAGTGCACTTCATTTAGGGAAAGGGGGTGCAGAAAGGCTGCAGTGTCCCCAGCCGGTGCTAAGGCAGTGATAAGGGTCGGAATATATATTATTATATATTATTTTTATGAGTACATTGCTGTCCCCGACACTGGCATAAGTGGTTGAATCCTACGTGTAGAATTAGCTATTCAAGGGCACAATCATTGTGTCTCTGTCCCGACCTTTGGTTATGGACGCAATCGGCACACTAGAAAACTTCAAATCCCCAAATAATAAATATAAAGAGTTTAATATGTAGTTGTTAGTTAATGCATTGTCAATATATGTTGATGTTGTGAGGTCAGTGAAATGTCATTCCTAGCAATGGCGATGCTAGTCCGGTGCCCCCCGTCCCACCCCGGTCAGGACCCCCGCCCTGCTGGCTTTTAATCCAGCCGAGCTCTCCATTACTTAATTGAACATTAATTGAAGTAACAGTTTGCTTAGATGTGACTTTTAAAATTGTATAATAAAAGAGTTGCTTAAGTTCTTTTTCCAATTCTATACTTTAAACACCTACTTTTTTTAAATAACGAAAAGACTGATTTAGTAATTAATAAGTTCAATTAAGGGTTCATTTAAGTAATTGAGAGCTCGGTTGGAACAAAAACCAGCAGGGTAGGGGGGCTCCAGGACCAGGGATATGGGAACCACTGATTTGCAGAGATCTTCAATTGCATTTCAAGATATCTTACAGATATGTTTTAAATATTTAAAGATCTGTAAATGTATTTTATATAAAAAGTACCAAAAAAAACTATATGAACTGTTCTCTCTTGAGTAGCTCCGCTAATAAAACTGAATGAGATGTATTCTTAGTGCTATCAATGTTGTCTCCAGGCCAATGGCTTCACTATAGAGGCTCCATCTCATCAGCCCTCTGTCATTGACTGCTTGGACAGGGAGGTCAAAGACTTCTTGATTGATGAAGGTCAATTACACACCTGTGCTGACCTCACCAAGCTGAACTCTGTCACCGCAACTACAGGTAATATCTCCTCTGGAAATGATAGGTCATGTTCACAGTGCCAGAAAGAAAGAAGCCAGAAAGAATGCTTTCAATAGCTTAGACAGAATGTGAAGATTGGTGATTATATGTAATTTATAACAACACAGTGTTCACACAGACCGTCAGTTTTATTTAAACACCAATAACTGTTCTCTGGAAAACAAATAACCTACCTATTCTGTACAACCTAATTTCAGAAAAATGTAAAGACTTCTTGTCTGTAAAATGCCTTTTCTCATTGTTTAGCATCAGACTTTCTGCACATGCTCTGCCCGTGGTGTGGCCCGTGTCGTTGTTCTGGTGTGCGGCAGGTCTAGTTATTGTTCTCCTTGCCTTGTAGTTCTGAAATGCCTGGATGTGAGGTTCAGTGCCGGGGAATTCTACACTCACGCCGGCTGCTCTCTGGTCGCTGTGAACCCCTTCCAGCCCATTCCTCATCTTTACACTCAGGAGAAGATGAAGGAATATCACAGCGCCCCCCAGCCACAGGTAGGACCTAGCTGGCCAGCCCATCCAATCCGCATGGAACCGGTGTGGAAGGGCCCAGTCAGTCATCGCTATACAATCTGTGTTAGTCAGAGAGTCATTTTAAAGAAGGACTTGATACTGGAACACCTAGCTGAGAAGTTCAGTAAAAATCCTTTTCTCTCAGCTGTAAAATGTGTCTTTTCCCTTCATGTTATGCTGTTAGACTGTAAGGAGCACTTACAGCTTTAGATGTGCAACACAATTTAAAGAATCGGTTTCTAATGATGCTTCATCTCATCTCTCCCAGGAATGCAAGCCTCACATATTCACTGTGGCTGAGCAGGCATACAGGAATGTACAGGGCCAAGTGGAGCCGGTGAACCAGTCCATTATCGTCAGCGGTGAGAGCGGCGCTGGAAAGGTAAGCACTGTGCAATAGTGGCCGAGCTGTAGTCAGCAGAGTGACCTCTGTGCTGAAACCGCTGCCTCGCGGGCTGGTTAAAGGTAAATACTTCCTTCTCTTACAGACCTGGACCTCCCGCTGCCTCATGAAGTACTACGCTACTGTGGCAGCTCCCTTGACTTCCCAGCAGGGCCAGGACACGGTCCAGAGGGTGGAGAAGAGGGTACTGGACTCCAACCCTGTCATGGAGGCCTTTGGTGAGAAGTGGTGCTTTTAATTACACCCAGTGCTGGGTCAGTCTCCTGTACTGTGTTGCACTGGGATGTGGATGGTGGAAAACACATGTTTTGTGCGATCTTTATGCAGAGCATGGAATCTGTCCTGACTGATGCATGACATGACTCTGACATTCATAATTGATAGGCCTATAACCTTTTATCAAGTACTGTACTCCACGTTTGCAGCGGGTTTTTCCCTTGAGTGAGAGAGAAAGAGAACTGAGATTGGGCTGTGCTCTTTCCGTAGGGAACGCCTCTACGTCACGGAACAGCAACAGCAGTCGCTTTGGGAAGTACATCCAGCTGCAGCTCAACAGGTCAGTCTGTTTGTCCGCAGTCATGAACCTTTAGGGCATTTGCAGGGTGGCCTTGACATGCGTGGTTATTATTTTACCACAGTGTGTGTGATGCATGCCTTTCTGTGTTCCCAAGATTTATTCCTGAGCCAATGATTCTTCTTAGCCTTTAATGTCGTAGGTGTGTCTGTCTGTCTGTCTCAGTTGCTTAAGGCTGATGTTTTCTTCTCTCCGTTGGTGTCTAGTTTCCAGGAGCTTGTTGGGGCAGAAATCCAGACATTTCTGTTGGAAAAGACGAGAGTGGTTTGCCAAGCTCCTGGCGAGTGCAATTTCCACATCTCTTACCAGGCCAGTAACACTCACACACACACACACACACACACACACACGAAGCATGATTTTGTTTTTATATCCAAGCTAGGAATCCCTGTTCATTGACTCACATGGTTTGTTTTCAGACTAGTTTCTCTCTCTCTCTCTCTCTCTCTCTAGATGATGGAGGGAGCCACAGAGGAGGAGAGACAGCAGTGGCACATACCACGTGATGCACATTTTGTCTGGCTGCCAAATGCTGACCAAAGACCTGAAGGTAATCAGATGTGAGAAGAAATCTTACAGATGTTCTTTAAAGTCAAGTAACTCGATCTTTTGACTGTGCTGGTTTCGGTTTTGGTTTTTGCAGAAGACTGCTTTGCTGTAACCAGAGATGCCATGATGCACCTGGGCATCGACAGTGAGATGCAGAAACACATCTTCCAGGTAACTAAATGAATGAAACATACAAAACACTTGTGACTTATGAAGGCAAATGTGATATGACTTAAGACTTTGTGAAAGTTTCAAGTATATATTTCTACATTTATTTCAGTTTAGCTTTTAAATACATTTGTTATATTCTTTTTTATTGCAGAATTGCCAGCCCATTCAGTAGTCTGATTCTCATCTGAACATATTATTCACTTTGTGAGAATAACAATCTCTTCTTTTGTTAAAAGAAATAAATACATTCAGACAAATTCAGGCTTTATGAAACATATACAGGTGATATTGTATACACACTCCTTAAATTGAATCTATAAATATAGAGCTAGAGCCTCCCTAATTCTTTTTCTACCTTTCACGTGAGCCAGATCCTCGCAGGGCTTCTGCAGCTAGGGAGCGTGGATTTCTCCGAAAGCGAAGACGAGTCGAAGCCCTGTGAAGTGCAGGAGCAGTCCAAAGGTAAGGCAGCTTCACCCCATCCCGTCCAAGGCCAAGGTGGGGCAAATCAGGTCCTTCAGCCTTCTGCAACCTGTGTTATGGAGTTTTAATATTTTTCAGTTAGGTGCTCCCCAAATGTCTGCATGTTAAGTAGCGGTAATGATTGTGCTCTCCTTTTTTCTCAGACTTCCTCCAGAAGGCGGGCACCTTGCTGGGGTTGCCCGCGGAGGAGCTGCTGCACTTCTTCACACTCAGAACCATTTGGGTCGCCAGGGAACAGCATGCGCTGCTGAAGCCGTGCTCATGGGCCGAATGCATGGCACGGAGGGACTGCTTGGCCAAGCTGGTCTACGCCCGGTGAGTGTGGCCTGCCGCCCCCTGAGTGTGACAAGCAGCCAGCCTGACTTCAGCTGGTGGGGGGTGGGTCTCCACGAGGCTGGAGAACCTGGACTGGACTTAAAAAAGTGCTTTCTACCTTCATTATGTTATGTATATATTTCAAAAAGTTTTATTTCTGAAAATAATGATTTATACTTTTTTTTTTATAAATCATATGATTTCTAGTATCAAAAATGTCATACCGGATAACAATGATAGATTTTAGTTTTGTTTTATACCCTTGTGCACCAGTGATCGAAAAGGTCAAATTATCAACATTTTAGGAGAGACTTGGTAACCTTGGAGCCTGTAGGTCCATCATGATCTTCTGAATGATGCAATATCCGACACATGGCTAGCGAAATGCGTTGTGATGTGTAAATGCTCCTGAATGTCCGGAATGACATTGGAAGAAATCCCAATATGGGGACAAAGGTTTTTTTCATGTAAAAATTAAATGAAATTAATAATCTTTGCAATATTTTCATACACGAATGCAAGCACTCACACACGTATGCCCAACTGTTAGATGTAAGGTTTTATTGTTTTTTTTAATGTATTTTATCTCTGTTAAATCTAATATTTTTGAATATGCTTGGGATTCCAAATGCATGTGTCACGTCATTAACCGATGGCCAAAATCACAGCAGACATACCCGTGTGTGTGTGTGTGTGTGATCAACTGGAAGATGACGTGTTATTATGTCTGGTCAAATTGTGATGGTGTAAACCTTTAATTAAGTGTGTGGTTTCTTTTTTCTTCACAGTCTGTTCGACTGGCTGGTTGTGATCATCAACAAGAACATGTCTGCCAATTCATCCAACTGGTGCAACTTCATCGGTACGCTCTTTACATTTCTCTCACACTGTATTATTGCACTTTGTATTGCTTGTATATTTTGTAAGTCGCCCTGGACAAGGGCATCTGCTAATAAATAAATAATAATAATAATACAAGAATGAACATCCCAACAAGCCCGTTTTGGACAGAAAGCTCCCATTCTCAGCGATGTGCTGTTGACTAAGTGATACTGAAAATACAGTTGCATCTATTTTAGACAGAATGTTGTACAGTTGTGATGAATGTCATGTACTAAGTTAAAGGCTGGACACTAACAGTCAGTGCAGAGCAGCACAAATTGTGAAGGTTCCACATTTAAGTGCAGTGAAAAATCGACAGCCCAGGAGTTTTATAATGCATTGCCAGTGCCTTTTGCACTCCTGGTGATCTGGATCACAAAGTGTCTCTCTTGTATGGCAGGGGAGTGATTTTTTGTTTAATTTAATTGTATCCTGTCCCCTTTCTCAGAGACTTCAGTAAAGTGACATGTCCGAAAAAACTGACTCTGTGGCCAGTGTTTTATCCTCTCTGAGTGTAATTGTAATTGTTCTGTCTGATGCTGGCAGGTCTGCTGGATGTCTACGGCTTTGAGAGCTTCCAGGACAATAATCTGGAGCAGGTCTGCATTAACTATGCTAATGAGAGACTCCAGCAGCACTCTGTGCGCCACTTCTTGAAGAACCAGCAGGTAATCCCGAGCTCCTGATTTTGCTTAAATCAGCGTCTTTAAAATGTTTTTTATTTATATTAGTATAACTTACCCATTTGTTCTTTCTGAGTTTAATGATATCACCATTTGTGTGTTGCCTCTCTGGTCTTCCCGACGAGAGGTATGCTTTGGTATTGTCGCCCCGGGCCTTCTTACAAGTGATGTCATCGCTAGTTTAGTCTAGATTGCCCAGTGCAAACTGGAGGATAAACTTGATTATAATTTTTGGAAGTTTGGGGATATTTTTATAGTGAGATAAATCTTTTATTTTATTTTAGAGTAAGAATAGATGTTACAGCTCAAATATAAGTCATTATACACACCACACCACGTGTATTCCATAATTGATGCATTTAGGCGTTTGTCTCGTGTCACCTGACCCCTTTCTCTTGTCCAGGAGTGCTATCTGAATTGACGCACAGATGACAGACACTTGGAGATGCGTCTGGAGAAAGCCCTCTCCGCCAACGCCTGTGTGAGCCGGGACTGGTTTGATGCCAGGCCGCATTTCATAGTGTCTCACTATGTCGCAGACGTCCGCTACCAGATCAAGGGGATGCTGGAGAAGAACAAGGTGAGAGCAGCAGGGAAGCAAGGGAGAAATCGATTCTTAACAATGAAGTGTCTCGGCTGAACGCGTTGTGTTGTTTGTTTTCAGGACTCTGTGCCTCCGGAGCTCCTTGAGCTGCTGGGGAATTCCCAAAAGGATCTGGTCAGCAACCTCTTTGTTGATCACAACACGGATGATCTCAACAAGAAAACCAGGGGACACAGCAAGGTAGTCACGGTGGTGTCCAAATTCAAGGTACGTTGCATTTTCCTTAATAGGGTACCTGATTGTTTTAACGTGTGTGACAATACAGGAAGTGCTCAGGAATGTGCTGCAGTTTATGGCTGTTTTATAATGTGAACTATAAGAGTGACTGCTCTGTGGTTTGGAGGGATCAGTCAGTGTGACATGTTGTGTGTTGTGGTCCCGCAGAATTCACTGGACAGCCTGATGGAAATTCTGGACAGCACCACGCCACACTACATCAGGTGCATCAAACCTAACGTAGCCTGCCAGCCACTCATCTTTGAAAAGGAAGAGGTACGTCCTTGGATTTCACTGGCCTTATACATGCATGCCGCAGACGTGTATTAAATATATCTGGGAAGGTGACTGTTCAAAGATTTGTTTAGATTTCTTAATTGGTTTTGTCATTTTCAATCCTGTTTTGACATGTCTGTGGGTTTTATTTTTCTTCCAACGCTAAACAAATGAGTAGAAAACTGAATAACACATGTGGTGTCTCAAGCAGCCTCAGAATCTAATAACGGGACCTTTCTTTCCTTAGCGGCGCGTTCCTGGTTACTGTCCAGAGTGGTCCAAAGGTGGCACATGACTGCGTTGGTGGTAAGAAATAGATTCCAAGATGTTTCAGTTTCACTTGAGCCCTCAGGGGAATACATGTTAAATGTCTATAGTCTGTTCATACATCTTTCATTGAAATGTCATTTGTACAACCTTAATGAGAGTGGAAGGTTATATTAATTTGATATAATGATCATCGGCACTTGAATAATACTTCCTGTCTGTGATTGATTGAGAAATGCAGAATTAGTTTCTTTGGGATTTAGACAGTGATGTCTCACGCCTTACTCGTATCAATGTTGGAGTCTACTGGTAAGTTCCGGAGGTCTTTTTTTGAGATCAAACTGGATGGACTGTGCGACCTGTAAGTTCTCAGAAACATTGGAGACTCCCATTTTCATAGTCAATACAAACCTCGATTCCGGTTGGTTCTGTCTGAACTAGTGCCTTCCTCCTTGTGCTGGGTTTGATGTACAGTGGGGGAAAAAAGTATTCGATCCCCTGCTGATTTTGTACGTTTGCCCACTGACAAATAAATGATCAGTCTATAATTTTAATGGTAGGTGTATTTTAACAGTGAGAGACAGAATAACAACAAAAAAATCCAGAAAAACGCATTTCAAAAAAGTTATACATTGATTTGCATGTTAATGAGGGAAATAAGTATTTGACCCCTTCGACTTAGTACTTGGTGGCAAAACCCTTGTTGGTCAGACGTTTCTTGTAGTTGACCACCAGGTTTGCGCACATCTCAGGAGGGATTTTGTCCCACTCCTCTTTGCAGATCCTCTCCAAGTCATTAAGGTTTCGAGGCTGACGTTTGGCAACTCGAACCTTCAGCTCCCTCCACAGATTTTCTATGGGATTAAGGTCGGCTAGGCTAGGCCACTCCAGGACCTTAATGTGCTTCTTCTTGAGCCACTCCTTTGTTGCCTTGGTTGTGTGTTTTGGGTCATTGTCATGCTGGAATACCCATCCACGACCCATTTTCAATGCCCTGGCTGAGGGAAGGAGGTTCTCACCCAAGATTTGACGGTACATGGCCCCGTCCATCGTCCCTTTGATGCGGTGCAGTTGTCCTGTCCCCTTAGCAGAAAAACACCCCCAAAGCATAATGTTTCCACCTCCATGTTTGACGGTGGGGATGGTGTTCTTGGGGTCATTCCTCCTCCTCCAAACACGGCGAGTTGAGTTGATGCCAAAGAGCTCGATTTTGGTCTCATCTGACCACAACACTTTCACCCAGTTCTCCTCTGAATCATTCAGATGTTCATTGGCAAACTTCAGACGGGCCTGTACATGTGCTTTCTTGAGCAGGGGGACCTTGCGGGCGCTGCAGGATTTCAGTCCTTCACGGCGTAGTGTGTTATCAATTGTTTTCTTGGTGACTATGGTCCCAGCTGCCTTGAGATCATTAACAAGATCCTCCCGTGTAGTTCTGGGCTGATTCCTCACCGTTCTCCACGTCCACGAGGTGAGATCTTGCATGGAGCCCCAGACCGAGGGAGACTGACAGTTATTTTGTGTTTCTTCCATTTGTGAATAATCGCACCAACTGTTGTCACCTTCTCACCAAGCTGCTTGGCGATGGTCTTGTAGCCCATTCCAGCCTTGTGTAGGTCTACAATCTTGTCCCTGACATCCCTGGACAGCTCTTTGGTCTTGGCCATGGTGGAGAGTTTGGAATCTGATTGATTGATTGCTTCTGTGGACAGATGTCTTTTATACAGGTAACGAGCTGAGATTAGGAGCACTCCCTTTAAGAGAGTGCTCCTAATCTCAGCTCGTTACCTGTATAAAAGACACCTGGGAGCCAGAAATCTTGCTGATTGATAGGGGATCAAATACTTATTTCCCTCATTAACATGCAAATCAATGTATAACTTTTTTGAAATGCGTTTTTCTGGATCTTTTTGTTGTTATTCTGTCTCTCACTGTTAAAATACACCTACCATTAAAATTATAGACTGATCATTTCTTTGTCAGTGGGCAAACGTACAAAATCAGCAGGGGATCAAATACTTTTTTCCCTCACTGTACATTTCTCCTACAGATTTTGAAGGATGTCCTCAGTAAAACAAAGCTGGACAACACGATGGAGATCTCATCTGAAGAATTGAGCAGCTCTGGTGAGTCTGAGTTTAGGACACACTTTGTCATTTGTCAGTGGGGTTATGTTATTATAATAAATCTTATCTTACTCCTTGTATCTTACCAAGATAAATTAATTATATAGCCTTCCAAAGCAATCTGAACTGTCTAAAGATGAGCAAAAACACATCTAGTGATATTTATTGTAGAGATGTGGTGTATAATTCTCAACATCTGAGATCGATGTAAAAAGCAACGTCATGTAATTTAAAAAGCAGACCACATACGTCTCTGATATTACTGTATTCCTTTTTATCTTCTCAATTCTCTTATGTTGGTTTTGGTGTTGACTTTATTTACCTAATATCATTGACATGCCTAGGGGGGCTCAAGCCAAGTTCCCCCCCTGGATATTAATACTTGCCAATGATACTTCTACTGCCCCCATCAGAAACCTCCAGAGCAGGAGACTCTCCACCCCTGCCTCCCTGAAGACCTGCTGTCCAGACCTGCTCTCCGCCCGCAGTCTCCTCACCCAGCCTGCTCAGTAGGTTATTCCACTGGCACAGAACCTGCACCATCGTCTATTAAACAGGAAGGGAGAAGGGAGCGTCCCAAAGCAGGTGTCTGGTCTGAAGCTCTTCTTCTGGAAGCGGGGAGTGTTTGCCTTCAGGGCCAAGTCTCCTGTGAGTGAATGGCAATATGCTAACATGACTAATATTTAAACGTTAATAATCTTTACACGTTTTCCTTTTATTTGTAAATTAATCCATACATTTAGTTTTGGATTAGAACTGCAAACCCAATAACTGATCAAGAAACAAAACAAAACATACCGTGAATGACTTCACATATCAAGAGGACTTTTTCGTTGTGCCATTTCAAAAAACTTGACTCCATACATATGTACCTTGTTTCGCTTTCCTATGAAACATTACCCGCCTGCACTTACAAAGGTTTAGATCTACTTTAACTCGGGCACAGCTGTGTCCTTCTAATACACATGGTCAAGTATCTGTTGTGTACAAAATTCTGATGTGAGAAATCTGTATCTGATTCAGTCGTTAAGACTTACCCCATTGTTGTTTTTTCTATTTCTAGTAATCGATCAAACATCTCCGTTGCTGTTCGCCAGCGTCCGCCCACAGAAGAAGGCTGATGGACTCTTACTGGGAAAAGCATGGTTTTAATGTCAATGTGACAGGTGGGCTATGAAACTGATAAATATAATGTCCCTTGTAGTTTCTGACCAAAATCACAATTAGTTTGATTGACAGGTTAGTTCGAGTTCGGTTTGGGAATTTCGTCATCGGTGTACAATGCTTGGTCTCTTTGTATTTTTTAAGCGTTCTTCACAACACAATGTGTATTGTTCAGCTTCTGAAACATGTACTAAACGGTTAAAGGAATATATTATTCTCCAAAGGAGTCCCCTAAGAGGAGCCCGTTACAAGGGAGTGCGTGATAATAGAACATATTTGGGACAGTGGCTTTCAGATCTAGACACTTACATGTGGCATAAGCCTGTGAGGGACGATTCACGAGACACAGGACAGTGGTTTCAGACTGACTGGAAATCCAATGGACCGCTGTTTGATTGACAAGTGTATGAGCGCTAGGTTTGATTAACAGGCTTGTTCATACCTTGTTTGATTGACAGATTTGTTGGTGGTATGTTTGGTATCTTAGTATTTCTTTGATGAGCTCTTCACAGAAATGTTCTGGTCAGTGTGAGGCATGTTCTGGCAGAGTGTGCAATGATTGACACGAGCACAGAACGGGACAGGGAGATTCACACACTACATACTAAGACAGATACAGTGTGTACTGAGACGCACACTGTACATACTGAGACAGGTAGTGTTTGCTGAGACGCACACAAAACCCCAACATATGTGTAACTCTCTCTCCCATTCTGTGCTCTTGTCAATCATTGCGCACTCTGCCAGAACATTGACTAGTGCTCATACACTTGTCAATCAAATAGCGGTCCATTGGATTTCCAGTCAGTCTGAAACCACTGACCTGTGTCTCATGAATTGTCCCTCGCAGGCTAATGCCACGTGTAAGCGTCTTAATCTGAAAGCCATTGTCCCAAATATGTTCTATTAACACGGACCCCCTTGTAACAGACACCTCTTAGGAGACTGTCAACACCGCCCAATCCCCCCGGCTCTTTTGGAGAATAATATATTTCCTTTAACCGTTTGTACACGTTTCACAAGCTGAACAATACACACTGTGTTTGTGAAGAACGCTTAAAAAATACAAAGAGACCAAGCACGTATGCAGATGACAAACCTGTCAATCAGATTGTAGTTTCTGACCAAAATCACAAGGGACATTGCACTACTTTCATGTTCTTCAGTTGACCAACAATAAAAGTGGCCTTGAAAATGAAATCTTTACGCTCAGACCTTTCTGTGCTGTTTTTTTACGGGTTATTAATGTGTGTGTAGTTCCTCAAATCCAGAACACTATTGATAATCAGTATTTACTCTGCTGATCTCAGGTCTGAAGTCGCCATTGTGACATCAAGTGCCTTAATGCATCTCTTTATTTGTATTATATGGTGCAAAAGCCTTTTTTTCTATTTTACTACAATGTATATTCATGTTAGTGTTCTGTGTTTGATATAGAAAAAACTGCATTTCAGTATGTATCTAAAAACACTTGGTAAGAGCTGAGGTAGGAACATATTTTCGTGGGATATCATAGTGGATGTCTTTTGATCAATTTTACTGGTCATAGCATCATTGACTTCCAACAATGTGAACGAGATTAAGAGTGGTGAGATTTTGAGAGACCAGGGAGACAGACCACCGGACAATTAGGCGAAATGTGAAACTAGGTGGTGTGCAATTTCATTTTTGTGTTCAACCTATTTTAAAGTTGCTTTTCTATCATGTTTTAGCCTTAGTGTTTGGGTGAGATGTTTTTCTGTTTGATTTGAACACTAATGGATGGATGTGCAATGGTCTGTTAAACCGTACACCCACTAAAACCAACTGCGCACCTTCACAGTAGCATGTTTCACAGTAGGTTGAAGGTGTACCCCACACATGCCAATAAATGCATTTTATTTTAATTTTATGAATCCCTGGTTTTGAATTGTTCTCCATCATTTCCTATTCTTAGACACAGGCCCAGGATAATGTGCTTTACAAATCCTGTACTCTGAATAGGACACATTTAGAATTGAATCTCCAGTATTTTGAACTTAAAATAATAAAATATTTTAATATATAGCCTACATCTTGAGTGATTACAGTATTCACAATGTACAGAGCACCCATCTCACAAACCCACACAAGTACCATGGCATGTCTTGTGAGAATACAATCCAGAGGTTGTTTAGCACAGGCTCTCTCTCTTCATTTTTTTGCATTCTGGGCAGTCACACTTATTTGCTAATTATTTGGTAAAGATTAAATAAACTGATATCTGCGTATAAAACCCTGAACCTTATATCAGTAAACTCTGTTGGCAGCGATAATGGGGAGTTATCCAAATATTTTTTTCCTTAGTAAAGCTGTGTTTTTGCTTAAAGGAAATTAAACCATATGTCTCAGCCTGAAAAGTTTGTTTTCTAAAGCTGATAGTGCTGTTTGATTTCTATTTCGGGCAGAGCAGATAAGGCATTCATGGGATGCTATTTAGTTTGGCAAGATCCACACAGCTAATGGTTTCAGAAAAAGCATACCAATGTACTGATTGATATCACGCGTTCACAGACATGATAATGAGAGGAATTTTATTTAAGCCATAAAGGTAATCATTTTTGATTGGATATTCATCTTGTAAACATATGGAAATCAGGAGAAATCGTCACTTGGAATATGGTAATATAGTTTATTCCTTGATCCGTAATAATAAAATCATAGCATAAATCCAACGTATTTGCTTATTATTCTACCTTTATGCATACATGCGTGTGAAAGACAGGTTATTTAACTTTACATCTAAAACAGACATAACCTACATTTCTATGAAAACATTCACATAATGCTGTTACATTGTATTCACATGGGCATAACGGGAGCTTGACATGTGATTAACAGCAGAACTCCGATGAAGTGTATTCGTATGTTCACCCGTGCTATTCAAATATCAATTCGTTGAGAATTCATGGTGCCCTTTGTTATAAAATGTAACCAATATATCTATTATTAAACTAATATTTTCCTATATATGAGGTTATATGCAGACATCGAGCTGTGAAACGATTCTCTGGAAATCTACTCCCATGCGAGCGATTCCACGCGTTTGTAAATTGTGTCACTTTACACAGCAATCGCTTGTCTTGTAAACTGAAACGAACACAATTCATTGTCGTATGGCATTCATCACAATGTATTTTCTTTTCAGTAAACTGATACGGGTATTAAATCATACATCCTTGGATATTTATCCAAACAAGAAAACGGACAGTGAAAGTATCGTAGGAGACGTGTCCGACTATCAATCACACTTGACTTCTAATTCTATAAATTCGATTAGTGGTTATAATCCGGTATAATGAGTAAATAGTTACTTGACATTCTTCAAACTAGACATACAAGTTGTTTGGTTTTGAACTTCAGATAGAAAGCAGCAAGCTACTCCTGTCTAGAACAGGTTTAAGGTTAGGCAGGTACCTCAACACTAGTTACAGAGCGTAGTGTAGCTACAAAAACACACTATATTGTTAATATGCGTGTAAATAGATACACGCATGACACTGATAGGATTTCTAAAATCAGTAATGTATTTTGTGCAGAAGAAAGGCTTAGTCTCAGTTAAACTAATCAAGTCGTCTCAGTGACGGCGCTGTCCTGAATGCAGTCCCTGAACGCAGTCTTTGAACAGCCGGCGCTGGCGCTGTCCGCGGTGCTGACCGGCGAATTGCTTTGCTCTGTAGGCGGAGCTGAAAAGACACAATATTGGGTTTATCCACATGTGAGTCGTCGGAATCTTCTCCCAAAAAATGAATTGTCTTTAACTAGCCAGATAAGAAAGCTCCCATAAGTCATTAACTTCTTAAAGTACGTGTATAACGTAATTGGAAGTGTTTTGATGAGAAAATATCCGGAAAGCTTTAGACAAGAGTAACGGTTTTAACTTTTACTCTCTGACCGGGGGTGCATTTTAGTGAGTTGATGGTGTTCCCCAGGCTTTTACATTTGAGAGTATACAAAACTGGGTTTCCGATGGAGTTGACGGCCAACATAATACTGGCCACATTTCTGAACACAAAAATATTCGTGGTGACCTCCTGCGGACATAGACTATTGGTCGCGTCCCAAACCACTCCGGCCAAAAATGGCAAGTAGGAGACCATAGCAAAGACCCAGATTAAGACACTTGTCCTGGTCACTCGCATCTCCGCCTGCTTGTGATTGTGAACAATTGCACCCCCGTAAGGCGTGATGGCGGTTTTGTGTTTTCTCAGCTTGACAATGATGGTCACGTAGGTGCCAATCAGGATGACAAAGGTGGCTATCGCGTTGGGGATGGTAACGAAGATCAAGTAGCTCATACACAACGGACTGTAGAGGTTGGACGTGTCGCCGTACTCCAAGCAGTCCCAACCGACCAGCGGCAGACAGCCGAGCAAGATGGCAAGAGCCCAGTTGACTGTAGCCGCAAGCAGGCTTTGCCACTTGGTGACCTTATGCCTTGTTGTCACATAGTCAGTCACAGAGAGGTACCGCTCAATCCCAATGCTCATGAGATTGTAAAGGCTGGACAGGATGGCTACTGAAAAGGCAGAGTAGCCCTTGAGAAGCTGCTCAGAGCCGTAGATAGTGCTGTCCGGCTTCATCATGAACAGCATGGACACATAGAGCGAAGAGAAGCTGGTCAACAGATCCGAAAAGCCTAAGCTGTAAAAAAGGATGAAGATGGGTCGCTGATATTGCCGTCCGCGTATTAATATTATTATCACCGCGCAGTTCAACACCAAAGAGACCGAATTGGCCAGGACCTGCACCGTGCCAAGGACGACCACAGTCTGGGTACTCCATATGTCGGTTGTCTTGTCTTCAGAAGCATTGCAATAAACTATAGTCACCATCTCTACGACAGCTCACTATGATTATGTTTGATCAGAGCCGAGGCCCCGGCCTCTTAATGGCCCAATAAAGACTTTTCCAGAACAGCCCCCGGCGTGTTCACAGCAAATCATAATCACAGTAGCAGCATTACGTAGCATCAGATAAACATGAATCACTCACATGCGAGGAAGAAGCACAATGTTAATCATAAATAAAAATAAAGAAATAAAGAAAACAGGTTACTAGCACAGTAGTTGTATTTTCTCTAATGGTGAAGCAATTTAATTGCCAAAGTACCGGAATTACTCCTGTTTTGGGGTTAAAATATATCCATGCAATATTTTAGAATTCATGGTTTGAACCCACACAGAACAACGATATTGATTTGTTTATTCGTTTTTTTAAATTATTATTATTTCTATCAGTTATAATCTCTTAATTTAATTTCAATTTCTAAACGAAGCATGTCTCGTACACCCATAGAAAGCACAAATACAATCTTTCACTAGAAGTGTTAAAGACTGTGCTTGCCAATGACCAATAGATGTCACTAATACCTTACACCGCGACTTGAATTCCACAGAAACAATTCCCGCAGTAATCAATGCTGGGACCTTTTCAGGGATCCGGAAGATGTCAGTCTTTTCAAGAGGAAAATTCATTTTAGGACTATACAGCAGTTAGTAATTATTTAAGTCGCGCACAGACTTTTATGCAATGGATAAGCAGACAAGATCAATAATCATTCTCTTGCGCTCTGCAGCTGGCCGTGTACCAATTTATTAAAAAAAACATATATTTCATCAGAAAACTGGTAGAAATGAGTGTTAAGCGCCCAGAAGTCAAACGGAGTATAGGATTAAAAGAAATACTGTGACACATGCAGATGTGGGTATACAACCATCAGGATGACTTTCCAAGGTGCTCTAGTCTCAGATCTCATTAATATCAGTTCGAATTAATGTCTCAGAACCATGTTAGCAGTCAAATTAAACGAATTGTGCATGTATTTCTTTTACCACATCTACAATACACATTCTTCAACCGGTGTCCTTTCTGGTGTAGTGAATTACGTTTCTGATTAGCTCTTCCAGTTCATCCCGGATGTGTTCAATTGATATTAGGACTTGGCAAGCCCTCAAATATTTGTGTTCTTATTCTCCTTGAAGTGCCAGCTTGGTGTGTGACTGTTTAGTTTAGGTCTGTAAGTCTTCAAACCCCACCGATACTGGCAATTCACTGATGTCAAGTATCACAATATGTGCTGTGTACTAGTACCAGCTGGCACTGGCAGAGACTAATCCCTGTTATTACAGCCCCTGTTTGCTGTGAAATTGTTGCAATGTTTCAGGAAAAAGCAAAACAAAACAAAAAACATTGGAACTATTAACGTTTGTTTTCTCGTATGAAACTCCTGTGTATACATAATCCACTATTTTACAAAAGTAATTAACCACTATGGGAGGAATAGAACTAGATGAAGAACACAAGACCTAGGAGTCTACGTGGACTCCTCACTTTCTCCATCCAAACAATGTGGGGAATCAATAAAAAAAGGCAAACAATGTTAGGGTATATTGTCAAAAGTGTGGAATTGAGATCAAGGGCAGTGATGTTCAGACCGTACAATGCGCTAGTTAGAGCTCATCTGGATACTGTGGACAGTTCTGGGCTCCACACTTTTCCAGGTCTGAAGGGAAAGTCCTACTGAGAGACTGAGGAACTAAACCTTTTCACCCTGGAACAGAAGAGACTACGTGGGGACTTGATCCAAGTCTTCAAAATCATGAAAGGCATCGACCACATCAAACCAGAGGAGCTTCTCCAGATCAGCAGGGACACACGCACCCGGGGACACAAATGGAAATTGGGCTTCAAAGGCATTCAAGACAGAAAACAGGAGACACTTCTTCACACAGAGAGGCGTCACAATCTGAACAAACTCCCCAGCGATGTGGCTGAAGAGACAATTTGGGAACATTCAAAAACAGACTGGATAGGATCCTTGGATCACTTAGTTATTAATGGACACCAAACGAGCACCACCTCTCGTTTGTAAACTTTGTTATGTTCTTAAGTGTATGTTGCTCTGTGTTAAACTATACATGACAATAAGATGTCTTTTAAGTGTGTTGAACACTATTTTCCTAACGCAAATACAAGAGATTTCTGTTGGCGCATGAGTACATCAATCAGAGACACATGAATCCTAGGGGGCACTGAATTACTCCAGCTGGTCAGTCTGCTACTGCCTAAGGGACCAAGTCGAAACCCACCCGCAAATCGCATATTACAAAGTTGTACCCTATCGCGTTTAGGTATAAATAGCATAAAGGCTTCTAACAATACCTTAACCCGCGATAGGTTTGATATTTGTACTTTGCGATTCCCGGTCAGGACAACATTGTGGTTTGATTAGACGCGCATTATAAGATATCATTAGCACGATGCTATCATTCTCGTTCTGCACGGAGCTCTGGATGTTGCTTTGTCTTGGTGATTGTAGGCGAAATGTGAAGGACAGAATATGGTATCTTGTTGTGGCCCTTCGCTGCTGACCTTGGCATACTGGATGGCAGCAGGGGGACCAGACACTCTTTTTTTCTAAGCTGCCTAATGTATCTCATAGAAAATGAGTTTCTTAATCTACCCCGCTCCCCTCTTCCCGCTTCTATAACCGTATTAATGCTGGCAGGTTGGATAAATAGAGTCAAATCTAATGAGGAACTAATGAGAGCAAGGTATATGCCCTGGTACGACAGTATATCGAGATCTCTTACATTGTGATGTTTTTTATATTAATCCATCCATCCACCCATCCAGCCTGCATATATTTCTGTTTGTGTGCAAAGCCTCAGGAGCAATCTATAGGAATCAGGGTTTCTTTGACGAGTGAACCTGATATCCTGCAGTGGGACAGTGTCCCGTCAGCTGCAGGGACTGGGGGCACCGCTCTCGTCTTACCTCTCTGGAGATTGTGGCTTTTAATGCGGCTTGAGGGAAATGATGTCTGATTGTCCCAGGGCCAAGATGATTGCAGGGATTTTAGTTTCACAACTCAGCACAGCATGTGCCAGTCTTGCAACGCGAGGCCATTGTGACGATAAAAGAATAGACGCGACACCGCGCCTGTCTCCACATAAAGCGCAAAAGCTATCTCCATGGATTGATATTGAAATTTGTAGACCCCAAATAAATGAATGAATGAATCAATCAATCAATAATCAAACAGTGCTATCGGTGCAGACATTTGGTATTTCAACTAAGTATCCTCTTATGCAATGTATTCAGTAAAAACGAAGGCGCAGAGTATGAACCCATAGTATGAAAATGTGTATTATGTAAATTTGAATTTGTAATGTTTGAAGCCTTGTACTGAACTGTATTCTTACACTTTGTATTGCGCTTATATTTTGTAAGTCGCCCTGGATAAGGGCGTCTGCCAAGAAATAATAATAATAATAATAATAATAATAATAATAATGAAGATGCTGTGTTTAGATAGAGATTAATATTGACATTTGCAATATGAGCACATATAGACAATAAGCAGGGTGAGACAGGTGAATTTTTTTAAAGACTATGCGTTTATGTATTTAGTAGATTTTTTCAGATTTTAGCTATTCCCACACCAAGCTATTTATAACTTCGAAGCACTCACACACTCCAATTATATGACACCTGCACAAAGTTTGTAGCCTTCTATATACATATTTATTCTATCACACTAGTTATCTGTATCCTTTTATCGACCACTGTCTCATTATCTTGTGTTACAAATAGTTCTATCTATATATCGAAGTTATTACCATATTAAAATATAATGGGACCAAAAAGGGGGAAACATTTTATCCAAACTCTTATCGGTAAGAGGTATTTATTAGATGAAACCCGAAGAGGGAGGGGCTATATTTCATCCCCTGTCAGGTCTTACGGTGAGAGATATAAACCCTTCAGTGAATGCGATCACATTCACAAAGACCTCGTTCACTTGTAAGGGTCGACTGGTGGAGCCGAAGAGAAAGAGAGAAAATGCGTCAGATCCTTTTTTCCCTCACACTTGCCTCCTTGCTGTGCATCAGCTCAGGCGCAGGTAAGATACAACAGAGAAGGCATTTCAGTGCTGATACTAAACTTTTAGGTGTTTAGTGCATATTCTTTAAGAATTATTATTATTATTATTATTATTATTATTATTATTATTATTAGTATTAGTAGTAGTAGTAGTAGTAGTAGTAGTAAATATTAATAATGATCAAGTTTCCACTCATTGAGGATTGTGTGCATGTGGGTGTGTGCGTTTAGTCACTTTGATCACACATGACTATATTATTTTCTAGTTTATTCTTTTTTGATACTATACTGTATTCTCTACCTTATCTTTCTGTAAAATGCCGGATCACTTTCGGAAGTCAATTGTTATGAAACGCATTGCCCTGTGATGCTGATGTTATCTGGTGGTCGGTGGACTGAAATGTAGAGGACTCTTGTAAATTAATACTTTATGATTGATTTTCTCTCAGATTCTTCTCTCTTTTTTTTGTAATGGTTTATTTTTAATATTGTATCCAAGACATATTGACCTTCAGAATATGTATGGATTTGTTATGCAATTCTTGATAAGGTTCTGGTTATTCTAGCATACTCCCCTCATTAGAACAAAAACACTTAAATATTTATAAACCAATATTTATAAGCATGGGGACTTCACCTTGAAGTTCTCGTTCGAAATCTTAAGTGTATTTTTGTATTTTAACAATCAATCAAACACAAAATAAGAATGTGTTGTAAATGTGTGAGCATGTTTGTGAAGCAGATATTATATGATAGGCTACTGTAGGTGAGATTCAAATTGGGGACACTCCACTGATCAGCAGATATTTTGTAGCATCCTCAGCAGGTACATATCAGAAGATGCCTCCGAGCTCTTAATTAATTGAACACTTAAATGAAATAATAATTTCCTAAATCAGAACCTTTTCATTATTTTAAACAGTAGGGGGGTTAAGTTAAGTATACAATTGTAAATAACCTTATTATCTTATAAAGGAACCAACTTTTTTATGAGTTACACAATTTACAAAAGTCAAATGTAAGGAAGTTATTACTTCAATTAAGTAATTGGGAGCTCGGTTGGAACAAAAGCCAGCAGGGTAGGGGGTCCTCCAGGACTAGGGTTGAGAACCACTGCCCCAACCTATTCAAATTTCTCCAGGGAGCAATTCTGATACCATCTGCCCTAGAGCGCAGGGCAAGACTCTGGCAATGCCTCCTCAGTCTCCGGACAGGAGCCGCTATATCCTCTGTGCCAGGGAGCTCCGTCATACACATTTCTACCCTGTCTAAGACCAAGCGACCCAAAGTATTTTCCTGCGATAGAGGGATCCTCTATCCTCCAGGGACATCAAACACTAGTCTTATTTCATCTGTACTGTTATATGACGTCACTCAACATAGATGTCTTATACAAGCTCTTCATTGTTATATCTACACATGCTGCATCTTCTGTTTACGCTTTGACTGGAGCAGACTTGTGCGAAACCATGATTACTGCATTAACGCGAAGCAAACGAGACTCAAAGCGTGCATTTCATATTTCACCATTGAGCTTCTCATAAGAGTGAGCGAATAGTTTAGACAAGTTCAGCATCTTTCTCCCAACAGACGCTGACCTTCATACATCTGTCAGACAAATAGCAAACAGCACTGCCAGCAGTAAGGTGGATACATGCTTTGAATACATAATATGCTCATTCATGTGAAAGGTACTCACTTGTTCAGTATGGAGAGATGCCCCTGGATGGGCTTTGCTTGGTGAATGCCCTGTAGATGGAGAGTGAACTGTGCTGAAGGGGTCGGTACTTGGTTTTCACCGTTTTTCCTAAAGGGGGAGCTCAGAAGTTGTGAATCTCACACAGTTTGAGTCTCTGGGATAGCCTGGTCTGTGGGGTGTGTTATTGCTGTGGGGCAGTTAAAGAATGTATTTGGCACGTTATTCTATTCCTATAGATCCAGTTGGCCGACACCCCCCACCCCCACCCCTCACGTTTGATGAAACCATTATTAAACAGCTCTAGGATGTCAGATCTCGCTGTACTGCAGATCAAAGGACATTTCTGAAGCAATGCATTTCTGAAAAGAGTAGTGAATGACAGGATTGGACGAACAAAGCATTTTCTATTCCGTTGTATTAAAAACATAATTGAAAAGTAGACAATGATTGAGATTTAGATAAGTATATACGTTATTGTTATTATTATCCTAGTAGTAATAATGTCCTCATTATGTTGTACTATGCTGTACATTTTTCACTCCAATTCACTCCAAGTTTCCACTCCGTCTTCGGCCAGCTTTCCAACAAGATCAATACAAGGCATTACCCACCTGGATTCAACATGCGTGTGTGGACGGATTGAAGTGTTTGAAACGCAACTAAATTAATTCCTCATGGACAGATGACAATCGCTGTGCGGGAGTAGCTTTATTGCAGTGCGTCATTTCTGTTGTCTCCTATATCCATTTAATAGCCGTATTGGGTCTTTTCAGAGTAAGTGTTGTGGTAATCAGCCCTCTGATAACGTGATGCGTAACTGAAGATACACCTCAATGATGTGTCTCTGGTGTTTGGTAATGCTTTGTGAAATACGGGTTGAGTTCCAGTCTGTGTTATTCATGAATAAATACATGCATTTCTATTAAACAACCTGATAATGCTGCTTTCATTGTTTTGGTGTCTAATGCGAATTGATTGAACATTGTATTATTGTATTTTAGTCACTGCGGGTTTCAGGGGCCATACAAGGAAAGGCTACTGTTGGTCTGCTTAAACTATTATGAAGTCCAGATCTCTACTAATCAAGGGTGTGGTAATCTCCCTCCAAATTAATACTATTTTGAAGATAACTTAAAACACAGGAGAGAAAATGAATGTACTCTCATTGTTTATTCAATTATTGTTAGCTACATGATGCTTTCTATATGTCAACGTAGATAAAAACAGTTTTCTAGGGTTAATGGTGAAGGAAAAAAATAAACTATTGGCTTTGAAGAAGCCAAGAAGATTATTCATTTAGAGCAGACTACTGTTTTTCATTTTCAGTTTGCAACATTAAAAAGACAGATTTGAGTTTTTTTCATGTTAGTTTAACAAGCTTTGAATGCCTGCAGGCTATATTCTTTTAATAGATTATATAGTGGCTGATAATAGTTGCTTTCATGAAAAGTGAACAATAGGCCACATTCCTTCCGATTTCCAATACTAGTTGCTAATACTAATTTTGCTTACAATTCCACATAGTTTGTGGTAAAAAAAGAAAAAGAAAGTGACATGAACGCTGATTCAGAATGTAAAAACGCTTCATAGTTTAAAATCTCTGAACGCCTAGCACTACTTTAACCCAGTACCTTCTGTTTCAGAGTGGTGCTATCTCTCCCAGGTGACATGCGAGAGTTCTTCTTGCAAAGGTAAGACAAACATGTTCTCTGATTACCCTTTTGAAAGTGTATTTAGGCCTATAGAACTCTGACACACAAATCAGATCTGCCACAATCGGGTGTGAATAGGAATAATTCCATTATAATGATAACGATAAGTTACTGCTTTCCTGACACCATGCTCCTGTTCGCCCCAAACTCCAGTGCCATAACATCTGATACAGGTTACCAGGGGGTAACTATCCAGAGAAGCCCTGGGACTGAGATTTGCTCAGAGTTCATAAAAGTCCTTTTATTGGCAGTTTTATCAGCACTTAACACTGACCTTGCTTTATCTTGTGAATTAGGATAGACTTCTGTGGCTTAAAAGTTCCTGGCAGTTGACTGACCATGCTACAGTGCAAACCTTATACACTGTGATGATTAAGGATTTGTTAATGTGTAACCAAAAACACTTTGGACTACTGCATAAAGTATTAACATTCTCTCTCGTTGATTTATGGCACCAGTGTCAGCAAAAAAAAAAAAAATTCCCCCTATATTGAATGTACAGTGTGTTTATTTTTTAATTTTTGATTGCCTTCATTTCTTTTTCTACAGGACCAAAGGAATGGAACAAGGTTCACCCAGATTGTGCTGGAGACAATCAGTCTCCCATCAACATCATAACTAAGAGAACATTGAGAAACAATGACCTCATGACGTTCACATTCACAGACTACGACAAGCAGACAATCGCACTCATGAAGAACAACGGCCACTCGGGTAAGTCGGTACGGACTCCACCATCGAAACGACCTGTTCTAAAGTCTGAGTTTGAGATTGGGATGCATTGAAATGAAAGTACGGATCATCATGCCATTGTTGCGGTTGAAATTCCTCTCGCTCTGGTCTGGACTGTGCCTCACATGGGGCATATAGCTGTAATGTGCCCGGATCACTCGGATTGTGATGACACACATGAACTCGAAACGAAGGCAACTTATTTCTCTGAGTGTAGAGTATCCTCAGAGTCTCCAGTACAGTCCATTGCTTTGCCATATGTATACGACCATTTCCCCTTTTTGTTCTCTGCAGTTCAGGTTTCTCTTCCCACTGGTAAGAAGATCAGTGGAGGCAATCTGACGACATACAAGGCTTTACAGTTCCACCTCCACTGGGGGACTGATGGAGGGCCCGGATCGGAGCACACCATCGATGGGGAGCAGTTTCCCATGGAGGTACGTACAGCGCTGCCAGGATTGGTCACCATTCAGTTCAGTGTATGGTAGACCAGCTGCACTGACTGGAGCAATAGGAATCGGGTGCTTTGTTGGTATCGAACATGACTTGATAGTCTTTTTATTTTATTGGTAGTCTGTACGTTTATCAGTGAATAGGATGTGTGGAAAGAATGACTTGGAATTAAGGCCAGGTTGATTCGACGACTCGTTGCTCTGTGACAAGTCCAGACGTCTTTCTTTCATCAACATGAAAACCTGCAAAACCCAAACTACCAATTATTTAATCGATGGCAGCTATGCGTATGCAATAATCACCCTGTGTGGACCTGGTGCCAGAATTTGAGTTTGGTGGGTGGACTGAAGATTTGATTCAATTTGGGTCGTGGATTCCTAGGGGGGAAAAAAACTGTTTGTGCAAGATATATTTTTAGGTGTTGCTTTATCTGTCATATTGACTCACTTTTCTCTTTCCAAAAGCTGCATATTGTTCACATTAAAGACACGCACAGTAGTTTGGATCAGGCCGTGAAGGAAAAGGATGGCATTGCGGTCCTGGGATTCTTTTACCAGGTAAATTGGACCCCTTTAAGACACACAGTGATTCATTGATACTTGTGGTCTTTATACTTGAATATAGAGACAGGTTTCAGGTAATGCTGTGAATAGCCCATGGTTTTAAAGAAGAAAGGCTTGATCTGTGCGTTTATTTGTTAATCGTCTTCTATTTTTACAAGGGCAACATGGTTTTAATTGTAGCCACTGAAAAGGTGGGAGATGAAGAGATAAACCGTGCTTCGTTCTTTGACAAAAGCATTCCACTATAAAGATAATTTGTGGTGGCATCTGTGCTTTCCTGTGATTTAATTCCCTAGACTTGGTAGAAGTCACGCTGACTGCTGCAGATAGAATTGCAATCTAGACAGAAACAGGGCATTTGGTGAGGCACGATGCTGACCATGCCAGTTAATTTTCACTATATAATTTCAGTGCTTTAGGAGCTGACCTGGAATGGCAATGTGCTCCCAAGGTGACCCTTACCAGAACTGTACTAGAACCAGCAAAGCAACATGGATAGAAAACTAGAACAATAATAAATAATACTGTACAAAAGAAAAGTGATTCAAGGTGCATCATTCTTACAATTTCAGGAGTCGCCTGAGGAGAATAAGAACTACACAAAACTCATTGATGCACTAGACAAAATCACAGATATGGGTGAGTGGCGATCTCCAGAAAGCAGATCTCCCTTTTGGCCAAGACATCATTATCTGTTCTTGCACCTGTGTTACCCGTTTTTCTGGTCCCCATGGGTATCTTTGAAAGGAACTGAAACTGTAATTTGTGTCCATTTGAGTGTCGAGGAGTGTGTGTGTGAGAGCAGTGATCATGTTGCTTGTTGGGATCCTAGGCTTGAACACCACGCTGCAGGGTTTGAGACTGGACGAACTCATTCCTGCCCCAGAGAACCTGACCAAGTATTATCGCTATGAAGGATCCCTCACGACTCCAGATTGCTCTGAGGCCGTGGTGTGGACTGTGTTCGAGAACCCGATTCCACTCAGCAAAGAGCAGGTATGGGGATGAATCAAGGATGAAAGTATACTAAGCACTGGGGCACAGCCCTGCTCTCAAAACAAAGTGTCTTACAGTCCCTTACCAAAAAAGTAACTCGGAAGCAACATATATTTTAGATACATTGGAAGGAAGAACTAGTCTTATCGTCTAACGTCATGGAAAAAAAAGATTTTTTTTAGACATGTGCTTCTCAATCTAAACTTCTTCACCGATTTTCTTTTGTCTCCCCCCAGATTTTAGCTTTCACAAAGCTGAACTTTAAAGACATGAAGTCCATGGTTGATACATTCAGGCCCGTTCAAAAACTGAACAACCGGATAGTGTACCGATCTGGAAGTAATGTGGTTGTGGCCAGCATGGCTCTGTTGGCTGCGTCTCTTCTTTCCACTGTTGGGGTGTCCTGGCTGCACTAAGGAAACATCATCTACTGAGGTTGTCCAAATGATGAGAGAAAAAGCCTCCTTTAGGCGAACTTTGTCAAGCCATTTTGACACTGTATATACTGGATTTTCTTATGATCTCAAGCCACTACAGTTTGTTATATAAGTGATTCATAAACAAAATATAAGGATCTGGTGAACACCCAGGTTCCATTTCAGCTCCACTGAATTTGAATTGCACTCTGTCACCCTATCATTGAATCAGCTGGGCCTTCTGAAAGAAATGGGTCTCCTATTTTGAAAGCATGGACCTTAGCAAGGGGATCACGTGTAGTGTGAGTTTCCCATCAGTAATTAACACCAAGTTATTTTCCTGCAGAACATGCAATGCATACTGCACACACGCTAGAGACCAGGCCTTCCTTGCATAGCCAAGTAAAGAGATTGGCTGATCTCATGCTGCATTTTGCTTTCTCTCTCGTTACTTTTGACCTTTATGTTTTCTTTATGAATCACAGCGTGAGCGAGTAATGAAACACCATCGAAGAGCATTTTGTTAATGTCTCTGGGACTCTGTGAGTGTATATTTTGAACCAGTCTACGTCGCTGTTGGTTTAGTCTCCAAAGCGTAGAGAGAACAGATGAGCAATGATGAGGGTTCGTGCGGCAGAGACTGGGGAACACCTTATCACAAGTGTCCGTCCTCTCATTGTGATTGTAGCACATTATTGTATTGAGACGGGCGCTGAATTTGCCTGCACACAATGTAAGCAGAGATTCACGCCTCGTTTGCATTGGTGTGCTTTATTTCTCTGACTCAAGGAGAATGAATCCTGGGATGACAATGTGGGCCACAATAATGCCCTGTATTGGGAAAGCCCTTGGAGTGAGTGAAACAGGTGTGTGTTATTCTCTCACTGGTTCAAAGTATAGTCAAAGTATATAGAGGGAATTGAAGAAAAAGGTGAAGAAATTGTACATATCTAGAAGCTAACTGACTAACTGAAGGAAGAGCCTAGTTAGGCCTGTGAAACATGGAAGTGCTTGTTACAAGTCAGTTTCTTTCTTATTCCTCTAAAGTGCCCCAGTGTAATGCAGTACGATCATGATTGTTTTTACTGGGTCCTGCTTTTCTGTGGTTCTGCAGCAGATGTGGGTGACCTACCTACCTCTGAGCGTTTGTAGAGAGCAAATATTGAATTGCTCCAGCTGACAGGTATCTGTGCTTTTTCTCATCCTTGAATTAAAAAAGACCAGGGTAAAACTGATGCTTCAATTGACCTCATCAAACCCAATGTCAGGCTGTGTAGTCTTAGGGCGACAATGTTACATCTCACAGGATCGAATTTCCAAGTTCCTGCTCGTCTTGTATCACGATTAATCAAAGGATAGGTATATTTATTTGACCTCACATTTAATAACTGAATGACCATATTTCTGCTGACATTTTTCACTTTTTATTTATCTTTGGTTATGGGTTGCATTTAAATTATTACATATATAAATGTATGCATAAAATATATAAATTATTTTGTTATTTGTATGATGCAGACTCTACTGAGTCTGTTTGAACCAACCAAAAAAGACCAGCAACAAAGCTTATACGATTATGATGCAATAGGACCATAGCAAATGGTTGTCGGCACAGAATAATGTTATTGTACGCAGGTATGAAATGTTTGTATGTACAGGGCAATAATCTTAATGCTTGAATTAGAATAATAAACACATTGTTACTGTTGGTATTGCTACTGTTAGGTAATATAGAAAATACCTGGAATAATAATGAGAATGTGTTGGTTTTGAAAACAATTGAAGAATAAAAAATGTCATTTTATTGTTATGTCCTGTGTGGTCACTTTTGACATCATTACAAGGAGATGTCAAGTGAAGTTTAGGAAACGGGGATAACCCAATTCATGACACAAAGAATGGCACAATAGAAGACAATGTTTCCCTGATGTGTGTTTGAGGTCAGCGCTAAAGGAGTTCAGAGGACTGTAAGGAAGAGAGTCGATGCAGGGCCATTATTTGAAAATTAAGAGAGGCACTTCCGTGGCTTACATCCATCAGGGATTGGTGCTTTCAGCTGATTGATTGATTGGTTAATAGAGCAAAGAAGGAGTCCTTTCCGCTTTTAAACATTTGCCAAAATTGTTAGTTCAATTTCTGAAAGTTAAAAATAAAAATCAACAGGAATGACAAGTTGTGATGGACTCAACGATCATTTCTCAATGATCTCACATGCCAAACCCCTATAGGCGGAGACAGACTCCTTTAACATACTGAATTAAGAGCTTTATTTGACCACAGCTAATGGACCACATAGTGGGGTATTTTGAAGCCGATTCATTCTTAAGCAAACGGTGTGGAGGGGTAGTATTGACTTTCCTACATTACCAATGAAAAATAATTAAACCAACAACCGCTGACTGCCAGTTTCAGCTCTGGACTGAGAGGAGGGGAGACCGGAGACGGGGACCTCGATTTCCCAGGGTGATTCTCTCACAGGAGAATTATGAAAGAAGAAGTCAGTCTTAACGTGACATAGAAATCAATCCTCTAATCCATTTCTAATTGACTTTCTAATTGAAATTAGACCTGCCGTCTCCTTTGGGGGAGCTAAATCTTAAGCCCACGTACCCCTGGGAGCCCGCATGCAGCTGCCCGGCAATCAAAGGACTCTTTGTGGCACTGACCAAGAGACAAGACAACAGTGTCTGCAGGCCTCACTGAAATCAGCACACAGAGAAAAAATTCAACCGTGAAAAGGAAGACCCACTCCTTTCAGCGCAGCTCAGTGCCTCAAAGAACATTGAGTGGTATTCATAAAGCATTAGCAACAAGCTGGTCTCCCCCTGCCCTCCCCGTTGAATATAGCTCATTGTCTCAGACCTCACAGTGAGAGTTAGGAGCTGGCGTGTCCTGGTTCTTAGATACCGCTGCCTTGGAACTAAAAGTGGAGTTGGAGGCAAAGGACCACACCTGTAGACTGAAGCCCAATCAGCCTGCCAAATGAGTCAGGTGATCCGCTTGGTTAAGGAGTGTGACTAGATAGGCAAGATTCCTGGTTCACGTTCCGGCTCCAACACTTTCCATACGTGTTACTGTGGGTGAGGAAAGTAACAGCTTTATGACTTCCCCACAGATGAGATATCAGAGCAACTGCAGGGATGTTGTGCTGGACTTCAGATACCTCAAGCACACTCCAGTCTGCATAAGGGTGGTCGCCTGACGTGTTTAAATTACACTAAGATGGTAAACTATACACTACCAGTCAAAAGTTTTAGAACACCTCCATTTTTCTAGTTTTCCAGAATGGAGCCCCAGTGCACAGAGATATTGGTGGGAAAAAGAAAGAACAAATAAAACAGATCAAGTGGTTGTAATTGCGAATATGTGTTATGAGAGAATGGAAAAGGAGATGCAGGAAAGAAGGGTACAGGTGTTATGGTGTAAAACGATATTGAAAGAAAAAAGGAAGATGTGATTGAATTGCAGAAAGAAATAGTATGCTTGAAAAAGAGAAAGAGGAAGATACGATTGAATTGCAGAAATAAATAGTATGTTTGATAAAAAAGAGAAATTACATATGGTTGGAGAGAAATGTGCTGCTGTCTTTGGTGCTAGTCTCAGTGAGCAGGATGAAACTGACGGGGATAATTCGATCGCAAAGGCATGGGAGTATGAAAGAGAATGGGGGACAGGGCAATGCGTCGCCTCATACAAACCTCTCTATCCCAGCCTTAGTAAGTTCAGTGATTGACCTGTTAAAATGGCTCCAGTAGAAACCAGGACTAAAAAAGATAAGGGGGACACAGATTAATCAGTTTGTAAGGTGACGACTAACATACATCATCCATTCACACCAGGAGAATTACACACTCTCCTAAGAGATTTACCAAAATTGAAACCAGTCCACGGTAATGTGGACTTTTGGGAACAGTCAGAGGAAATTAAGGAAATACGTGTAATGCATGTAAAATATGTTATAGTACATACCTGAGTAATATATTATTGCATTGTATTACTGCACTTTGTATTGTTCTTATATTTCGTAAGTTGCCCTGGATAAGGGCATCTGTCAAGAAATAAATAATAAAATAATAATAATAATAATAATAATAATAATAATAATAATAATAATAATAATAATAATAATGACATATGGGAAGGTATTAATGTAGTGTTTAGAAATGGTTCATGGGCTGAGGGAGTGTCCGAAGGGAATATCAATGATAAAGTCAAGGCGTTTAGGGCAGCAATAAAGGACACCCTGGTGCTCTGGTGATGGAAATTGGGGAACTATAATGGAAGTGAAACAGTGCTCAGGTGAACCTCCTCATGAGTTGCTGAAAGGAAATTCAAAGCATTCAAAGCATTCAAAGAGTATTCAAGGCACTCAGATCCTAGACGTAGTGATGCAATGTTTTTGAGAATGCTCAAAGATGGTTTTGGTAAACCTCACACTGATATATTGAATATGTGTGTGTCTGGCTGGTCTGATATCCACCCCATGCTGCAGAATGGGATGGAGGATCAGTACTGCCAAGTACACTGACAACACCCAGAATCATATTTAGGATGCACTGACACTCACTCTTAATTTGTCCACCTTGAGGCCCTGGCCTCATGCCCAACACTGCTCGAGGCAACCCCTAGAGCAGGGGTGGCTAACCCTGGTCCTGGAGAGCTGCAATCCTGCTGGATTTCCAGGTCTCTCTAAATAACCAATTAATGGATACCCTGAACACAGGTTCATTTTGCCTAATTAAGACCAAAAATTGGTACAATTAAGCAGTTAACAATCTGGATAGAACAAAAGGCTGTAGACCCTGCTGCTCTCCTGGACCAGGGTTAGCCACCCCTGCCCAAGAGGAATCTTTCACATAGGATCCAATAACATTTAGATACATGACCCTGTCTTGGTTACAGTCCAGGTAGAGTATGCTCTGACCTCTGTGACGGCACCACCTTCTACTATATGTGCTGCTCACCCCACAGCATTAAGCTGGTTAAAACAACAGGTAAAAACAGAAGTAAGAGCATATAATTCTTGTAACGGCCACGCCCACACTAGGCCTCTGACTAAAAGAAGCCATCTGTGTGATATTGGTGGTCTTTTTGGTAGTGCCAAGTCAGCCGTCAATGTCATTAATGCAGCAGCGGACAGGGGATATGAACAATGGGTAAAATCACAGACAGCCCAATGCCTAAGCTCTCTGCAAGGTCTTAATCATGCACTGACCACTACTCAAAGGTGATGCTTTCCAAAATGAGTTAGATAAATTTCCAGATAGAATTGACAGAATTACACAATCCACACTGATGGACGGCCATGTGACATGCTTGCTAGACATTTGTTGAATATTTGTTGGATAGTCGTATGGGTACAACTCCTTTCTTTACTGCTGCTGACTCTTCTCTTACATTTCTGACTAATGTATCCACTCAGCTCATTGTCTCTGTTCCTTTGCCCACAAGTGAAGAACATTTACACTTCTTACTTGTCTACCCTGCTTCTACACCTTCCCAGATTTTCCCTAACTCTTTTCAATTCCAGTCTATAGGAACAGTCCACAATGGTTCTGTCTTCTGACTGGGCACAGCAGGATACATGTCCCCTTCTCCACAAGGAGTGTTGGCAACAACCACCAACTGCCGCACCGAAACGGTCTCTTTCGTTGTGTGTTCCTGCTCTACACTCCGGCCTTTCAGCAATACATCCACAGCTGTCAACACAGTCATGCCTTTGAGGGACGCTATGGAGGCTGTCCAGATTTCCAGCACACAGTGGTGATTCCTAACTTCCTTACACTTTTTTAGGTATGGACCTTTAACCTGCTTTACCAAGCAAACTATGTGTCCACAGGTATCTGACACTATGGTCTTGGTGGACCAAAAAATACCCAGCATGGTAGCCGCACTGCAGTACATATGCAGACAGGTGACAAATTAAAGGAAAAACCAACATAAAGTGTCTCGGTAAGGTGTTGGGCACCACATGCTGCCAGAACAGCTTCAATGCTCTTGGCACAGATTCTACGAGTCTCTGGACTCTACTGGAGGGATGAACACCATTCCTCCAAAAGATATTCCCTCATTTGGGGTTTTGATGATGGTGATGGAGAGCACTGTCTAACACGTCAGTCCAGAATCTCCCATAGGTGTTCAATTGGGTTGAGATCTGGTGACTGAGAAGGCCATAGCATATGATTCACATCATTTTCATTCTCATCAAACCATTCAGTGAGCCCTCGTGTCCTGTGGATGGGGCATTGTCATCCTGGAGAGACCACTTCCATTCAGGTTTTTCTTTTAATCTGTCACCCGTCTGTATATACTGATATTCACCTTAAGGAGAAAATGGGATTGGAGGAGCTGAACATTATGAAACAATTGACAATATTGATATATATATATAAATATTGACATATAGTAATTTACATACTATTGTGAACATGAAAATACCTGCTATTATATTACAGCTACTAAAGTACTTACTTTAAAATATGATTACCTAAATTATATTACTATTACTATCACTACTTGGGTTACAAACTATCACTAATTTAACCTGCATACTACTATAAAAACAACACACATACAGCAATATATAATGTAAAAAGGAGTTTCACGTGTACCCTGCATCATTTGGCTGATGTCTATATCCAAGAGGAACTAATTGTTAATAAGACAATTGCAGTGGAAGCTCGGAAAAGATATACAATTCTCTGGAGGGGAGTCCAAATTTGTCATCCTTATCTTTTTATATGGTGTTTCCGGGAGCGACTGCATTATAGAACAAAAACTGTCAGAATGTGAAGCATGGTTTAAAAAAAAAACAAGACAAAAGAGGGGCAATAGGCTAAAGATAAAGCCTTCCCAGCTCATTTGGGGAATTATGCACAAAAGCGCCTTTTTATTTCCTTGTTAGACTACAATTATTACCTCTTGTTGCTGGCATGCTTTACCATGTTTTGCTTCCTGCTTGTTTTTTCACAAACACTTTTCTGGAAGTCATAAATTAAACAGTTGATGTTGTTATTAATAATCCCGGCAGTAGTGGAAGCATTCTGTTCCCTGATAAATCATTGGGCACTGTTGTTTGTTGTTTTATTGAAAAGTCCATCTCCCAGTTCCTTGTATTTATGTTCCCCTTTAGGCAATAAGTTGACAATAAGGTAACATCTCCCTGGCCCATTGTCTGCTTCTCAAAACACGGAGGACAGTAGCACGTAGACCCCACAGGCCGGTTGGAGCAGCAATATCCATAGAGCACGTACCATATGGGCATCCATCGTGAGAGCTTCCTAACACTGTCACAATATCTGTCTCGACTCGTCTCTGGTGGGACAGGAGGTGAGAAGTTCGGACGTTGTGTTAGTAAGTTGTTGGACATTGATCACCGGGCTCCTGTTTTACTTGTCCACTGGTGATGCCTACTCTTCTTAGCTCCATTTGGTGTCCTTTAATAACGAAGTGATCAAGGATCCTATCCAGTCTGTTTTTGAATGTTCCCAAATTGTCTCTTCAGTCACATTGCTGGGGAGTTTGTTCAGATTGTGATGCCTCTCTGTGTGAAGAAGTGTCTCCTGTTTTCTGTCTCAAATGCCTTGAAGCCCAATTTCTATTTGTGTCCCCAGGTGCATGTGTCCCTGCTAATCTGGAAAAGCTCCTCTGGTTTGATGTGTCATTCATTGACAGTGCAGGGACACACTTAAATACCTTCCTTGCAGTTGTGCGTGTTGTGTTAACAGTCATGCAACGTAACATGGGGACATTACTACAACAACAACAATATGAAGAAGATAGGTGGCTGTTTTTTTAAAGGGAATGTGTATGTTTCTTGCACGTTTAAACCTCAAGGACACAGTCAGAGCATCATTCACAGTTACAGCTGGATATGATGGTCGAGGTCTCGGCCTTTACACTCACCTGTGTAGTGTTCCCAATGTAGCACGTCCTCTAAAGGAAACGGCTTCTGTGAACTGTTTGAACAGTATGGGGTGGGTTAATGTGCAGACTGAAGTACCGCTTTTCTTGCTTGGAAGACAACACCAGTACGTTGGTTTGCAGATTGTGTTGTTTGTTTGTTTTCTGTGTATTGTTCTACTTAATATAGTGGTGTTTCCGGGACATTAAATCCAGCAGCACTCACGTCAGGCTCCGGTGTTTGGTTTCTGCCTGACCTCTTATTCAACCAGTTATTGTCTGAAATTGCCTGAATTGACGACATTTCCAAGTGCTCAGTGATGGATTATTTGATGTGATTTATAAAACTGGGGCTGATGGGAGAGAGTATCAGTGGTTAGGCTCTAACCTAATGATCCATTTTATGTTTTAATCTGCTCTACATATTGGATTTATCCCACTCCATCCTTTCTTTTTGTGTTTTCTTGTTTTCTTTGCTTTGAACTGTCTTTACCTGGTTTCAGGTAGTTTTCTTGTGACACTTGTTGATTACTTTATTGCATTTCTTGTGTAACTTTTATTAACTTCCAATCTAAAACTATAAATTCACCCCTTTGATTATCAGACAGTGTAATTATGTTTCAGTGCTGGCGATAGAGATTTCAGATACACTGCAAATCTCAGTTCAGAGATTATTATTATTTTTTGTATTAAGTAAGCCCCCAAGTGGACTAAGGGCAAATTACAAGGAAAACGAACAGCCCTCATCCCTAAATTCACATAAACAATACAAATGACTCTTATGTATAAATAAATCCTTTTTATTCCTTTAACTGTATTGTGTCTGCACATATTAATTAATTGTACTAGGATGTGTGCTTATTGTATCTTGTACTGACTGTATTTCTTCACTTTGTAATGATTTGAAATGTTTCATATGTAAACTGTAAATCGCCCTGGATAAGATGTCTGCTAAAAATAATAATAATAATAATAATAATAATAATAATAATAATAATAATAATAATAATAATAATAATAATAATAATCTCAAAAAAGCATTTGGACATTACGAATGTCCTGGTATACTTTGCAATTCCTAGCTTGACATACTTTAAAACACATGCAGAGTATATTGCGTTCTTCAGTTTGCTTTTTTGCACTGCTAATTACCTGCTAGATCGATCTTCCTTCACCTGAAAATCAGCTTGATTGACAATGATGATGCACTAAACCCCCCTAGAGAGGCACACCAGCGGCCACATACAACACAGGACTAAAGATTACCAATAACCCCCTCCGAGGATTATTGCTACATCTTTCTCCCTGGGTGCACAAAATGCGAGGCGCTGACACCATCAAAGAGGGTAAGCCTCAGAAAAGCGAATGACATATCGGACTTTTCTCCTCAATAATTGCTGAGGCCAATAAGGTCAACCCCGCCGGGGGCAGAGCGCCAGCACAACAAGTAAAGCAGATTATTTTGCAATGAACCGGTCACAGGGACTAAATGTGGTCCATCTGACATCTCACAGTGATCCATAAAATGTATACAAAGTGTAAATGGTCTGTTCTTTCCCAGAGATTTTCAGGAACCATGATTTAGTTTTAAATGTACTGCAAATAAGGTGGGCTGGAGCCACATCTAATAAAGTTGCACACGGCCATACAAGATGTTGTAATATATAACACAGAAAAGCATCGCATGGCCTACACTGCATAATAGGGAACAACTTAGCTGTTATTTATTTTTTTATGATACGATGCATCCCAGTAGCATGTTTTGACAATATTATGTTGTCATAAAATGTCAATAAAGATCCTACATGGCGATTTCCTCAGAACTGTATATCAACAGCAACAAGGAAGATCTGGAGGGAAAAAATATACTGTACCATATTGGTTTTACAGCTTGATGGTCATAGATGGCCTATCTTAACAAAATCCAGTTGTCTGCAATAAATGCTTTATTTGTGCAAAGTAGTGTCACGCATTGCAGTCCTTTTGCAGCACTAATACTAGTCACATTACAAGCCACATCATCAGATTAAATGGTTTGTTTTCATGAAGGCACAGCTTTTTTTATGACATGATAAATCTCAATAGTTTTGATAATATTATATTTACATACAAATGCCAATAAAGATTCTACATTTGATTTCCACAAATTAAAGTCAGCACTGTATATCAACAGCAACAAGGAAGATCTGGAGAGAAAGAAGTATACTGTTTGCAAAAGGGATGATGTTTTTATTACAGCTCGATGGTCATTGCAGGGCTATTGCTCAAAAATGCAATGAATGGTTTATTTAAGGACTAAACTGTCACGCATCTCAGTCCTTTTAAAGTGCTAATACTCATTACAGTACAGAGACACACCTTCTGACTAGATGGTTTGTTTCCTGGTCTGATTTAATGAAAGCACAGCATAAAAAAATCTGTTTGACAGTAAAAGGAGCTATTTGATTTGGTAGAACCTTTAGACAGTGTCAATCAGGACAGGAATGATAGGCATGGACAGATTAGGATGGCTTGCAAAACCAATGCATCATCTATTACAGGAACAATTGAAATCCTGCCTTACTGGATGCCAGACCTGATAACAATATTGGCACGGCAGCTCAACTGAATTGGTGTGACAATTTCAGTTCCACCCTGAGGGTCTTAACTCAAAGCAAGAGTTGTAGGAATTACTCTAATAAAGTAGAAACTCAGTTCAAGGGGTCTAACATTATTGCTTTGCTTAATAAGATCACAATGTTCATATGACAGCCTGGTATTGTGGAAATAATTGCTGAGAAATCACTGTTAAGGCTATAGCCAGCTACTACAGTAGTAAATGTCTTTGGTCAATAACATCTTATATTCAATAAATGCAAGACAGCTGTGAAAATTTGTCTTCACCCTAATTGAGTCTCTGGTTATATTTTAAGGCTTGGTCAAACCTGGTGGCAAAAGTGGTAAAATCAGTATCAGAACAGAATACATAGGATTACTTCTGGTTTATTAATTTATGGAAGAATCAAGCTAGAAAACCTCTACATCAGCACAAGCACAAAGATTAAAGACACAGGGCGATTGTTCTGTGTGTCGGTATCTTTCCTAATCCATCCTTTGAACTATAGATCATGTGAGTTGATATGATCTCCAGAAGACCCTGAGATTACATCATGTTTCTGGCTATAGTTGGATGGTAGTTGTTTCAGGAATGTTGCCCGAGTCCTGCTCATTGCAGAATATTCTGACTATCAGAAAAGAAAAAGGAATAAGAAAACTAAATTAGTATTTATAAACCAAATAATGTATGATGTGCTGACTGACAAAATACCTTTTCACTAAATAAATGTGTAATTAAAAGGTTTTTGCAATAGACACTTAAATGCATTCAGACACAGTGGTTAAAGACTGCAACACTGATGTTGCTTGATATGTATAATATCATTTTGGATTTGATAGTTTGATCATGTCTAAAATAAGGGGGATTCTGTCTAAGGCTGATGTGTTTTTGTTAGAACTAAATTAGGATCTATAAAAAAGCTTTAGGAGAACTGACATATATTAAGTATTAATTTAATTAATCTGAATAAAAAACATTGAAAATGTATTGAAACCTACCCAGAAAAGATGGGTTTCAAGTGTTGAGCATTAACACATTAGTTTAGCCTTGTAGACAAGACTCCAGAAATTTGCAAAGCTTTGCACGTACCATATTCAATCAGGAAAGTGAAGAAATTAGTACAATTTCCCTCTCCCGTCTCTGAATTTAAACCTGTTTACTCCACAGATGCCTTGTAATGGGGATTGAAGTAACATTAAAACTTAAAAGGGGACAGAGGTAATGTGTTTACCGAACAGCTTTACAGGATTCAAATCTGGTCCATGAAACAAGTCATTGCCCATAGAGGAAGTCAACAGTGATTACACTTATTACATTGTGGCTCCGTCAAAGGTTACTGGACTGGAAAACCAAAACAAACAAAGAGACACTTGGGAAATCTGTTTCCTGTTTCTATTAAGGGTTCGGTTATTATAACTAATGACAGTCTGACACAGTATGTAAGGACAAGAGAGTGAACGAGTTTATCTTGTAGATAAACTGATTCTGCGGAGGACTAGAATAGTTTTCCCTAAGCACATTCTGATCAAAGACAACAGTGAGGATACATCGGATGATGCTTTGCTTGGCACCAGGAAGTATTTGTAGATGACCAAACAAAGAATACTTTGCCTTTCGAGAGAGGTACCTTTGAACTCTTCCTGTTACTTATTTATTATGGTGATATGGACATTATATTTAATCAACGCCTGCAGGATGTAGAGTCAATTGCATGGAATGTAAAGGGAAGTCATCTTAAAAATGATATAAGACCTCATTTGGAATAGTTTGTTCATTTTCTGGACCCCTTGGGAAACAGTTCAAAGAGAGGTGATCAGAATAATTCCCTGTGTGATAGAAATGCTACATGCGGAGAGAACCAATTGCCTCTTTTGAAGCTGCCCTGACATCACCTCCCCCAAACCAGCTGAGCCCCAATCCTGGTGACGCCTGACCCAGACTTGCACCTGGGACACCAGCCTGTAGGGGAGTTCACAGCGTGAGCCATACGTTACTCTTTGAGGACTCTCATCAGGTGGCACCTTTCCTTTCCGGGGTTCACATTTTCCCCCGTCTACGAGGAACTAAAATCACACAGCTGCCATTACTGATGCCCAGATTCCTGCTGGCTCAGTGTCACCCACAGGCCGGCTTCTCGGCCTCCCCCCGCCTCTGTCTGTCTCCACACCGGCCCCTCCTTCGCAGTGATTGTGTATTCCCGGATCTGCGTAACTCCTTGCGTGTGGGACACCGGGAGGAAGAAGCTTGCCCACTTAAAAACTGCAGACCCAGGAGCCACCTAATCACATGGTCATGCATTACTGTCCCAGTTTGACTCTTGCAGTAGCAGTGCCGAGCAGCGCCTATCATTCATCTCTCCGCCTCGTTAGTGGTTGTTATTGTCTGGGAAAACGCAGCGCATTTCAATTGCCTCTACAGTAAAGTAAACAGACAAATCATATTGTGATAATCTATGTGAATTACTTTATAGAACCGTTCAAAAATAGTCAGTTATTTTGCACCTTCATTTTAATCATAGAAGAGCGATACTGAATTTTGGATGAAAAAATAATACTGTGCTCTAATGAAAACAAATACTGGGTACGAGTTCATGGCCTGAGGTTCAAGGAGACCATGATTGTTTGATTGGAAATTCAGGTATTCAGACAAAGCGGGATATGGAGAAGACATTCATCTCAGCGGTCCTTCTGCTTTTTACGTCTTTGTTTAAACCTGGACCGTCTCATTGTAATTATTTTCTTCCCGTAGAACTGAACAGGCTACAGACAAAGCCAGGCGGTCAACTGTCTTGTCCTTGAAAGATTGGGACAGTATGACAAATTGGGGTTTTGTTTCGTCCGCTTACCTCTTCCTCCCTGTTTTTTTGTTGTTTTTTTTGTGCTCTGTATCAACTTTTCACCCCAGAATCTTTTTGAGACTCCCAGGTGCTTGAAATGAAAAGGAAAACAATACCCGATGAAGCAATAAGTAAATCTTGTGTAATAAATTCATAAAGAAAAGTAAGAATCTTAATATAGATAGCTTTTTATTTTTAAACAAACAAATACATGAGAGTAAACAGGTATTTCCTGGTTGTGTGCTGTTGAACTGGAAACCCAGTTGGAGAGAGAGAGAATTCCTCTTCACATACATCCAGATATAGTTTTCGCTTCATCTTCATGACTGATCAGATTTAGAGTAAAGTTTAATATTGGAGCACTGACATCATTTCCAGGAAAAGGAAAAGGAATTTTATTAACTGTCAAATTTGGAGCCAGCAAGGCAGCTCACTGCCCAACTCCCGAGAAAAGGCTTGTTGCTACAGTTTTCGCATTCCAGGTTCAGTTCACTAACATCAAGTGAATTTGTAAGCAATATTTTTCCACAAAAAGCACTTAAGCTCTTCCATAAATGCAACTCGATTACATCCTCAGACTGGGAAATCTGGCGATAGCAGTTTGTGTTGTCACGTTGTTCATTTGAATTGTTTTGATGCTTCGGAGGGATGAGGATGGCTCACGTGTTGGCTTTGGGTTCTCTTGCGTCTGACTGAGGTAACTGGATCCTACTGGCCGGGTGCTGACGGTGCATCGGAGAAACTCACTTCCGAGGAACTTGCAGAAAAGTGCTTATGCGGGCGGGGGGGTGAGATGTGTCTTTACCGGATGTCAGCAGAAAGGGTCCCCATTATTTTTGTACAGTCAGCTGCAATGAGGAGAAGATGGCTTTGATGCCGGTGGTAGCACTGACCTTTGCTGTTTTTACCCCTGACTTCAGGCACTTCACCTGATACTCAAGCCAGTTCTTCAGACAGTAGCTGACGCTCAGCTCTCAGACGTTGGCAAATGTGTGGATTCAATGTCATAAGTCATAAGTTCATAAGCAGAGTATTTAATTTTAAGTGATGCATAAAGAAATCACAGGGTGGCAGACTCAAGGCCTGACATGTTTTGCCCGTTTAATAACAATGAACAGAGAACCTGAGTATATTGTACTTGACAGTGCTATGAACAAAACTAAACTATATATGCATTTGCAGGGTTTTATTGTTCTAATATATTTTTGAAGAGAGGATATCATAGTTAAGAAACCTCTGAGCTGATCAATACTAACCTTAAGGAGCACAAACCTATTTTTCAACATGCTCCATTTATACAACATGACTTATTTAGGTTATGTGGGATAAAAATGGAGCCACTATCAGTGAGCGAAAAGAAAAGTAGGCTTGCGTGTGCATTGTTGTGTGTGAGAACTATTATAAGTTTCCTATTTTTAGTGTGCAGACATTTATATTCAGTACAGTCCTATACACAAGACATTTGTTACAACATATATTGCAGGGTTATATATTATTAAAATCTGCACTGTCCCCTAAATTGCATGAGATTGGGTTGACATGCAATGTGACACTACAGATGTATGAGCCATACACCTCCAAGGATGTGTCTCTTGCTGCAAGTATCTTTTTTTCATATTGACATTTGTTCAACAATTTTGTTGTTTCCACTTTTTTCTCCTCATGTATATTCAAACAGAAAACAGAATTAAGCTTAAGGAAGAAACGACAACAATAGTGGTTGAGAAGCAGCATCAGAAAAAAAGTTTTTTTCCAACAAGGACAATGTTCGGTGCGTGTGCATGTACAGAACATTGCTGGGCTTCATTTGAAATGCCTAGCAGGACCAGAGAGTACCATTTTGTCTCCGAGATCACCTCTGAGGGAATTTGGGCACTTCCAGAAACTGTATTTCTCTTCCATATTCCACAGTAGGTATGTTCTGCTGGGCTTTGTGTTGTATCTGTGTGGTATCTGTGTGGTATCTGTGTGTAGCCACATCTTTTACTCCAGAGTTTCTGGTGGCAAGGAACAGACAGTGACACAGAGAAGTATTTTTACACCCAGTTTACAAACACTAGTCGTCACAAGTGCAGAGAAGACTAAAAGAATAGGATGGCAATGGACCAAACTCCAAACAGTACATAACAAAGCACAATAGACAAATGAAAAATATTTAGTGAATTCTAAATAAGGCTTGTACAAATACTTTTTGCTGCCAGTGCAGATTTATTTACTTTGTTTGTTTATTATTTTTAATATCCCGCCTCACACAAAAGTCACCTGCTGTAACTTTTCACTTCTTCTACCGTTTCCGACAATGTTTTATATAAAAGGGATCAGGCAATTAAAGGATATTGTTGCCAAAGAGGCATTGTCTGTCACAGTGGGTCACTGTGATTGAACCTGTTCCCTTGGCAGTAAGACCACCAAGAAAGTCCAGCACAAGGATTTGATTAATTCCAGGAATATAGAATATCATAAATATATGGTTCTAATTTAAATCAATAGATATCAATAGAGGGGCAGTCAGAATTTTAGGCACCCTTTGCTGGGAGTTGAGCCTGAGGTTATTTTCTGTGATAGCAGAGTAATCTGAAGAATAATACAAAAATAAGGTTAACACTTCATTTTGTGTATCAGCCATAACTTAATTCACATTATGTTCACTTTCATACTGAGGTTCTACGTTCTTGGACCCCAACTCCCTTTTCATCTCAGAGCTGGCGACTTTTGATGGGATTTTACAAAACATTGCATTGAGTTCATTGAATATCTATGAGATCCTTTTTATGATACTGTGAATTAAGAGTTTTCTCAGCAGTGAAAATGCAAGTCATTGTGGGCTGTTGCCCCTCTGTGCAATAGCAGTAAACATCCAGGCATTTCACATGGGCTAATGGATCGATAGAGATCAAGGAAGGGCTGTCTACTTCCTTAATAATTCCTAGTGAGATATATGAGTTGATGTGAGGGAAGATTCGAAGAATGCAGATGTTGTTGAGACTGGTCGCCAAGCTGTTGTGGTACAATCACAATTGATTTTTGTTGCAGACCTCTGCAATTTGCGTACGAATATCCATTCATACTCCCCACCAAAATGCAGTTATCTTCAGGAAGGAGAGAAGGTGGTGACTTGGAGACATGCTTAACAGCAATTGTAAATATTGTACGCCACATTTGTTTTTAATTTGGTCTCCAATGGCTGGAAGAATCCCTATAGCTTGCCTAGAGGTCATATAGGAATTGGTAATGAGTGCAGTGCGAAAGAAAAAATATTCACTGCTATACTTCAAGGGACATATCTACTAATCTTCATATCTATCAACCAAAACATTCTGAGTGCCTAATTAGAAGTGTAAAGAAACTTTTTTGAGGAACAATATTTAACTCCAGAAGCATGTTAATGGCTTCTCCCCATCACTCCTGAAAACTTTATGGGTTAGGAGCGGTCAACAAACCTGCACTGCATTGGTTTCTGTTTTTAAATTACCTACACACACAGCAGTCTTAACGGAAATCACAAAAATAAAAAGCAATCCAGTCTTTCATTATTAGTCCATGATAAAATAACATAAATCTTACATTGATATGGACATCCATATAGCTGAATAGCGTCTGGCTATTAAAACGTTACTTTTTTACAAGAAGCCTGTCGTGTTTTTTCTGTTTGTTTCCCCCAAGTAATTTACACTGATGTCACTCTTGGAAAAATGTGATTGAGCCGTAGAGGTTCCATCTTATTTACGCTGTCTAGCCTAGGCCTGCTTCAGGAAAGTCCTCGACTAAAATGAGGATCGTGTAATTTCATATTTCAGCGGGGGAGACAGTGCAGCAAATTACTTTTTATTTATTTATGAGAGGGTGCAATGGCAGGGATGTAGCGTCTCTGTTTTAAAATGTGGGCCCTGTATTAAGATGTCTAAAAGCCTCCATGCTGCATCAAGTACCTTCCTTCAGAATAAGTGATGAATCTGACAGCACCTTAAAATGCCAAATTGCAATTTGTTTTGTTTGATGAGTTTTGCCTTTACAGAAAGGTGGTTAGTAGACAGATACTGTATGGGCCTGATAGTGAACTTTGTCTTAAGCACTTGATTATTTTGATAAGCCCATGGAGATGTCCAATCGTAATATATCAATTGATCACCTTATCTTGTGATAAGCTATCACGCCTCTTTGAGAAACACAGCCTTAAGATGAACCTGAAATGTAATAATGTTTTAAAAATATTACAAATACTACCTTCTTTAATATCTCTCTGCCTCAGGACTGCAAACCCATCACGTGTGCCTGAGACCCCCACCACTCCAGGCAACTTCCCTCTCTTCTGTCCTGATCCTCCTTGATCTCTCTGAGTGCCTTTGACACTGTCAATCACTGCATCCTCCTCTCCTCCCTTGCTGACCTTGGAATCTCCTGCACTGCTCTTGCCTGGTTGTCCTCCTACCTCACTGGCTGCACCTACCAGGTGACTTGGCGCTGATCTTTGTCCACACCTCAACCTCTCTTAAGAGGTGTGCTCCAAGGGTCTGTCCTGGGCCCCCTCCTGTTCTCTCTCTACATCCACTCTCTGGGTCCCCTCACTGCATGATACGGGCCCTCTCATTATGGGTTCTCTTACCACTTTTATGAAGATGATGATGTCCAAATCTTTCTGTTTCTTCCCTCTTCTGACCCTTTCATCCTGTCACATCTTTTCTTGTCCTTCTGCTATCTCCTCCTGGATGCACTTGTTTTATCTCAAGCTTACCCTTTCCAAATCTGATCTTTTCTTCTCCCCCCATCTTCTTCTGATCTCTCCATTACAATTCCACTAGAACCTACCACACTATCCCCCTCTTCTGCTAAGAATCTTGGAAAACATGTTGGCCATTAGAAATCTCCTGGTATACCTTGCAATTCCTTGCAAATCATTTGACTTGACAAACTTTGAAGTAAATGCAATTTACTTGCAATTAGTTTCCTTTTCTTGACTACAAATTGCATGATAGTCAACCTGGATAAGGGCATTTGCTAATAAATAAATTATAATAATAATCTTAATGGGAGTGGTTTTGAGATGTTGTTATTGACTTAAATGTCAATGAGTTAGATTAAATTATGATTGTGTTTAACAGGATTCTGGCCACTATAGTGTTTTACAGGTAAATGTGTTGTTTACAGTTTGAAGGGGTGAAGTGTGCGACTCTCGGGGGACGTGAGTGTGCGCTGTTTGTCATCTGCAGTGTTTTGTTTGAAAGGATCAACGAAGGGAGAAAAAAACATAAAGCAACCTTGAGATCAGCTTTGTAGTTTGGGCTGAGCAACACTTTTATTTATTCAAAAGAAAGGCTGATGGCAAACAGACAGTGACTCAACTATTAACTGTCCTCGTTTCCCAACATTGTTGCAGGTCATGTGTTTATTTTATTAATGTCACCTCAGCGAGAGGTCAGTCTTTCTGAGTAAAAGTGAGAGAAATTGGAGACACTGCAGTTCTGTCTCCCTGCCTCATCTCAACAGACACCACCCGTGAAAACAAACCATACAAGAGCACTGCTACTTTCACGTCCACAAATGTGTTGAGACCGCTTCTGTAATGCAAATGCGCTCCGAGCAAGGCAACAAGGGATATTTCACTTTGCAGGCAGCTCCGTAAAGTGAAATGTCCCTTCAGGAAAATATATTTTATGTTTGCAAAAGAACTGTGTATTAAGCTGATGGGAAATGCCACAGTAAGGCTTCCCATGAATGATTCCTATCTGCCCAATTAATATATAGTGGTATAACTCACTGGGAATCCTCCTTCTCAGTTAAATGGACCCATTAAATGGACTCGTATAAAATCAATATTAAAGTTCAGACAATTATTCTGTAGTCTTTTTTTTTTTTTGTGTTCCAAAGACAAAGCTCTTTTAAAAGGGCATCTCAGCCTTAATATGATATAGTTAAAACAACATATTCTCTTCCTGTCCACCTGACACAAGTAAAGTCTCCTCAAACAGCCTTCTAAGAAGCCGTTGAGGTCAAAGAGTCACAATATTTTACACCGTGGATCACCTGTGTTCAGAATAAGCTGTAGCCTGCCCGGCCGAAACCTCCTCCACCCTGAATGTGACAAGAAAGTCAGAGCCTGTCTGGGCATTGATATCTTGGCTGGCCTTTGTCCTGCTGTCTCCAGGGATCTTCGGTGTTGAAGAGACGGAGACACAATGCAGCGAACAATGGAGCTACGGAAAGGACCATAGCATGAGGAACGTGGGACTGCTGGCTTCATTCAGCCCCATTTCGGAAAGCCGTTGCCGAGATATGCTGCACTCCCTCAAAGTAAAGGAAAATAAGACCACCCTGAATATTATTAACCTCCCCCCTTTTCCTCCATTGAAAAAATAACAAACGCATTCACAAGGTCGTCTTTCCTGTGCATCCGATGTAACCGCTGTGCGTCTGTCCACGGTCTTGCATTCATGTTTTTTCTTTCCTGGGATGAACTAATGTAAGACTTTAGTCACGGCCATTCACAGTCGATTATGAACACAGAAAATATGTTTTACTCTTGTTCAGAGGTAGTCTGGATCGGTGCTCTATAGTGGGAGTGGACTTCTGAATGAGAATGAGTCGGGTAAAGTGAAATCTCCAGGTTTCTCTGTCCGTTTGACCAGCTTCTTATGAAATATGGAGTTCAGCCATCAGAGTTGCAGGATTGTGGATGAGACGGTAGGGAGGGGTTGTGATCTGATATACTCTAATGAAAAGAAATACGGCAAAAGAGGAAAGTGCACCATACACACTTACTATCTTCCATCTCATCCTCATTTCTATATCACTCTTTGTTTAGCCAGTGATACCAGAAAACACTATCTAAAGGCCTCTCTTATGGCACTATAGTCCAGATGTCACTGGTTCCATTGTTAGTAGACTTACTAGGATTGCACAAGGGATGGCCATAGATGGGTTGTTTCAAGTTGAGAAGGGTTATCTTGGCTTAGAGCACGACAGTAACCACAATGGCTGCAGTGTCATCAGGGGGGAGCTGTGCTGGTCCAGCGTCTATCGCAGCAATGCCTGACAGTGCACTTTTCACGGGATGCGTCTTTAGTCCGTCCTTTGCTGATACAAGGGTTGGCTGAACAAAAAAAGAAGAAAGCATAACGATGAAAACAATAAAACCTGAAAGGAGAGCTGCTGAGAGAACGTGGCGCGCTGGAGCAGGTGTTCGAGCAAGTGCCTTTGAAACTAAAGCTCATTACTGTCAAGCTTATCAGAAAATGTGTTGCACATGACAAATTAGCCGACCCTGTAGATCGACGGGTTTCTGCGGCATCTCAGCGGTTTTCCATCACGTTTATTGGCTGCTGTGATTTATTGGATATATAACGCTAGAAATGCATTTTATAATATTTGGAGTGAAGCTGCAGGACATAGGCCCTGTTGATCGAGTGTGTGGGAATAGGAAGCGATAAGAAAGCTGAACTATAATTCTTAAATATAATAATATAATAGTAAGATTTATGATCCTGTTATCACGAGCTTGGCCGTTTGTAATGGCTCTGTGGTGCACAAAATAATGGGAAATACTCAATTTCTGAGCCCTTGGTTATAAACCAAGACTTGCAGATATGGAGTTCTTCCCTTGATGGATGTTTATTTTCTCTGTCTCTCTCCTCTTTGACTTTATTGTTTATGTTCTCTTTATTGAGGACTGAAGTTTTAAGATGGGGAAAGCAGATATGGCTCTTGCAATTAAAAACAAAGGCCTGATTACTCCCTTGGGGTAAATCTGAGTGTTTGGAGTCCAAGTTTTTTATTCAAACTTTCAATGCAAGAGACTCATTTGGTTATAAAAGGTATGTATTTATTTATTTTTTATTCAGGGCTAGTGCGTTGTTTCTCAGTGTTTAACGCCACTGGCAAGCCAGGAAAGGAAAATAAAAATAAACTCAGATATTCAATAGTAAGGAACTCAAATGTTTATATTAAAAATAAATTCAAAAGGGTGCCTGAGTATAGAAAATGTCTTGTTTTCTTCTGACTTTAATAATGAAAAAAGAAAAAGTCTTTCATGCGTTTGGTTTATTTCAGTCAATTGTCAACTTTTTCCGAACAAAAGATCTGGCAGCGAGATTGTGCTTTTTAGTGAACAATATCTTTATCTTGAGTAGTACCAGTGAAATTTCGAATTCTGCTCTCAATCCCCTTAACAGTTACAATCAATCTCTTGCCACGCCTACAGAAATAATAGTCCGTGTTTGAAGCTGCTGAGGTACAATAAAAGACAAATTATAAAAATGTTGAAAGTTTCTGAGCGAATTAATACTTTGATACTATTAATCTCTCTCTCTCTCTCTCTCTCTCTCTCTCTCTCTCTCTCTCTCTCTCTCTACGACCACTATATTTGCGACTGTAATTCAATTGTATTTCTTAATGATTACAAAACTATGAATTGTAAAATATACAAAACAATATTAATAAAGGTATTTCCTTGGGTAAATTTCAACAGTTAAATGTCATGATGTAACCTATGCAGAAACGTAAAAGCATAACACACATCACATTATATTTGTAGACAGAGTGCAGCAGAATTGAACTTCAGGTCTCTTTGCTCAGGTTGCTTTGACACTGTGGTCTTCAGCCTCATCAGAATGTCACGTTGTCTTAAACAACTTCTGACATCAATAAGAAAAGCTAATGGGAACCGAAACCCAACTGGTTTGGAAATGGTCCTAGTTACTAGAGCTATAGGGTGAATTACAGTCATTCCACATTAGGCAAAATCATTCCACTACCATTAACACAATGACTCATTTTGGCCACCTATCTATGGTGCCATTACAGGCTTGCACGACACCTGTTAATATCTCAGTCCCCCCTGACGTGCCCGGCAAATCAGAGGGGAAAATCCTACGCTTCATGGGTGTGTTTGTTTGTGACTTCTCCTCCACTCCATGTTTTTTAATGACTGCTTTAAATATGAGCTGAAACAAAAGACAGGGGCAGATGGAGGCCGGTGCGTGGGAACATATCTCACATCCTGGTTAGGTGCATTGTCTTTTACCAATCCTTGGCGACTTCAAGGGAGGAAGTGGAAGTAGGAGCCTACTTCTGACACATGGAAAATCTGTCTTGGCCTAGTTAACGTGACCGCTTACCAGAGCTGGAGAAGGGAGAAATACAGGTCAAATGTTTAACTAGGCCTGAGGACGAGCCATCTAAAAAACAATGAGATGCAATACAACATAATTGACATTTAATTTAATTTATGGGCACTGAGAGGGGATATTGCAGTGTGCTTGAAGTAACTCAGTGAGCATTTAGCTACAACCCCAATTCCCAAAAAGTTGGGACAGTATGGAAAATGCTAATAAAAACCAAGAGGAGTGATTTGTAAATGTACTTTGACTTGTATTTAAACAAAAAACATATATAAAGACAAGGTATTTGATGTTTTACCTAATCAACTTCATACTTTTTTGAAGGTAAACGTTTATTTTGAAATTGATGCATGCAATACGTTCCACAAAAGTTGGGACAGGGTCAATTTAGGACTAATAGTGATGTAACAAGTTGAAATAAGAAGGTGATGTGAAACAGGTGAGGCAATCGTGTAATCATAGTATATAAGGAGACTCCAAAAAAGGCCTAGTCCTTCAAGAGCAAGGATGAGTCGAGGCTCGCCAATCTGCCAACAGATGTGTCAGTGAATAATCCAACACTTTGAGAACAACATTCCCCAAAGACAAATCAGTAGGATTTTGGGCATTTCTCCTTTTACAGTGCACAATATAATTATAAGATTCAAGGAATCCGGTCAAATCTGCGTGATCTCCGATCCCTCAGACGTCACTGTCTTAAAAACCGTCATGAGTCTGTAATGGATATCCTGACATGGGCTCGGGAATACTTTGGTAAACCTTTGTCAGTCAACACCATTTGCCGCTGCATCCACAGATGCAAGTTAAAGCTTTACTATGCAAAGCAGAAGCCATACATCAACACTGTCCAGAACCACCGCTGACTTCTCTGGGCTCGGTCTCATCTGAGATGGACAGTAGCACAGTGGAATCGTGTTTTGTGGTCCAACGAGTCAACATTTCAAATAGTTTTTGGACAAAACAGTCGTCGTGTTCTCCGGGCCAAAGAGGAAAACAGTGGTAAACAGTCAACTGTCCCAACTTTTTTGGAGTGTGTTGCAGTCATCAGATTTGAAATGAGTGTATATTTTCAAAAATAAATAAAATTCACAAAGTAAAACATCAAATAATGTGTTAATAATGTGTTTTCAATATAGTACAGGATTAATTGAATTTTCAAATGAATCTTTTTGTTTGTTTTCTTGCATTTTCCATACTGTCCCAACTTTTTCGGAATTGGGGTTGTATTTCCTGGACTGTATTTTTAACCATCAGCATTCCAATCCTCAGAATTCAGAATGTCTGAATATTCCCCCATCAGCATCCTGGCATGATGTCACAGATTTTTGGCCTCTCCTTCTAGCTCTGCTGCTTTCTGGGTGACAAGTGCTCTGGACTAGGCGATACAAATTCTGACAGTGTTTTAAGGTGACTCTATTAAAGTTTTGACAAAAATCTGCTTTTGAAAATAATCTGAGGTCCTCCTAAAGCAAAGCAAATTCAGAATATCTGAATATTTCCCCACAGTCCAGTCTGAAAATGTTCTGAATAAGAGACAACTTCAACCAGCAGAGCATTAGCAGTTATACAGAAAGGGCCTTGTAAAAAGTGGTTGCTGTGTTGACCCGGAAATGTAGGACAAAAACTTTGAAGACACCCGAGTCAAGCCTGACCTGTAGATGATTTGAAAGTAGTCGAAGTCATAATTCCCTGAATCGGACATCTACAGATTTATGATTTGCTTAAGAAAGAGGCAGGAGATGGCTCATCTTGTTCTCCCCCCAGTATGGTGTTTACATTTTTGGGCAGTAAAGGGAGGTTCCTTTGAGATATCTTTCCCTTGGCCTCTCTCCCTCAATCAACCGCCATCACACACCTGTCGCTCAGATCCCCGGGTGAGATAAGGAATATAGAAGAAGCGCTGGCATTTACAATGTCTATAATATCAACGCCCCACTTGTCAATGTTGTCGGTGTCTTTTTTCCCGTGCTAAATCTCTTCATGTACTAATTTTACCTTCATCCCCCACACAGTGTACCTCCCATTGGTTTTAAATTATCTTCCCATGGCATTTATGGTTTTATGTGGCATTGTAAATAGTCTTCCTTCTCCTGGACAATGTCCTAACATTGGGTTGGTCTTCTGGGTATGAACTTTCACATAAAAGCAGATATCTCTCAGTTACTTAGACATATTCCTCCAGCTCTGTTCACAGTTCACGACATAGAAACACATTCCTGTGTTTGTGAAGCATAGTTGCTCCAGCAGTTATTGAGGCAGGTTAACCTGAAGAGCCGAGCCGCTGGGGAACTCAACAACTCAACAACAATGTACTGGGGCTAAAATTAGACCGTAGATATTGCAGAAACGAAGCTATCCCTCCTCTGTAGCTCAGTTTAGGGAAAACCTTGCCTTGAAGTATAACATAGCATTCCTGAAATGTATCCTTCATAGAGCAAAGTGTGCCACCTGGGACCTTGTACTTTCTTTGATTATTAATGTGCATCTCCTTTCTGAATTAAATGAGGTGGGTGAGAAGAAAGAAAAGAGAGAACTTCTAAACTGACTCGGGAATGAGTGCGTTCCTCTCGCTCTTGCCAATCAGAACTTGCAGTGATCGATTGCTCTGAGGTCATAAATAAAAACATTAAAAATAAATAAATTGAGTGCATGCTACGTGTGATATATGTGTGGATTGATATAGATATTTGTTAAAAGCAAGTGGAGTGATTTGTGGAGAGATTACAGCCAATGGAGTGAACAGCAGGGAGGACACTACTGCAGTTGATTAGGATGTATTTCTATAATCGTTTGCTATATATTATTCAGTGTGAGGGAGCTGAATTATTCATCAGCCAAATTACCTCAAGGGAGCTGGGTGATGTGTGGATGTATGTCTTTTTTTTACCCTGAAACCTCAATTATCAGCAGTTGCGTATGTATCACAGTAACCCCTTCCTCTTATGACAGGACAGGGAAACGCTACCTGTTCTGTCAACTTGCGTTGTAAAATCCCCTGTTCAACTCAGATCACAGCCTGTTTGGTACATACATGTATGTAGTATTGTGCTTTCAGGTCTGATCCAAGAATTCAATCTTGCTGTTCACAAACAATGCACACTGTCTTTATTTTAGCACATTTTTATCCTCATAGGTACTCAAAGAAAAATACTTTCTGCAATCATTGGAAATGTAGATTCCTTTAATACTTTCCACAGTGTGAGTTTTTAGTACCGCTATTCTATGCTGTTAAGTTAAGCACATATTTCAAACACAAATCATTCTTTGTATTTACTTCTTTCAAACTAGCTGCATTTGTGATGAGGATTCATATTCTGATAGTGTAAATGAAAGAGCTGTTAGAGAATAACTTTGCTGAACATGTTTTGTTGCTTGTAAAGAGGAGTGATGCAAGGTCAGGGTAAACCTACTGTTTTGTTGTTGTTCATGTTGTTTTCATTAGTGAAGTGAAAAACTAAGAATATTGTTTGTGTGTTGGTCCCCTGACTCTTATGTATTTAACTTTATGTTCCAGTTCAGCTTTGTGTTGACCACGTTGTATGTATCGTGTATAAAACTACTTCCTGCTGGAGACCAGCGAGAGGGCAATGACCGCCTGTTGTTTATAATGCCACACAATCTGGGATGATTCTAATCTAAATACTGTGCTATAGAAAATGTGTGTAAGGATGTCCCTGTTTGCACAGGGTTTGAACAGTACAACATCTTTGTTGGAATTGTGTCCAGTACAATTGGTATTTCCTTCCCCGATAGCAAGATATGAAATCAATTGAAGCTTTATTTCATTGTGATCCTGCAATTCCTTCGTATTCATCCACTTTATTTCTGTCTCTCCATATTACGTCTTACGTTCAGCTGACTTTGTGATTTTGCTAAATCATTCTGCGCTGTTATATTTCCAGTTCCCTCTGAGCTTTGTAATGCAATTGTATTGTTAAATATGTATTCCCTTTGACAAAAGCATCAGCCAAATAAATAAAGTGGTGTATATAAGAACATATGAACATTCTCATCAAATTGAAATATTACCCTGAAGAAAACAAATCCAGCTAATGGTTCAATACCTTTAGCCATAGGTACTGTTGAAATATATCGGTTTATTACAGCCGAATGTTTTTGTGAACACCATCCTTTTCAGATTAAGATGATTGGATATGATTGGATACAGTAAATTATATAAATCATATGTGGCCCGATTATCCCTGTGGGCACACTGTGGACTAATTACTCATTTAATACATAATATGAAGTGAGCAGTTTGACTGGAGTGTACCTAAAGAGAAAAAGGAGCACAGTGGAGTTTATGTATTAAATAAATCACTTTCACTCTGAACTTTGTAATGTATAATATGTTCAGAATATATAAATGTACTATAACAACGACTATATATATATATATATATATATATATATACAGTGAGGGAAAAAAGTATTTGATCCCCTGCTGATTTTGTACGTTTGCCTACTGACAAAGAAATGATGTAGGTCCCCCTTTTGCCACCAAAACAGCCCTGACCGGTCGAGGCATGGACTCCACTAGACCTCTGAAGGTGTGCTGTGGTATCTGGCACCAAGACGTTAGCAGAAGATCCTTTAAGTCCTGTAAGTTGCGAGGTGGGGCCTCCATGGATCGGACTTGTTTGTCCAGCACATCCCACAGATGCTCGATTGGATTGAGATCTGGGGAATTTGGAGGCCAAGTCAACACCTTGAACTTGTGATACATCAGACCAGGCCACCTTCTTCCATTGCTCCGTGGTCCAGTTCTGATGCTCACGTGCCCATTGTAGGCACTTTCGGCAGTGGACAGGGGTCAGCATGGGCACCCTGACTGGTCAGCGGCTACGCTGCCCCATACGCAACAAACTGCGATGCACTGTGTGTTCTGACACCTTTCTATCAGAACCAGCATAAACTTTTTCAGCAATTTGAGCTACAGTAGCTCGTCTGTTGGATCGGACCACATGGGCCAGCCTTCGCTCCCCACGTGCATCAATGAGCCTTGGCCGTCCATGACCCTGTCACCGGTTCACCACTGCAGACCTGGAACACCCCACAAGAGCTGCAGGTTTGGAGATGCTCTGACCCAGTCGTCTAGCCATCACAATTTGGCACTTGTTGAAGTCGCTCAGATCCTTACGCTTGACCATTTCTCCTGCTTCTAACACATCAACGTTGAGGAAAAAATGCTCACTTCACTTGCTCAATTCACTTGCTGCCTAATATATCCCACCCACTGACAGGTGCCATGTGTTATTCACTTCACCTGTCAGTGGTCATAATGTTATGGCTGATCGGTGTATATGCATACACATAAGAATAAAAAGAAAGGTATGTGATGTTAATTATGTAGGCTACAACAGATGCTGTTGTTTTTACCCCTGTAATATCACACTTTCGTCCCGGGGGAGTTTAACGTGTTAATAATTTTGTTTTTCCTCCAGACTCAAATGTACAGTTCACATTTCAGTGCAGCAAACATGCTTTACAGCTGGGTTGTGCATGTGGCTCAGTGGTGCCACATTACTCTACCACTAGACAGAAAGACGGCAGTCAATCAGTGCAGCGTGCGTTAATGGATCACTTCCCCCCCGTCATCTGCGGTTTCAGACACACACACCCAACACTCACACACAACCTATCAGCACGGCTTAAAACAGGTTCCTTGTCCCAGCTTTTCGTCAGACCAAGTTTTCACTACTAGTGTGCCCTTCAACTTAGGTCTTAAAATAATTAATTTATAAAACATTAAAAATGTGTATGTTAATCATATTGATTTATTGATTGATTAATTGATTGATTGATTTCAACAGGGGAAATAAATATCTGACCCAAGTTAACAGAAAAAACTACAATATGATGCTGTGCCAAAAAGATCTGTTGATACCTTGCTTATATAATTGGAAGCAAGTCGATGGTTAGCTTCTACAAAACGTTTTTCTTGTTAAAACTGACCATGTTGAGTACGTAGTTCTGTTCAGGATGCTGGCAGAGGTACGTGACACAGGAGATTAATGAATCGCCATTTCTGCTTTATCCTCGGGTGTCCTGGGATTGCAATTTGACTGAACTGTGTTTTGGTTGTTTCTTGGCATCTTGTGATATAATACGTGTTAGTCCTGTAGGAGCAGCTGATACATTCCTGATTTTGCTTATCACATTATTTATTTTTAATTTGATCTCACTCGGTCTCAGCTGTCGTATCCTGGCCCATCGATGGATTCTTCAGCAAAAGAAAAAAAAGTTCACTCCAGGGTTACGTTTGGATCCCTCCTCTTAATTGTAAACTAATACTTTCAGCTTCTCCTAACTTCTTGCTCCTTAACAACCTCCAGCAAAAGAAAACATGTATCTGAACAGGCTGTTATTAGCAAGTGTGTGAAGGGAAAGTGAATGGCCTTTACATAGTGTGTTTTTCAGTTGCCAGAAGTCAACCTTTTTCTGTAGCATTGGGGATATTTCAGATTGCGAGCAAATAAACACTTGGCACGGTGTGCCATTGTGTGCTGGACAATAACACCAGCCCTCACCTTGCATGGCCACTGAAGTAGAGGCTACTTGGGGACAAAGTAAATAATCGTTAAAACATCTTTACCACCCTGCCCTTACTACAGTAACTGAGAAGGAAACACAAACATGCCAAGAATATATTTCCAAACTGAAAAATGAGAATGATAGGGTGAACTTAAATTAAACAAAGAACAGATTCATGGATAAGTTCTGGATACCATTTTTTAAGAAATATGGTATTTAAGAAGTGTAAGACAAAAGAACAGTCTTTTGTTTCCTACAGTACAAAAAATAAGGAATTTGGTACAGAGAAGAGGCTAAAATGTCCCATTTTAGAGGCAAAATGAGTGAACATAAAAATTATGCAAAGTTATGGAAGACATTCAAGGATTTGGGTGCTACTAGTAGAAGTAGTAAAAACGAGGAATAACAATATAGGTTTAAGCATTAAATTAAAAGGTGGCAGGGACTTTTAATATGTTTTTCTATCAGTTGCTGGAGATCTGGTGGATGAACCAAGTATTTATGGAGAGTTTTTACAGTAATAAAATGATAACAGGAGAAGTACTCAGATTTTCGAAAGTGGAAGCTAATGAAGTTATAAAAATTCTTGAAGATCTTGATTGTAGTAAAGCAACTGGTTTGGATCAGATTCCAGGAAGATTTTTAGGTGATGCAGCTAAGCAAATTGCTCCATGTATAACTTATTTTATTAATCTTTCTATTGTACTTAAACATGTTAAACATCGATTTATGGGTTTCCATGAGCTATCTATACAATGGATAAAGTCTTATTTAACATGGACCAAGTGGTTGATGTGGGAGGGGTATTGTCAACAGCCAGTGAATTAAAATGTGGTGTTCCTCAAGGTAGTATCCTAGGTTCACTTTTATTATATATTAATTTAAGTTCTGCTTGTTCATGTCTAATATTCTTGTACGCAGATGATGCTGCATTTTTGGTTTCTCATATAGATCAGAAAATGATGTATGTATTAGTAAGTGGCTGTCAGACAATACATTGTCCCTTCATTTGGGTAAGACTGAATCAATTTTCAAGGATAATGTTTCTGGCTAGAATTTCTACATTTCTTGATTGTAAGACCATGAGGACACTGGCAACAGCAATAACACAGTGCCATTTTGACTATGCATGTTCCTCGTGGTATAATAGCACTTCAAAAGCCTTGCAAGATAAATTACAAACATCTCAAAATAAATTGATTAGAATAATATTGAAGGTTCAACCCAGGACTCATTTTCACAATCATTTTAATCAGTTGAATTGGCTTAGGGTTGCACAAAGGGTTTCCCTATTAAGTCTTATAATTGTTTAAAAAATTATTTATAATTTAGGTCCAATCAAATTTTTGGAGTATTTAAATTTTATCCAAGATGTACATGACCATGATACGAGGGCTAGTTTGGTTCTGACAACCACATGGTTTAGAAGTATGGTGGGGAAAAATACTTTTCAAAACATTGGTGCTGCAGCCTGGAATAGATTACCTATAACCTGGAATAGGAGGTGGTTCATGTTATTGCTGTATTTTTAAATTTACTCTATGACTGGATTTGTGGTTATGAGTCCCGTGGGATAATGTTGATTTACACATTTTTGTGTGTGCTGTTTCTTTTATGTTGTAGTATACTGTATGGGAATAGTTAAGCATACCACATGTGTCATTTGACTTTAACTTTTTTTTATAGATGTACAATATCATTTTGTCTTTGAGGATGCACAGTATATGTTATATTGTGTCAAATAAATAAATTCATAGAACCATAAAACATATTCTGCAACCTTATAATCCCTATGATCTCCATTAAACTAAACTGTCCACCACTTTTTGAATCCTATTGCATGCCAAGCCTATTCATGCACAGGTTAACATGGTATATTTGGGACATTTGATAAATGTTCTAGGGTCTCTTAATTGCATATCTCTGTATGGCTTAAAACAATATTGCCACATTATTAATTAATAACTAACAAGACTTTAATTTTAAAATATTACAATTTAAACTATATAGATATATTCTAAGTATGCCACATCACTGGAGATAAAGGTTTATGACTATCGTAAATTCAATATTGTATGGTAACACAACTACCTACTACCTGGACAAGGAAATTGGTAGCTTTTTCCATTAAGGAAACTGAACTGTCTAAATCACACAAGGTCAATGTGCTGTACAATCATCCCTCGCCGAAGGACAGTCCATTATCTATTTGTGATAATGCCGTAAAATAATATGGGTAAATAATCAACAAACGCCTGTTGTGGACTGGAGTAAAACCGCTGAGGTCAATGAACTCAGTCCAGAGATCCATTATAGTGCACATGATGAGCTGTGAACTCTTAGTTTACTTATGATTCGTATGACAATAACTAACATATGATATTTTAATACACACAACCAAAAGTTCTGATCTATTTTAAGTGTTTTTATTATTATTATGCAAAATAAGACACACTGTTGCTGAGCGGAAGAGTAGCTTTGCAGTATACCAGCTTCAGCTTTCCTACGACTAACCCAACCATGTAAGAGCGGTACAGTAACGTGATTAATGTAATGGTTAAATACATGTCTGCTGCCTTGGTTTGACCTGTAAGAAAACCTGCTGTGTTCTTATCATGTTTTATTCACAAAATGACCATTCCAGTACTGCTATGGACATGCTTGATTTTTTTTAAAGCAGGATTTTACAGTATTTTATCATGAGATCAATGCATTAAATCAGCTATCTCCAACGCTGCCCCGGGAGGGTTGAGGGGTCTTCTTGTTTTCAATTGAGCTGGACTCTCAGATTTATAATTGGAACAAATGTTGGCTCTCATTAGGATTAATGTGAAATAAGCCACTGTCTTAAAACCTACAAACAGCTCTAGATACCATTGTGTGATTTTGTAACCTTTAAGACAACCAATATCTACCCATTTAAGCAGTTTGTGACTTGGCCTACAAATTCTCCAGATCTCAATCCAATCGAACATCTGTGGGATGTGCTGGACAAACAAGTCCGATCCATGGAGGCCCCACCTCGCAACTTACAGGACTTAAGGGATCTGCTGCTAACGTCTTGGTGCCAGATACCACAGCACACCTTCAGAGGTCTAGTGGAGTCCATGCCTCGACGGGTCAGGGCTGTTTTGGTGGCTAAAGGGGGACCTACACAATATTAGGCAGGTGGTCATAATGTTATGGCTGATCAGTGTATAGCAGCATTACATAAAATATCCCTAAGTGGTGCCTGGACATTGCCTGGTTTATGGGGTTGATGTTTTCCCCCGAATTTACCTCTGACCAGAGCTATATTCATAGCAAAGGGAAATCTAATGGTGTGAACATAATCCTGAAGCTATAGTAGCACTTTACAAGTTCCTTGCTTTTCACAGTGCAGTAAATAATGGCAAAGCATTTTTTCAAAGCACTCCTGGTCTTGCTGAGCATCACAGCCATGCCAAAAACCCTTTTATTATCCACTTTTAACAGCAAGATATGCTGCCATCGTGACACAGGTTTAGCTACTGTGCTAAAGTTTTCTGGAGCTGCAGAGAGATTTCATAAAATACACATTGAATCAGCAAAATTAAGAGGCTAGTTGAACCCTAAACAATAAGGTGGGTGAAGTTACCTTTTTGAACCCACTGTTCATACAATTCATAATTAATCAACCCAAGTCATTACTGGTTCTTTTACTAGAGTGTGCGTTTATTTGACGCACTGGCGTTACATAAAACCTTCTGCAGATCCTCCAGGGAGCAAAGTAATGCATATTAAAGGGAACTGGGAAAATAAAATAAATATGTGGGAGTCGTTTGAAGTTAAGAAAATAATACAAAGTTTTGATCTTTCCCATATATATATATATATATATATATATATATATATATATATATATATATATATATATATACACTTATGCTTGGTATGGATTTTTCATAATTAACTGGTGCTCAGAGAGTAAACCCATCATTTTAACCCTTATGGAAGAAAGTAGTCACATTGAGATTAAGATTTTTTTCATTTAAGGTAGACTTGAGAGTGGGATGAACACGTGTTTTGCATGACTGTATTTTTGAAAGGTGGAATTTGAGTGGGACAGATTGTTATCTAGTTTTGGATTTGTTCCTCTTGACACTGATTTTGACACCAAGGCTTAACACGTGTGTCTTGATCTAATATCAGTGAAGAACAGATTTCAACAGCAGAGTGCCCCCTGTCACCCTCCCTTGGCTTTCCCCTGGAGGGCCTTTTCTGGAGCAGAGAGCGCCACCATCTGGTCAACTGACACCACATCCACTAACTTGGTTTTCCTGTGATATCTTGCATCCACAAACCAGCTTCAAGAAAAGAGAGCAGCATTCAATGTACAGATCAAAACACTGAAACAGGAGACCATTAGCAGGTTTAATTGGATTTGCCTTCCCTGTTTGAGGTTTCTTCTGATTTATTGTTCATGTTTCGGTAACATTACATCCAATCGCTTCATTTGTCATCTGTGTGTCTGCTGAATGAGTACATAGAGAAGGATTCATTGGTTTGTTGGGTTTGTCAAAGCTTGGTGAAAATATGAAGATGGCAGAACAACAAGCTGGACCTAATGACCTCATCGCCCTGGACAAGGGCGTCTGCTAAGAAATAAATAATACAAATATAATAATGAACTCCTCTGATGTGTATCTTTATTTGGTAATGGCTTCACCTCAGATTTGTACCTGCTGCCTTTATACAACTCTGATTCAAAAGCAGTCAAGCAAATACAGGGAAATGAGGTAGTGGGGCATTACAAACGATAATAAAAACGTGTCTATCTTGGCACATAATGAATAAGAATCAGAGTCCTTTGGCACTGGACACAATTATGTTGCATTGGTTTTGCTGCCCTCTGGTGTGCCAGTGCTACTCTGCAATGGCAATTATATAGCGCCATGCACAGCAGGGTGACGGGCACCACTAGCAAACACACCTACTGTACTACACATTTACACACCGCATAACCGACATGAAAGCACGTCGTCAGAGCCAGATAAACACACGCAGGGTTATATACGCTGCCACTTCCACTTTGTGTTATCTGATGTTTGATTGGTTCAAATCAATACGCTGTCCAGTTGGCTACCTACGTACACGTCACCGAACCTGGCAACGCAGGTCTTGTTGGTGTCGCGCAGATATCCGCAGTTCTGCACAGATCCACCAATGGGATCGCTGGGATTCGGCAGATCTGCGCAGAATCAGTGTGAGGACGAAACTGCCACGCACACTCATGTGTGAAACCTAACGGAGCAAACGCTCTACCCGCACTGACATGCTCATGTGAGGAGCCGTCCCCAGTCATGTGACCCGGCGGTCATGTGACCCGGCGGTCATGTGACTCGTACTCCAGCAGCAGGCAGCAGGCTGACCGAGGCGCTGGCAGAATCGCAGCAATGGCGCTCCCCGCACAGCCGTCTCTCCTCACGCTGCTGTGTGTGTTGTCGGTCTGCGGGGTCTGCGCGGCTCTGGACGGCGGGATGCTCTTCCCCAGGGAGTCGCCGTCCCGGGAGAGGAAGCTGCTGGACGGGCTGTGGAAGTTCAGAGCCGACTTCTCCAGCAGCAGGAACCGGGGCTTCGAGGAGACGTGGTTTAAACGGCGCCTGGCGGAGGTAACGTTAAAGATGCCGTTTGCAGAGTTCAGTGCAGGACAGCGCTTGTGCCAATATGTAAGAGCAGTGTCTTAGTTGGGTTGGGTGACATTGCTGGAGATCAATGCATTTCCTCCTCGGTGTCGCAATCAGTCCAGATCTGGCGCACTTGCCTTTATGTTGATTCATCAGATGTGCAGTGCATTGTGGATTAAATGCACGACGCTTGCAGGCATCAGTGTCTTTTTAATATGCACTGTTCTGCTTTACTATGAGTGGGTGTGAGGGACAAACAGAATCAAAGCACCATCCCTGACCACTTTAGTTTTATACATTGTCTCCCTATGCATACTTGGCAATTGCATGATCTGGAGGCTGGGATCCACTAGCAGCAGGACAGGCTGTGCTGATCCGGAGCTGCCCTGCCTGCAGAGAGAGAGCAGGAGGAAGGAGTCGGAGATAAGGACGAGAAAGTGTCAAACGGATGCAGGGTCATTTTCACCCGGTTCCTTTACTCTCCACAGACAATGCAGAGAGGAAATGGACTAGTTTAGCCCCCAGGGGAAAAGTAGTTTTAAGCAGGCAGATTCTGTTTGTACTTTTCAAATATTTCAAGGGTCTCCAGACTTTTTTAAATGGTTAATCTGTGTCCAGTAAAGGAAAGGCGAACAGGGTGTGCAGTTTCATCAGCAAATAATGAGTCACTCCAGATCAGAGCATGTGATTTTACATCAAAATGTTTGTTTCAAAATATGTGTCATTGTCCATTCTGGGTAGACTGGTTTCTTTGTAATGACTGATAATTGTTGCTTTTTCTTCTTCTTTTATCAAACTGGGCAGACAGGCGCTGTGATTGACATGCCCGTCCCAGCGAGCTTCAATGACATCACCCAGGACGCCCAGCTCCGGGACTTCGTTGGCTGGGTGTGGTACGAGAAGGAGGTGTGGGTGCCCGGGCGCTGGGGGTCCGACCCAGGGCAGCGCGTCGTGCTGCGAGTGGGCAGCGCTCATTACAACGCTATTGTCGTGAGTCTCGTTCCTCTTCCTTTTCATCCCCGTGCTGCTGGCCCTAAACACAGCAGAGACTAGCGTTCAGAAAGCAAAATGTTCACTGACAGCGGCAGCACTGAAGTGTAGCATCAAGCTTGTAAAACTTTGGAGATCAAGAGCAGATCGATATAGAAGAAGGCAATCATTACATTCTGAATCCACTGTTTTATAGATTTGCATCTGATAGATTTTTGCTAGTTTACGACGTTTATCCTAATGGATAGATGATTGTCCAGATCAAAGGTTATGTTTGCAAAGACCAGCATAGAGATTAGCCAGTCTGTAGGGTATGGTTTTTGGCATTGCTTTCACTATACAAACCTCTGTAGTTTAGAAGATTAAGGTCCATGTTAAACTGGTCACGTGACCAACAGAGCAAGGACACTTTGAGGTTGAAATGTGTGTAAAGTCAGTTAACCCCCAATCGCGTTTTTAAGAGACTTCTTTAAACAAGCTGGGATTGTCCTCTAAACTGCCCGTCCCTGCGTGGTGTCTGTGTGGCCCTTTACAGTGGGTCAATGGAAACCAGGTGACCCAGCATGCGGGAGGCCACTTGCCCTTTGAGGCCGACATCAGCGCCCTGATCCGCGAGGCACCCGGCCAGCCCTGCCGAGTCACCATTGCCGTCAACAACACCCTGACCCTCACCACGCTGCCACCGGGAACCATTCAGTACATGAAGGACCCCACAAAGTAAGTGTGGTGGCAGTTTGGTTCTAGTCCACTAGACACATGAGCTGTGATCTGGTGCTACCCGGTGACTGTGTGCCGTCAATGAGGTCAGCATCCATCTAGACAGGTCTGGAGGGAATTCTGACTTTAACCCGATAAGCAAAAGTGCAGAAAGTGCCCACACCTTAAAAACAGACAGGGCAGCGTGCATTGGCTCATTTGCTCAAACTGAACTCTTGTTTCTGTGTTTGTGTAATGTGACAGGTACCCACCTGGCTATTTCGTGCAGAATATCGACTTCGACTTCTTTAACTACGCTGGCGTCCACCGTCCGGTCCTCCTGTACACCACGCCCGTGGCCTATATCGATGACATCACCGTGCAGACGAGCTTCGCAGACAGTATGGGTGAGCGAGGGCGCCGGCTAAAACCACGGCTGCGAGTCTCAGGGCAGAGCGGAGGCTGATGCTGCTCACTCTCCATTACAGGGGTCATAAACTACGAGGTGTCGATCCGGGGAGCCCAGGACCCGGCCGTGACCGTGACTCTGTCTGACGCCGAAGGCATGAGCGTCGCCACGGCCAGCGGACTGTCGGGGACTCTCAAAGTGGAGAATGTGAACCTTTGGTGGCCGTATCTAATGCATGAAAACCCAGGATATCTTTATTCTATGGAGGTATGCTGTCATTTCACCACAGTTGTCTTTAATATTATTTAATGGAATGTGATCCGTAAATTGCATTATTATTGCTATTAAGTCGCCCTGGACAAGGGGGCGTCTGCTAAGAAATAAATAATAATAATACTAAGTGTGTTTCAGGTGCATATGAAAGCAAAGAGCAGCAGCTCCCAGTACGAGGACCACTACACCCTGCCTGTTGGGATCCGCACGATACAGGTCACCAAGAGCCAGTTTCTCATCAACAACAAGCCGTTCTACTTCCATGGCGTGAACAAACACGAGGATGCGGATGTAAGTGTTCTCGCCACTAGATGGCAGTGATGCCAGAGTTGTCTTAAAAAAGTGTGAATTCTGCCCTCTTGTGGAAGGCTGAGGAAATGCTACCAATTGGATTCATAATTAATCAATTATGTATAATCTACTTCAGGGCTGGAATTTAAGGATTTTTGGCACTTAAATTTTTACTAGCCAAACAAAAATATTACTAGCCCAAATAGTTTTCACCACATTGTGGCATAACAGCAATAAAACAAATTGAGTTCCTGGTCATTTTGAAATGCTTTTACTCATATTGAATATTTTCACACGCAATGAATCATGGCAGGATCGTCTCCTGGTAGGTCCGGTACTCCTGGGAGTCCACAATATACAGTGGGGGAAAAAAGTATTTGATCCCCTGCTGATTTTGTACGTTTGCCCACTGACAAAGAAATGATCAGTCTATAATTTTAAAGGTAGGTGTATTTTAACAGTGAGAGACAGAATAACAACAACAAAATCCAGAAAAATGCATTTCAAAAAAGTTATACATTGATTTGCATGTTAATGAGGGAAATAAGTGTTTGACCCCTTCGACTTAGTACTTAGTAGAGGTCAGACGTTTCTTGTAGTTGGCCACCAGGTTTGCACACATCTCAGGAGGGATTTTGTCCCACTCCTCTTTGCAGATCCTCTCCAAGTCATTTGGCAACTCGAACCTTCAGCTCCCTCCACAGATTTTCTATGGGATTAAGGTCTGGAGACTGGCTAGGCCACTCCAGGACCTTAACGTGCTTCTTCTTGAGCCACTCCTTTGTTGCCTTGGCTGTGTGTTTTGGGTCATTGTCATGCTGGAATACCCATCCACGATCTGGGCTGATTCCTCACCGTTCTCATGATCATTGAAACTCCACGAGGTGAGATCTTGCATGGAGCCCCAGACCGAGGGAGACTGACAGTTATTTTGTGTTTCTTCCATTTGTGAATAATCGCACCAACTGTTGTCACCTTCTCACCAAGCTGCTTGGCGATGGTCTTGTAGCCCATTCCAGCCTTGTGTAGGTCTACAATCTTGTCCCTGACATCCTTGGACAGCTCTTTGGTCTTGACCATGGTGGAGAGTTTGGAATCTGATTGATTGATTGCTTCTGTGGACAGGTGTCTTTTATACAGGTAACGAGCTGAGATTAGGAGCAGTCCCTTTAAGAGAGTGCTCCTAATCTCAGCTCATTACCTGTATAAAAGACACCTAAGAGCCAGAAATCTTGCTGATTGATAGGGGATCAAATACTTATTTCCCTCATTAACATGCAAATCAATTTATAACTTTTTTGAAATGCGTTTTTCTGGATTTTTTTTGCTGTTATTCTGTCTCTCACTGTTAAAATACACCTACCATTAAAATTATAGACTGATCATTTCTTTGTCAGTGGGCAAACGTACAAAATCAGAAGGGGATCAAATACTTTTTCCCCTCACTGTAAGAACCGCTACATTTAAGTCTCACAGTGCACTGCTGGTACCAGCACTACTACCACCCAACGCAGCATCTTTCATGATTTAGCAAATATTAAAGTTGGCTCAGCTCACAAGCTGCAAATCCGCAATGTGGAAGACCGGGCGAGTCTTCAGTCGAGGCACTGTGTCGATTCTGTGCAGATCGAAAGATTATCAGCGCCAAAACCCTTGGTGTGTGATTGTGCGCAGAACACGTGATCTGTACATCATCTGCTCATCGACTCGCTCATTGATAGTCGACAGAAGTGGGCAGCTCTTAACTCTTAACACTCGGCGCCATTTTCGCCCGGTTGAACTCCTTAGATGTGCAAGTGTTTAATATGGACAGGTATGTGGCACCTATCAAATTAAACTAGACACCCTGTACTATAATATTCTTCATAGTTGAGCATTTGAAAGAACCTAACCTATGTGGAAATGTTTAGAGAAAATTTGTACCACAGACTATTCACAGGAGGGCCATTTCTCCATTATAAGAGCCACAAGCATGTGGGGCCACTCATATGAAAGCATACAAACTACAGAATCCGTTTCTGCATTGTTGATCATGATTAGACACACTATATTGCAACACCAAGATAAATAATAGCATAATAATTATTACATTTTAGGATTTTATTACAAAATGTCAACGTAGTTATTTTTCTTGCAATTGTCCCTTAAGGTGCTAGTCAAAATACAACTTTTAAAACAAACTGGGTGAAAATTTGAGAACAACTGAAGGCATTATGATAATGATTATGATTTATTTTTTTATTTATTAAAAATAGCAATTATAGAACCCAAGTAAACGTTTCCCCTACTTTGCAAGTCAATATCTCCTCACCACAATATCCAATCTCAACAATGTTGGAGACTAGTAATTCATATTTGTCACCCACCCTGCTTTCAAAATACTCGACGGGTGAGCAGGTGACCGTAATTTCCAGCCCTGATCTGCTTGAATGAATTGTTATATTGATGCAGGAGGCCGGATTCACTCGGTTCTTGCCGGCTAGTTCTCTTTACGTCTCCGCACTGGACATTCAGTTGAAAAAGAAAATATAAATCAATAAGGATCAGATGTAGTTCAGTTCAAGGGCTACATTCTGATTTTTGGCGCAGATTCGAGGGAAGGGGCTGGACTGGCCGCTCATCGTGAAGGACTTCAACCTCCTGAAGTGGTTGGGAGCCAACTCCTTCCGCACCAGCCACTACCCGTACGCCGAGGAGATCCTGGACCTGTGTGACCAGCACGGCATCGTGGTGATTGATGAGTGCCCGGGGGTGGGCATCAAGGACATGTAAGGAGCAGGCCCTGCTGGGCATTTGTTTTGGCCTGCAGAGATATCGGAGCCCATGGCCTAGTTCTCGGTCTTCTGTTGGGTGTTGACGGTGTCCACGTCTCCTGTCCCTGTAGCCGCAGCTTCGGGAACGAGTCACTGGCGCACCACCTGGTCGTGATGGAGGAGCTGGTGCGGAGAGACAAGAACCACCCCTCTGTGGTCATGTGGTCCGTGGCCAACGAGCCGGCCGCTGAGATGCCCCCCGCAGACTTCTACTTCAAGTAAGGGACCGTTTTTTACCATACGGCATCTGCGACTGCTTCACAGGCTGGGAAGAGCTCTCTATGGTGGTATCAGGGCTGGATCTCAATCTCAGAGTGTCTTGGTTATGTCTGTTCAGTTAACAGTTCCTGCTATAGACGCTTGCATTTGGTGGCGATTTGTTTAATTTGTATTCAAACTGAAACCATTTAAAACTATACTAGCAGCTCTACAGTCACGACTGACTTACCAACACGTACACAGCCTTCGTGCTTTTGGTTTCCTTTTGTTCCCCAACATTAAACAAGATGAAATTGATTTAATGCAGAATAATGTCAGTTTCACTCTCACACACAAAAACTGGTGAAAGATCACTTATCACCCATTTGGGCTCCAATGTGTTTGCAATGTTTGTTAGTGATGGCCGTCATAGGCAAGACACTCGTGGCGACAAACCACAATCGTCCATTCAGTTCTGTACTTCTAAAATAATAATAATTTGCAGATGAGATAAAGGCTTCATTTTATCACAATAATGTCAATGTTATGCGGTTGTTGGTGTAGCAGGTCTGTGTGGGTGTGAAATTAGGCATAAAGTGTTTTCCAACTTGCATTTCTGCCTTTATTTACATGCTTTGCAATATCTTTAAAAAGTCTATGCTATTGCTGCACCGACACTTTTTTTATGCTCGCCGTGTTTGACTTGTTCAGCAGAGGAACGTGATTTTATGTATGCATTGTCCCGCAGGTCAGTGATCCAACATACCAGATCGCTGGATCACTTCCGGCCCGTCACCTTCGTGTCTAACAGCAACTTCGCCCGAGACAAGGGGGTCAGTATGTTTGCCTGCAATGCCATTTCCCTCTGTGCTGTAAAGAGCACAGACTCCTAATTTCAGTTGATGGCAGTTTCACAATAGCGCCTCAGTTCATTGTTTTGCTGTCTTTAAATTATTTAGTGACTCGTTACTCCAAACCATCTGTCTTTTAACCTTGAATTGCTGTGTGAAGAGTATAAAGACCATTGGAATCATTGTAGGTCTAATTAAATAATAATTAGCTCCTCTACCCCATGGTGATTTGTACATCCCACTGTCCACAACTGGTTTGTTGTGTTTCCACACCAGGCTCCCTATGTGGACGTGATCTGTGTGAACAGCTATTTCTCCTGGTATCACGACCCCGGCCACCCCGAGCTCATCCCCATCCAGCTCAACACTCAGTTTGAGAACTGGTACAGCAAGTACAAGAAACCCATCATTCAGAGCGAATATGGAGCTGACGTCGTGCCGGGGTTACACATGGTGAGCACCGTCTGCGCCGGAGTGACTGCGTTTGAGAGTGGAGTGTGGGAACTGGAAGAAAACGTTGACGTGCTATAATGCAACTTGTGTATATATTTGTTTTTGTGTTCAGGATCCTCCAATGATGTTCACAGAGGAGTACCAGAACACCGTGCTGCAGTATTACCACTCTGTGTTTGACCAGAAGAGGCAAAAATACCTCATTGGGGAACTCATCTGGAACTTTGCCGACTTCATGACAGCACAGAGTAAGAATCCATCTGTTCATATAGTCTTTTCAGCATGCAACTGTCAAAGCAATCGACAACTTTCAAAGGCAGAGAGCGGCAGTACGTTGGAAGGGCCAGACCCGTTATTCTACGACCGCCATGCTTTGCCGTACGATTTTCCAGTCCTGTGCTTGTGCCAGGCGGGACTCCGGTCTCTGGCGCCCCAGTGATCGAAACCCCTTTTCTCCGCAGCCATCACCCGCGTGGTCGGCAACAAGAAGGGCATCTTCACTCGTCAGCGGCAGCCCAAGGCCGGAGCCTTCGTCCTGAGGCAGCGCTACTGGCGTCTGGCGAACGAGACCGGACGCCTGCCCCCGTGGAACCGCTATCCGTGTGCGTGAGAGGAGGAGGAGAAAGGGGACGGAAAACCAAAAACTGGGCCTCCAGGTGGGGTCAATATCAGGGAACACTTTCCACACTGTTCTTTGTATTGAGTTTTATTTCTGATGAGAATTGTTTTAGTGTTTTTATTTGACTGCCCTCTCACTTCCCACAGCGATCAGGGGCCACACCCTTCACTAGCACAGCCCAGCTTAGCTTCTTGGATCATCAGACCACAATTTAATTTTGATCTTTCGTTTGTTTCTACTGCCTTGTCCATAATGCTCGCATCATTTTCAGCTCTTGTACTAAAAACCTGTGAAAGCCCCAGTGTCCAATAATCGCAGTACTGTAGTGGACAGGTCTCTGGTTCCGCACTCACCTGCTAATCCGGTCCGGTCAGCAACACCAGCGAAGAATGTATCCATTGTCCCGTGTCGATCTGCATGTTTTAATGTGTGCCTAACGTGTCCAAACAGAGACGAGATTATGCATGCCTAGAAATATTACAAAATACTTCTGATGAAATCCTTCACATTAAAGTGAGTGAGTAATTTGTTTTTCTTTAGCTTGTCTTTCTCCTCTCTCGCAAGGGAGACTGAGAGTGAGGGCTGATTTCCAAGTAATCCATTTCACTTTATCATAATAAGAACGAGGCAGGACCATTGAATATAAAAAGGCAATTTGAAGACCAGCAGGAATCCAAGCACTTTTACAGAAGTCTCTTTATTCTCTATTCAATTGTCAGTACTGAGAAAATGTCCCTTCTGGGAGAACAGGACTGGTTTCATAACACTTCCAACTCCTTGAATTTCAACCCAGAACCGTGTTTGTGTTTTGGACGGCTCTCTGATGATCCTCTCAAATGTCCTGTGAAATCCTCCTGCACAGATAATGTTTGTAGATTAGTGCAAAGGCTTGGTAAGGGAAGGGCTGAGGGCTTTTCAGAGACAACACATCACTACACAACCTGAGGAATTTGGTGCAGTTTGTTATGTTTGGACTGACTTGTGTTTACAATTTTCAGTTTCAGCATTTTTTTATAGCACTGGATTGTAGTTTTAAGATTTTCTATTACAGAGGAGTATTGTTACAGTGTTAGATGGTATTTTTACACATTTATAATACAAAATCAATCTATTTCAGAAGTCTGTTTGATGCTGCAGTTGTTTAATAAAGGTGATTTTTTTTTTTTTAAAGGTGCACTGGTCATCTATGAATGTTCAATAGTTTAGCATTACTCTGAAGCTTGTTTGTCACGGATGTATTTACCTGCACTGTATCAGATACCATGCGTTTAACCAGTGGACTGTTCTGGAGTAAACTGCTTGAATCACCACCACATACAACGTACTTTAGTCTGTGACTTCCCACTACCAGACTCCTGCAGTCAGTCACACACACGCGGTCTTGTGAGCAATGCCTGCCCCAAAACAGTATTTAAGTTCCCCTTTTCGCTGCTGGTTTTTTATTCTCACCGAGCTGTCAGTGACTAAATTGAAAGCTGAAGTAATTTGCTAAATTGCAGCTTTGTGGTGATCTCCACTCCCTAAAATGTTTGGTATGTTAAGTGAGTAATAAATAAAAAATGAACAGGTAGCACCAGAAACAACAGGATATAAACAACAGCAGCATTCAATTAACTGAGACCCAAAGCCAGCACTAAGTGATGAGTCAGGTGTTCTTCATAAAACCCCCTTGATAAAAAAATACATCAATTAAAAATCATGTCCTGCATTTCACACCAATTAATTCAAAATGAGCTGAAACACCCAGTACTTCCAGATTTGCACTGAGATATTTAAAGGAGTAATTCAACTTAAACCTCAGATCTTAAAACACAGCACATGGGCCCTGCAGTAGATCGGCTGGACTGTACCTGTTGTGCACCTCCATCCAGGACTGTGGTGATTGGGCAGGGTTGTCTAGGCCTCTCCCTGGCGCCAAGCCACTTTCCTGCGAATACCAGGCAGAAAACGAAACGATAAAAATGTAGTTTCAATGACAGGGTGGTAACATTGTAAAATAACAGGTTTAAACAGTGTATGGTACTTCATCTACCAAACCACACCGTTTCTGGATTCCCCAAAAAACATCTAATGTAATGCATTAAACATCCTTGACTGACAGAAGATAAAGATCGTGCCAGGGCTTAACGTTGAGCTGAGAATCACGCCAGGTAGCAGTGCTTTATCTCTGTAAGCTGCGTGGGGAAAAGGTAACACTGGATTTCTCCATCACGTCAAAACCTGCAAAAAGGAACGGGCAGCTTCATAAATATCTAAACGTGGCTCTCCACTCAAGGCAAACATCCATACCTTTGAAGTTGAGGGAGGAAAAAAATAAAAACGAAACAAGCCGGGAAAGTTTCAAAGGGTGAATGCATTCAAGGGAAAAGGTTATATTCTGTGTTTTTTCCCCCATCAGCAGTATATTTGTTCATTTGAGATTAGGGCTTCAGAAAATACACTTTTCTGAGCTCTCTTGATTATGCATTAAATACAAGTTGGGGGAAAACAGAAAATACATTACCTGGGAAAATTGAAAGCCCCCAACTGATGGAGAGCTACAGCCCCGGAGATTGACGGGCGCAGGGATCTAGCAGCACGATTCAGCCAGGAATCCAGCTCCGGGCAGAAGATGTCCAGCAGAACACATTCCTGACCTCGTCCTCCAATGGCTAGCGCTGCAAAGACTCATATATAGCATCTCTGACACCGAAGACACAGAACCAAAGAGGACAAATGGTCAGTTAAGAGGGAATGTTTTAATGGTAGACCATTTCCACACGGACAATGACACGGCTCAAATGTTCACTGTAGTGTCATCACACGCAACATGTCCTACACAGTATCTAATGGTGGAATCCTTTGATTGTTTCTCTCGTTTTTGTCATCTTTTTCTGTTTTCGCTTTAGTTTTTTTTATCCCCTGCCTTCATGTAACACTTTTCATGTAAGAAAATACAGCATTTCATCACCTTATATTTGGCAAATAATACAGAAGCAAACCTATTAAAAAAAAAAAAAAAAAGTTCTCACTTAAACAAAAAAGAAAAATCTGACACTGACAAGTATCCCTGACCTCTGACCCATTTCAAGCATTTTCTACATGAACCACCTTTCTATTTAGTGTTGACAATCTCTACACAACTAAAGGGCATAACTCCACTATTGCCTTCCTCTCAGACGATGACAAAAGAACAATGAAAATCGCCCAACTATAAAAGGAAAAGTGTGTAAAAGTGATCCTCAGTGTGTAAACAAACAAACAAAAAAATTGACATACAAAATATAAGCAAGCTAGCACAAGATCAATTAATGTCATGGGCTAGGGGAAAAATATACAAAAATGTGTACTTTTGTTTAAACCATCAACAGCAAGACGAGAGATTGTTCTGTCCCCTACCACAGCCATAATACAGACCTACTCTATTGAACAAAGGACTTTAAATGAACTCGATACACTTTGAAGGCAAACAAGAGTGCCAATTGCCATGCGTTGTTTAACAGGACAGTGACTCGGCCCAGTGCTAAACAGAAGGCACTTTTTGTGGTCACAGACAGACATCTCGAGATCTGGGGATCCGTTTCGTGTTCCACTGCCGATACAACAATCTGACAGTCTACTCCACAGCACCGGATAACAGTTACCTCCATTTGCTGCCTGTGAAGTTATAATTAATGTCCAATTGTGTGGGAAATCCCATCTGGAGGGTCCACGTCAACTTTTAAGAGAGACGCTGACCGATTAATGAGAGTCGCCCATGATTTGCGATTATTTCCACAGATTATTCGGACTCTTAAAGTCTGACATTTGTGGACGGGCCAGGCCAGATCCTAAAGGCTTCTTCAAATTCACGGTTGCTCATGAAGACCAGAAAACACACCCACTGAATACAGACAAACCAATAAAAGCACCTCATGGCTAACAAAGTACCACAGGACAGTATTGCATACTTTGACAATTTTTTTTTGTCATTGAAAACAATTCTTGTACATCACGCTACAGTGGTTTACATCTGTTAAAAACAAGCACACATTACTCCGATCTATTCAGAGAAGACTGTAACTGCCACCAGCTGTCTAATTATTAAATTGATTGCTGCTCTGCAATGTTACATAATGGCACAAATGGCTTGGGCTTCCATATCAGAAAAGCATGTTGGTTGCTCTAAATATAACTGGGGCTCGTCTAACGTTCAGAAACAGGCTAACGTCTCTCTCAGTTTGAACTTTATTTGGCAGACTTTCTACAAAGCAACATTTATTGAATGATAGAATGAGTTTCGAGGTTTCTGGGATGGTAGAAGTCCATTTGCGGCACGTGGAAAAGGTTGGCTTCTTTGAGAGTTCAGCGTTTGCGGAGTGTCACGATCAAGCAAAGAGGTAATATTCCTGGCTTACAGAGATCAATGTCGTTACCAGCACAGTGTATGCTCGACCTGTACATAAACATACCAGTTCAATACCTGTATAACAAGAAAAGACAGACGCCCTCTGCAGAGAGAGGGGAAAAAGAAGAAAAATAAATTCTGTTCACAATACTGAAGACATTCTGCATTACACAGGGCACTGAACAAGAACTTCAAACAAGGAAAATAAAATAAAAAATACAGGACACACAAAGCGTACATTCATGCTTTTGGCTTACAATAGAGTAATACAGTTAAGCTTCATCAGATATCTTCGAAAACGCAGAATAGATCCCATCAAGGGACAGTGTTTAGACCTTAATTTAACCAATCATACCATGTTTTAATCATACAGTGTGTATATGGTTGAGGAAACCATCTTATAGTTTCAGGACCAACAGACCAAAAACATTATTGAAATGCACTTTTGTTTTAAATGGTCCCTTTCATGGAGAATTAGCATTTTCTTTACTATTAATGCCTTAAAACAAATCGCAAAGTGAACCCTGCTGCTCAACTTCACAGAACAAACATCTCTTTCACAGCCTGTGCTTGGGAAGATGTTCGTCGTGGCCCGTGTGACACACTTATATGCAACTGCATCTACTCATTTAGTTTTCCTTCAACAATGCGTGTTTGGTCATAGTTATCAAATATCTTGCCAGCTGTCGCAGTACATGAAAAAAGTCCATATGGTTCTGTTAGACTATAATGGGACGTCTCTACATTGTTTTAAAGCAAAGGGGTTGCAACTTTATGTTCAACATCACTACAGCTTGGTCAAAGGAAGTTGGACACCATCTTTACCAAAACAAAACAAAAGAAAAGAAGCAAAAACAAAGTAAACACCCTTACATTTTGTTCCCCCCCACCCCACCATTTTAAACATAACGTTGCAGAATGGATTCCATTGGAAATGTGCACATACTAACACTATATGCAAGTCTACACAAATGTCATTCAAGATGATCTACAGTATGGTCCTTGATACTATCCACTTCAGACGACTGCCGAGGGCACGGCTACCAAATCAGCCAACAGTAATAACTTGACAATATTAGAATATTAGGCCCCCACACATCCAGCTACACAAACGGTTTCTGGGGCCTGAATTCAACCACTTACAATTTCAGGAATGTGTCCCAGGTGCTTTCGTTTGTATTGTCTTTTAGAAAGGTGTCTTGACGTTTCATCCTGGCTACACCTGCTGGTGCAATTATGGAGCGTCTCATTATAACCCTGTTCCTTAAGAAAGGGGCATGGCACCTTGACACCCATCCGGCGCACCTGTACAAATTACAACTCTGACCCTCAGCTGCAAAAATGTTGTGGGTCTGTTCTCTTAGATGAGTACAGATCACATTTTCTCTTATTTCTGGTATTTTTTTTTCTTTTTTCTTTTTTAAAGTCTCTGACAACACTAAGACATAGAGCTCTATCTATTTTGGAATATTATTACTGAGCAGCTATTTACACAATGCAAGTGGAGGCTAACTTGGTCAAAAAAATGAGTGCTCTACATTAAAAGCCACAAGTCATCTCCCATACTCAACATTAGTGGTCCTTTTCAAAACATACTGTAAACATAAAAAAAAAAAATTGTTTTTTTTTTCTTTTTTTAAATCTCTGTACTTGGAATCATATTTGTGAACTGTACAGTGATGTCATGATCATGCATTTAATTTCCCCACAATTAAGTTCCTTTAGGTTAAAGTACAGCTCAGGTATTCAGGAACTCGTTTTCCTATCTCCGTTTCAAGTATACAGTTTTAAAGTTCAGTTTCTGCCGAGAAGTGGGGCATCCTCATTTCAAAGCGAGACACTTCAGGTCTGTCAGTGCGTACGTTTCTTCGTTTTATTTTTCCAACTCCTTGTTTTCTACTACTGTGGAAAGAGGAGTCATTATGGGAGTCAAATAATCATAATCCCCAAAAAAATAAACATAAAAAAGTTAATTTGTCGTTTTTAATCCTTCCTTTCTTCTTTGTTGCGATCGTGATCCCTGTCCCCCCAAACAGATGAGATTTTCGTGGTGGTTTTGTTTTGCTTTCATTTTGTCGGGTTTTTTTTTACTGCAGAATACACATCGTGGAAGCAAGATCTCCTGGTGGCACCTCAGCCGTTCAGAAGGTCACGTTTTAGTCCTCCTTAGCTTGGAGCTGCTGCTTCCAGGCCTCGTTCAAGTAAACCAGTCGTTTGTAGTTGAGGACAAACAGAATAAAGTTCAGTGTGTACGTGGTGAGGCAGAGAATGCAAAAGTCCTTCAGCACAAAGTACAAGATGTAGCTCAAGTACAGCGATCCCACCACTGACACGATCGATGAGGTCATGAGCGCCAGAGCTGCCACCGCACTCACCGTCATTCCTGCGGGGAGGGGAGGGGGAAGAGAAAGAGAGAGAGAGAGCGAGGTGTGAGGAGAGCAAGCACGCATGGGAGCGACAGAGAGAGAGAGAGAGAGAGATAAAGGCTAGTAAGGGGAAACTCTCCAGTCCTCAGAGGGAAGCTTGTGGTGTTCAGCTTTTACCACTCTCAAACAGCTGATGATTATCGATGTCCTCTACAAAACCTCTCGATGTATACCAACCTCGGAGGAGACGGTATTTAATTTAACATAAATAATGTAGGCAGGAGAGGAACTACAAAACTTTACAAAAGAGAATAAAGGACTCGTAAGTGCTCAATTCAAGACGACACAAACTCAGGCTTGTCTTGCTGAAGAACAAGAGAGATACCAAGGTGATTTTAGATTGATGAAGATACGAAAGGAGAGACCTTATCAATACATGTTACTTCAAGAAACGGTACAAACTAAAGCATGTTTTTATTTTCTAGAATTAGCAAATGCAGAGTCTGCACATGTGTTAAAACATCTACAAGAAAGGCAAAGACATCTTTTTTGCAAGGTCTGTGCTGACCACATCTCTTGGTTAAGAAGTGCTGAAGCTTCAGAAAGTTTCAGTAACAAAGTCTGAACCCTGTTGTGAATTACAAAGCCATTTTCAGGCTTACAGTCTGCTTAAATACAAGTGGCTTAGTATGTAGTGAAGGCTGGAATGGCCTCTCCACAATTTGGCCACATATTTGATCTGTTACCCAGGGCTACATGGTATTTTAGTTTCACACTTTGCATCATGAGATCCTGTTGTGCTTTAGAGCCAGCTGCGTGCCAAGAAGGCAGAACAAACATGTACTCACCTAGTAACAGCTGAAACACATAAAATACAAGTCCATAGACACTGTTTGGCTGGTTCATTGCACTGTTTTTACCAAAGATGGAACCCAGGAGCCCAAACCCTCGACCCCATCTGAAACAAGAGAGAGGTGCCGTCTGTAGGTTAGACTACATCACAGATAGGTTACAATGAAGGTTTTGTTACAATGGTTTAAGTGCTAAGCAATTGTGCATCATATCTTGCGGTCTTGAGACATTTGGAGACATCTGCCCCACAATGATATATTCATTCTTGTTGCTAGACTGACCCCAGCAGCTCTCAACACAATAAACAGTGTTAACAGAAAAGAAAGTGTAGCTACTGAATAGAGAGGACCTGACCATTATTTTTAGTGCTCCTGCTGGACATTTTACAGAAATGTGACTGTGATTCTGAGCAACTATGTTAGACAGTGGAAAAATCTGTGTCGCGGGGCAGCCTTAGCACCAGTAACTGATGTAAATCAGTCAAACATTCAAGACGAAAATCTTAAGCAAATCAAATTTAAAAAACAAAACAAAAACTGTAGTAAGCCAGTTCTCAAAACACTACATTCCCATTCTAATGATTATATTCAACAAACTTCCTCCTCCGGCATTGTTTGAATTCTCCAGATGAACAGCAGGTTTGCGGAGTGCGATTATAATAAAAAGTTGTTTTGAAGCCGTCGGGGAGGGGTGTGACACCAGGCTGGTTTGAAAGCCGACTATACTGAGACTCTGAGATGCAGCTCCACTGCCCACTCAAGATCATAGATCAACCGCCCTGGTCTTTACAATACAGACCACCCTACCAAGTCCAAAGGAAAGAGCGGACATTCAATTTGACAACAATCCGATACCCAGACCTGTATTTGCCCTATCAATAGCCAGCGCTGCAACCATGGCCAGAATTGGAAGCTATGGCCAAAATTAATATTTGTGAGCATATCGCTATTAAGGCAACACGGATGTAACCATAAGAATCTTCCTGCCTTCACCTCAATCCCTAATTAAACCTGTCTGACCTGATGCTCTCCTCCTGTGTGGAGCTCGCATAGCTAAGTTTAAGGTCAGTTTCATTGAGGTTTAGGGATGGGAAAATTAAAAAGAAATTTGCAAAATAACCAAATCAACAGGGGCTGCAGCACCAGAAGTGGGCAGCCAAGCTTGATTAAAACAGAGAGAACAAGAGCTTGACCTCTGCACGCCAAAGGTCAAGTGACAACGAGGGCCTAACTGCGGACACCAGCCTGCACTTCCCACTGGCTGTGCATGTCAGTGTAACAGTGGAGTAACAACAATAACAATAAAATGCCAATCTGCACTGGGCATTTTAGCTCTAATATCAACCACACTGACTCACTGACTGACATGGTAAAATCCTTTACCGTTAAATCACATTCAAATCCCTAAAATATAGCATTACATTCCCCACAAGCTGCTACAACTGTTCAAGTTCAACAGCTAGAGTAAAATGCTTTATGCATTTCCTTTCAATGTAAACCAACTATAGCTATTGTGTTAGTAAACGCCACTCCATCAGTTATTATCCAATTATCCAAAACTACCGGGTTAAGAGGCTAAATAATCGAAGTGCATGATACTGTCTTCAGGAATGAGATTCTGAAGGACCAGATCTGGAACCTAAACATACTTTAATACGTGCTGGACAGTGAAGCGCTGCGTAGAATCAAACCCAAAGGTTCACAGGAGAAGACGTCCAAAACCTCTGACAAAATAAGTAAAAGACAACCCTGCCTTTCACTTCTATTACAAACAAAGGTGCGGCACAATGGAGCTCTGAGGAAAAATGTGGTTTATAAATCAGGCTTATAAAAAGAGGATCACCAAACAGAGACTGGAGTCTGAGCTCAAACCACAGAAGCTACAGTGAAATCTCTTAATAACAGATGTAACTGCAGTGTTACACAAAACAAGACCTTTTCGTTTTTTTGTGTGGAGTAATGTTTCAATCGCTGATTTAAAGATTTTTGTATCACTTGGGGGGGATTGAAAGTGGAGTTTGGCGAGATCAGTTGAGGAGTGTTGTTTCCTCTCCTCAGCATTTCATTCAAAACAGACTCCTCCAGCTCTACTTGACCGGCTAGACAGGGTGGCCCACAGCATGGTTCGTTCCTAGGTGTTGCATTCTCCACCCATTCCTGGAATTCAAAATCCACCCTTGTTCTGGTTCATTGAAATGACAGCTGAGATTCAGTCGACGGAATGGATAGATCCTACACCAATAAGGAAAATGGTCTAATCACCTGGAGGACCTTAGTAACGCACAACAAGTTATCAACAAAATGACCTACACCCTCAGGTACAACGTCACTGACACATCACTTGACATGCTTGCCCAGAACAGGAGAGGTGCAAGACAGAGGGTGAATTGTTATTGGGGACTACAGCTTGTCTGTCCTTTACTTCCCTTTCACTCAACGAATACAGGGGTTATACAGTAATGAAATACTGTACTATTATATTTTTATCTATGATTCAGTGCTTCTCCCTGTCACATGACTACTTCACCAAATACAAGAGTGCTTGCACAAGCATTGGCAAAGCACAATAACACACATGCCTAATGAAAATATGTGGCTGAAGAAAGATAACAGTAATGGTTTAAAGCCACATTTTTATAATGTGATATATAAGGAATTTGTCCGACAAGCACAAACAAAGCATTTCAAGGAGTTAGGTAAATACTATTGAACATCACAACCATCTTTCAACATGCATGAATGTTTAACAGGGTGCAAATTAAAAACTGCAACATATCGGATCCTAATACAGTGATCCAAACTGGTATTGATTTGGGTTTTCTGATGTCTTTGAAGTCTCATTTGAGATGACAATGTAAATGCACTGTGACTTTTGAACTCCAGTCTCTTACCAAGGAGATAAGGCACAGTTTGAAAGGTTGACAACAACGCAAACCATTCAATTTGTGTATTTAACTTTGATATTACACTATACGTTTACTGGCCACGTCTATATACGTACTGTGCACTCTTGCATGGATTATAACGATTTCACTCAAGGTTTTATAAGCTTGTCCCTTTTCCGTTTACAGACGCTGACCTAAGGAAGTATAGGACACATTCAAGCAAAGCAATTGCATTTATTCTACACACACTTAACAAAACCAAGTGCTCTTTCAGCGCCTATACATATTACATCACGAAGCCTTGGTAGGCACACTTTATTGGTGCACTTCTTAAACTCGGCTTAATAACCCTCTTATGCCCAATTACACATTTAATATACATCAAGATCAATATAACGTTCAAGACGACAAGCAGGCTTGACTTCAGGCAGGCAACACTACGGAGAGTGACAGCAGACACACAAGGGCAGACTGTCTCGATCTCACACGCTTGAAGGCTTACTCAACGCCTGATCAGACACCTCTTTACTTTGCACGCCCTGATAGAAACGGATGTTTTAAATTAGATTTTATACAAATAAACAAATCCCGGACTGACTGTCCCACATCCATTGTGGCCTTTTTGGGACAATGCCGGGCACCTACAGGATAGAGACTCCCCAATGGCAGCGCATCATCCACTGATCGGGGCTGCAACGGGGGGGAAATAAGACCCTCAACGCACTATTTTGACTCAAGGAAGCCCTTCCGATCCGCCCAAGGAAAAGCCAGGCCACCCCAATTCACCCGGCGAGCCCATTCCCGGCAGCCCGGCTGGGTTGCCGCTGTGTTGGACACATTACCTGGAGGTGAACACTTTGGAGCAGCTCACCGACTCGCTCACGTCGCACATGGCGCGGTACTCGGGGTCCCGCGCCTTCTCCCTCTCTACGTGGAAGGCGTAGAAGGACAGCAGGATGCCCAGCAGGCAGACCAGCAGCCGGGCTATTCTCTCCCATCGAGGGGTGGACACTCTCAGGACGGGCGCCGCCATCTTTCTCCGGCCTGTCTCGCACACGCAGCCGCCTCCCATTGGGCTGCGCGAGCGGCGACGTGGAGGCGCGCGCGGCGTGCTGCGTGCTGCGTGCTGCGTGCCGCGCGCGCGGAGGGGCGCGTCAGAGAGAGGGGCAGTGCGCAGGCGCGTGTGACGTGGGCGGCAGGCTACTTCCGGGTGGCGGCTGGCGGCTGGCGGCGCAGTGTCGCGCTACTCCAGGCAAACTCACGACCTGCAATTACAGAGCCGGCGCAGTGATTGAAACGACAGTTTAAAGTGCAAATGGGATTCGCAATCTGAGGGATTGAAACTCACTAGAAATGTATAAGGCAGAATGCAGGCCAATATCAGTGATGGGTTGAACCCAATAGTTTAACCACAGTGCGACCTTCTTCATTCCTGAATTCCTTTCAGATACATGATCAAGCTTTAATATAAAGCTCAGAATATGATGTAACCCTTGTAATGCGGACATAATATGCTCTCGAATTATGCATGTTCATTTGTTCATTATGGGAATGCATTATACAAAACCTACAGCATCATTTATTTGCTCGGTTATTGTCATGGGCATACGTGTTTTAATGTCGGTTCTGCTTTTCCTAATTGCATGTTTTCAGTGTCAACATCACCCCCATCGTTTTGTATAATACGTACAGATTCGCCCTTGGCCACATGATTGGGACACTTATTGTGAGAATATTATTATTATTACTTTTCCGTCAAGCTCGTTCCTTTGGCTGGGGTTGTGTTAGATACTAATAGGTAGGTACGGGGAGAATCTCGTGAATCAGTTATTATTAATAATACTATATATCATCATTATCTTAATAGCTTACCATATAGCAGAAATAGCTCCCAAGATTGTTACATTTGACATAATTACCACTTTAATAGTTAAATAAGAAAAGTGTGGTAGGGGACAGTCGAAATGCAGTCAGTTGTATAATGGTAATGCGTTGTATAGTACTGTAATACACTGTTCTCTGTAAACCATTGTGCTCTACACTATGTTGTACTATCATATGCGTTATACTATATTGTGATATACTGTACTGTAATATACCTTCCCTGCTGTTATTTCCCCAATCAAAGCTCTCAATTACCTTTTAATTATTTAAACAGTAGTTAAGTATATAATTGTAAAGAATCAGTTTTATCAGTTACACCAGGATAGGGGGAAGCTAATTGTCCCCCCAGTTTCAGCCCCACGTTTATACATCTTTGCGAGCTTTTTCAGTCTTACCCGATGCAAAACTGCGGCATGCTGCTTAATCTGACAGGCTACTCAATTCAAACTCTCGTACAGGACAGGGTCCATGACTAACATCATTTAATTTTCTTCATCGCCGCCAAAAATCGCACAAGACCACAAAAAGAGGAAGCCAAGAGAAATGATTCAAATTCAAATCATTAAAACAAGTCCAGAGTCCAGAGAAAAATGATCATCTTTAAAACTATGTATACATGCAAAGGACGATCACATAAGTGTCATTAAACATATTTACAGACATACACCGAACGTTTACACGAGAACTCCAGAATGCGTAACACGTCACTTGAGCAAGACACGCCTTCGTCTGACGTCACTTGTTTACATGCAGAGCGGAGCGTGCGCTGCAGGCCGGGCTCTGTTTACTTCAGCTGAGCGGAGAGGATCCTCATATCGCCGTTCAAACCGGGGAATCGGGACAGGCAGTCATGGCCACCGACATCGAGACCCTCGCCTCCTTCGAGACCGAGCACTACGACCAGTACGAGTATTATAACCTGATTGAGTACTCCTGCCACGCCGGGGGGAAGGGGAGAACCAAGCGAGAGATCGGCCTGCACACCAACCGCCACAGCCCCGCCGGACATGAGAGGAAGATCGCGGAGAAATTCCACAACAGCGAGCTGAAGCGCCGCAGGACCAAGAGCGCCTCTTCATAAGGTGACGGACGGGCGGTGTCGCTGTTCAGATGCGCACTCTGTGGCAAAAGACATCTGTTGCAAAAACAAAGCTGGACGAGTCCTTTCTGAGCTCCTGGGTTTCCATTTTTAAACCCCCGGACACAGCAAGGAAATGGCAAATAAATACGGGCTCAAAATGCAATTGACCGCATGCATGTGCTTGCATGATCACAACATATAAAAAGTCGATTTGTATACGCCTGTTTATTGCGTAATATAAGTGCATGGGATAATTCGAAAACTACGTATGAAGAGTACATATCGTTTGTGACGTATTCGAAGAACAATGTATATGAAACCTTTAAGCATGGATTCCGTTTGTAAACAATCGATTGGGAAATGAAAACATGCTTTAGTAAGGACGCTGGTGTTTCATGCAAAAGGGAAAACGTTTTAGTGCCGTTTTAACGCAAACCCTCCTGACTGTGACCTTGAACTGCAGTGTAACGTTTTGCACTTTCTGAAATGGTGGAGGAGGAACATTCTCTACAGTAACATACACTGACTCAATCACAGCCCTGTTATGCAGGGTATATATTAGGCACTAGCAAAATTAAAGGCCAGAGAGCAAGATGTTATTTAAAAAGCACTTTATTTTGTGTGTATATATATTTAAGAGGAAAAAGTAGTTATTAAAATGTATAATTCTCCTACAACGGGAAACAATGTTGAATTGTATTATATTAATTGTTCTAAACACTTGTAAATATCAAGATTCTCAGATCATGCCTTCTCAGTCTGAAAATATCCTCCCATGAGAGTTAGGGAACCAAAACACTGATGTTACAGGTTAACGGTTTCAGTTTCTGTGAAAACGTTTCCCTTAGTGCACAATCCATGGCACCTGCAAAAAAACACATACATTAGAATGTAAAATATAACCCTGCATAGAACTGTAAAGCAAAATCAATCCATTCCATTTTGATTTTGTATAGCGCCCTTCGCAAATAAATAATAAGATAAGCCTTAAATTAAGCAGGAGAGAAAAACACAAACTTGCCAAACCATTGAATTATCGTAGTGTTTTCTGCTCTTCTCTTCCCAGGTTCTTGCTTTGCCGAAGAGATGGACGATAGACACCGATATGGACGACTGGACAGGACTCCCTTCACCGGCCAAGAGCTTGGGCTTCTCTCCAAGTGCCGAGTGGAGCTTGAGGACTGATATTGTGCTTCAGCGCCTGAGGGCTCTCCTTGAAACCCAGACACCTAATCAAGTTGATGTTTTTAATCTCTTGTGTCTTGTAGGTTGTAGACGTCAAGGCCTTTTCTCAATAAAACCAATATTTGCACCTTCTGGTATGGGAATAGTCAAGGCTGTGTTTTTAGTTTTTATGGTCACGGTTATGTGAGCAGATGCTGTATGTAGTACAACACGGTGTGTGTAGCCATATAAGCACTTTGTAGTTGTTCTCTGGAACACTTTTGATCAGGTGGTCAATGTTGGGATTCCGGGTGTGGTTCCCAAAAAAAGCTGCAATGCATTTCATGTTTTTGAATAAAAATAAATGCTTGTAACCGAGTGTGTGTTTCTAATGGGTGCACGGGACAAGGATCAGTCCACTGGAATTCAGTCTCCTTTGGTAAGTGGTAACTGCACGGTTCAAAACTATTAATAATATGCCATCAAAGTTTTTTCCCCTCCCCGCCGTTCAACACTAGGCCTCTCGGTTTACACAGGCGTGTCCTGGCTGGTAGTCTGGATTCACATATCTATTAGGATGCCAATAAAGACAGCAGCGCCTCTTTTGAAGATTCACTGTCTGAAGTTGCAAAGTGAGGTTATTAAAATAAAGTGCAAATGAGGGTTTGTTTGCCTCTACCTCTTCTTTTCCCTTTAAGTTGGTGCCAAAGCCCCATAAATATGTTACCATTCCTGTCATGAAGAAAAACTAAACACAAGCAATCAGTTTAAAACAATACCCCTCCGCTGTATTTGGGTTGTAGGCAGCCAAAGAAAGGCGTGTTCCAGGATGGCAGAACTGCAATATCAACAACCCTACTTATATAACCTGTCGTTTACTTAATTTATGCTATGCACTATATTCAGGAAATGGTGGAAACATTACAGAAATTGTACCTGTTAACCTGTAAACTGTGTTAATCCTGTCCTACACCGTCTCGTGCGTTCTCCCGTCCAGGCCCAGACGTTGGTTGTAGGTCGGCAAATGTGTGACAGGAAAGACGAATGCAATAGAAAAGCCCAGTCCTGATATATATCTCTCTTTAATTAACCCATGGGATTTAAGTTGTACAGTGCATTTCTTTACAACAATTAATGACTAAGTGACGGTTTTAGCCACTAGTACAGATTTGATAACTAGATATATATTACACTTCCTGGTTCCTTTTTGCCTTTACCAATACACTACTGAAGGCAGAACCCCAAACATTAGGCAAGTGAGAACCACTATTTTTTTGTCCCCCCCACCCCGGTTTCACAGTTTTTCCATGTTCTTTATTTTTTTTCTCGTTTTCCCTCAATTTAGATATTCTTTTCATCTAATTTTCCCTGTTGAGGTATAGAAAATATATTTCTTCCTCTAAGCAGCTAGCTAGTTGTACCATCAAAGTAACAAGCAATTCCAAATCATTACCTGGGTTTAATCCATGAAAAAAAGGATTAAGTTCTTTAAAAAAATAAAAAATAAAGAGATGGCACAATTATTTTGAGGAATACCATCCAACTTTACACATCTGTCCATTAACGAATTGTAGATACCATGACCAAGATACAATACTTTAAATTCATTGTACTTTCTTCTGGGTCTATATGCCTTCATGTAATGTTTAGAGATGTAGCATTTTTGGAAACGAAAAGGATCTGATACACTGGAATTGTACTACGTTGTGAAAAGACAATGTTTAATATGTCCACCAACTCTTCACCAGTATCCTCCAAGAGTTCCACTTTTTGATTATTTTTGATTACTAAATCAGTCTAAGAACCACTGGATCCAGGATGTATAGATATTTTAACAGCACTATCAATAAAGAGTGGACCGAGTGATCAGAAACCTTGCCATTTCAATTCACCAGGATGCCTCGCCTCAGAACTCGTGAAAGTGACAAATGGCAGCCGGGAAACATTGGTTAACGCCTTTTTTTTTTTCTTTTTTCTTTTTATTTTACAGACTAATAAACAGCTTTAACTTGTTTAAGATGTACCTTTTAATTAGTATTTTTGTTCCTCGTCGCATTCCTGAACTGCATAACATCACAACGATACTATATTCTGGTTAGCTTTGAAAAAACACTGAACTGCGTAACTGTGATTTTAGATACACGGTATAAGAACAGACACGTACACGACCAATCTACGCACATAAACATAAACCGTATCAGCATTTCTCCGTCACCTTTTCCAGTTGTCATTTTTGAACATTACATTCAGGCGCCGAGGCCCACAAGAAGATACAAACAGGGTTAACTGTCGATTTCTCCCTTTCCATCAGGTTTGGTCTCAAATCCCTCCAATATATAACAGCTTGTAGTGCACGAAAATAAAAATAATTCACATACTGTAGCAGCATTTAAATAGTAAGCCTCCGTTATACCGATCAAGCCTGGGGAGTCCCAACACTATTCCAGTAAGCTGAGAGATTGTCCTCGGTGTGTTGAGACGCACAGCTCCGGTGCGTCGGCCGAGAGGAACGCCGGAATGGTGTCAGATGCCTCCAACTCCGTTTAAACACCCGCATGGCTTCCGACCGCCTGCAGCGCTCTGTGTCGGCAGGCTAAAAGACAGTCACTGGGGTATGATCATCAGGTCGGGGACCGATCCCCCCCCCCCACCCCCCTCCCCCAACATCCCTCCATCTATCCGTCCATCTGCTCCCTCTAAAAATGGTTGCATAGCCTTCCACCAGCTGTGGCTCCAGAGCAACGCGTCATGGCTGACACAGAGCCCGGAGGTTCTTCCTGTAAAGCGGCACGTCGACGGGCGGCTCCGTGGGGGCTGGGCCGGGCTCTCAGCTGGAGGCGGTGGCGATTGGCTTCTTCAGCTGCTGGCTGCGGATCTCCCGCGTCCGGGACTCCAGCAGCAGGTCGTGGCAGGAGTTGCACACGAGCACGGGGTCGTAGAGCTGCTGGTCGGGAATGGGCAGCTTCAGGTGGCAGCAGTCCTTGCAGAAGACATTGCCGCAGTTCCTGACGGAGAGAAAATCGGTTCATCAGTCAATGCGGTAATAATACTGGCACACGTACGTTGCTTTCTTATGTCAGGGCACACACACACACACACACACACACACACACACACACACACACACACACACACACACACAGCAAAACACTCATAGTACCCCTAATAAAACGTATCCGCATCGACCGACCTGCAGTGATGGCGGCGTTTGGCGATCCAGAACTCCGAGTCGCAGCTGAAGCAGTGAGATGCCATGTGGTCGGGCACCCAGCGGGTCACCTGCGGGGCACAGCGGGGAGAGAGGGGCGCCGTTAGGGAGGGAGACGCACGGCCGAGCGGAGAGTAGGTCTGCCAGTCTCTAGAATTTTTTTTTTTTTTTTTCCCCATCAGGGCTCAGTGGAGTAAAAGGTAAGGAAAAGAAACCTGGATTAGGCAATCAGGGACGCTGACCTCTGTGTCCTTCCTCTCCACCCGGTCCCAGCTGCCCTCAGAGAAGCGGTCCTCGCTGTGGTCAGACAGGGAGTCCTCCTCGTCGCTGTCGTCGGACTCGCGCAGACACGTCTGGGGGAGGAGAGGAGGAGGTTTAAAAAGTGTAACTGGGACAAACAAATGCATTTACAGCAAAGCCCTGGGATGTTTCCAGAAGCCCAAACCAAAGCTTTGCGACTGCAGTATCGGAGTTTGTCATTGTGTTTCTTATCGGCACCTGACTGAGGGCTTCAGGCTGCCTATCTGTTTAAAATCTACACCAGTGCTCTGTGCCGATGTGAAGACAGACCGAATCTAACACATGGGCCGGTTATCGGCACAGCCCTATCAAGGCCCAACTCCTTTCAACGTTCGTTTAGACTAACTGCCTGTCAGTGCGAACCACTGAGCCCTGCCGATCTGACGGAAGGACGATGGAGACGGTCAATAACAACAAGTGGCGCCCCTCACACCGGAGCCTGGGAAACCTCTAACACAGATCTGCAGGACCAATCCAATCACGGACCCAGAGAATGGCACGGTCAGCAGAGCGTATGGAGAGCACGGGGGGCCCGGCCGGTACTCACAATGTCGTCTTCGTAATCCACATCGGGCTCGGAAGGGGGGGCACAGTACTGCTTGCTCTCCAGTCTCATCTGCAGCTGGCGCACCTGCCGCCGCAGCACCTCCACCTCCTGCTTGTACCCGGCCTCAATCTGCCGGAGCCGCTGCTGCACTGCGTCGGTCGGTACCGAGAGCCCATCATCGTCCAGGTAGGCGGGCGGGGGCGGGGAGGGCGAAGAAGCGGAGGGAAGCTGGCGAGAGGAGCACAGCGCCGCGTAGCCCGAGGTCTTGACGGCCGACAGCCAGCTGGAGTGAATGAAGGTGGCGGGTCGGGCGAGCTCTCGGTGGCAGCACTGCCCCCCGCTGGGCACCATGCCCTGGGCCCGCAGGAGCTTGCCGGCCAGCCGCCGGCCCTGGTAGCTTGGTTGAAAGGCCCGGCACAGCCCTGCTTCCCCGTTGCAGGCGGACTTGACCAGGCCCTGCATGCTGTCCCAGTGCGAGCCCAGCAGTGTGAACTCGCTCAGCTGGCTCTGGGAGATCAGCCTCCGGGCAGTCCTGGCACAGTCAGCTCGGCCCAGCTGTGCCAGCTCCCCCCCACTCTCCCTCTCTCCCTCCATTGGGCCGCACTGGTCCTGGATTGGCTTCTTGGTGCAGGGCACGGCAACCACTCTCTCCTCAGTGAGAGTCTCGGTGGAAGTGTCCAGCAGGGGCAGCGCTGTCGTTTCCCTCAGGGGCTGCACCAGTGCGGGGGGCGAGGCATCACTCTTTGTCTGTTCCAGTTCCTCCCCATCGCTGGTAGCCGGCAGCTGTGCGTCCGGGCCGGGAGGCGGAGTGCTGTCAGCAGTCCGACACTCACTCTCCTCTTCCGGGAGGGGCAGCTGCAAAGTGGGGGTGCTGTCCAGAGCCTGGGCTTGGCTCAGGATGGGCGTGTCTTCGGGAATGCTGGCCACCGGTGTCTCCTGCACCGTACCATCTGAGGAGGCCAGGGGCTGCAGGGTCAGACAGTACTCCTTCAGCGTGTTGCAGTTCTCGTCGTTCAGCTCCTCCTCCTGCGGCGGCCTCGGCGGGGTACGGCTGCCGCTCTCCTGTTCCTCGATCTCTTGGCGGCCCTTGACGGCCCCCTCATCGGCCCCCTCGCTGCCCCCTTCGCCCTCCTCGGGGCTGTCTGGTGGGCCCCCTCCCACCCCCGGCTTGGGCTCCAGCGCGGCACGCCCGTCCTGGCAGTGCTTGTTCAGGTTTGGGTCGCTGGAAGTGCGGGTCAGGGGGACCCCGTTCTCACAGGCGGACAGCAGGTTGTCCATGGAGCGAGTCTTGGGCAGCCTGCGAGTGAATGAGAATTGTGATCAAGAAGCGATTCGTCATAGAAGTCCGGCCATCCCAGATTTAATGGCAAACGAAAATGGCTTACAATCATTCAGTATACCCTGCTTCCATCTTCTACCACAAGGGGACGCCCTCTTCCAGAGAAAGGCTCATTCTACATCTAAACCTGACCCTTAATGCCCTTACACGGACCATCATAAAAAGGGGAGAACGAATGAATAGTTAAACAAATAAAGCCTTTTTATTTCCCATTTTAGAGGGTCAAACTTCAATTTAGTCACTAAAATAACGCAATACCCCCTCTTGCTTGCTTTTCTGTATTCCCAAAACAAAGCTGTTACTCTGCATGTTTTTTGGCGAAGACAAGGCAAGAACCCGGCTGCGTGGTCCTGCTGACCTGTCGAGTGACCGAGAGGTGAGCTCCTCGCCCGGGGCGGCGGGGGACAGGTACAGCTCCATGGCGTCCTCTGCAGCAGTGCAGGGGGATGAGGTGGGCAGGTAGACGGCGGTCCACAGCTGCAGCGCTCGTGTGTGGCACACCGGCTGGAGCACCTGGGGGAGAGACCGGAGTGGGCAGGTGAGCAGGGGCACAGGCACATCCCATGATTTGGCTTTGATGACTGAAATCCCGAAGGACGGAAGTCTCAGCTACACAGTTTTATCTAGGCCCAAGTTATTTATTTTAATTACAATTGTTTGCATTTGGCATTAAAAAACATCCAATGTATTTTGCTACAATGCAGCTGAGTCTCAGGACTGACCATGTCGTGACTGGTGATGTACAGGAAGTTCTGGAAGTTCTTGTTGCCAGTGCGCAGCAGGGACCACACGGAGCAGGTGCGCTTGTAGATGTTGTGGGCATCCCTCTCTCTGGCGTTGTTGCACAGGAAGGTGCCATACAGACAGGAGTAGGTGTGCTGAACCAGTTTAACCTGCGCGCACACATACACACACACACACAAATACAGAAACCTAAATTAGGGTTGGACACTCCAGAACGAGGTGCATTTGAGACCAGCACTGCTCTGTATGACTGAACTAACCATAGAAAGCACTGTAGCGCATGTTTAATTCGTATAAAGAATAAAAAGAGAAAAAGAGACAGACAGAGACAGAGACAGACAACGTGCACATTGATTATTTTCTTCAGGATAAACCAGGCTTCTAAAGAGGTTGATTCATTCATTCCCTTTCATTGCATCCATGGACAGATCAGTCAATGAAACAGGGGCAGAATAAATAAATGACAGACACTGAACCTCATAAAATACTCCTGCAGTGTAATGCATGTGCAACAGGTTCACTAATGAACCAGTTCATGTTTTTCTCAGTCGGGGCGACAGTATGGGGCTGTACTGAGGCGGTGAGGGAGAGGAGGACTCCGGTGAGGAAGGAGAGGGTGGAGGAAGGCTGTTAAAGGGAAGCCACTGACCAGGAAGGCCTCGTTGAACTCGAAGAGGCAGGGGAACTGCTTGAGGAGCTGGTGCACGCAGTCTAGCCACTGCAGGAACACGGGGCACTGCTCGCTCACATCGTCCGAGTTCTCCTGGTGCCCGCAGCGGTCGCCGAACTTGTGCCCGTAGTCCAGCCACTCTGTCTCCACGAGCACCTGAAAGCCCTGAGCAGACAAGACACACGCGGCACATTAACCCGCGGCCGGGCAGTCGCACTCCCTCTCACCGCACACACGTGTGAGTGGGGTGTTACCTCTATGGTCCTGTAGTAGGGGTCCAGCAAGATCTTGGAAAGTGCGACGATCTGCGGCGTGCGGTCCCAGCCGTCAGAGCAGTGCACCAGCACGGGCCGGCCGTCCCTCTCCACGGCTGAGCACACCAGAGTGGCCGCCTTCAGCATGACGGACAGGTGCTGTAGCCAGCGTGTGCTCTCGAGCGCCGACAGCCAGCTGTGGGGAACGGGACGAGCCAAATTGAAACCAGCAGCACAGAGAAGAAGCCTTCTACACACAGGGTACGCTCAATAAGGAAATATGGGACCGTGACTTGGCCCCACACAGCTGGTGGGACAGACGGTTTTTGGCCCAACAGGCGGACCCAGGAATTGGGTTCACTTACTTGCCGGGGTCGGGGATCTGGCTGCAGACGGAGCGCAGGGACTGGAAGCTGTTCCTGATGGAGTGGATGTTGGCCATGCCCATGAACATCACCTCGCAGTTGGGGTAGTACTCTGAATGGCAGGGAGGAGAGACTGGGATTAAAATCAGATTCTCCTTCAACAGAGCCGAGTTCATGTGGGTCACGTGACCGCAGTGGGGGATGTAGTGGAGGGGCAAGAGACGGGATCACCAACCTTCACACTCGCAGCCCCCTCCCTTGGCGCGGTTGGCGACAGCGGCAGTGTAGGAGCGGGCGTCGAGGATCAGGAGCTTCTGCTGCGCCCGGCTGGCGTCGGGGCCCGGGCCGGCCGTCAGAGAGGAGTCTGGGAAGAGAGGGCGCCATTAGCGATATAGTCAATAACACACACCCTGATCCAGTTGAGCCCTGTGACTCCACTGCAGGGCCCCACATACACCAAACTCCCATTTCAGGTTTGACGGTGAATTTGAATTCTTGAGGTAGCTGTACTATGAATTATTATGGGGTAAGTCATGCTTAATTCTGTGCGTTTACAACTGCACTTCATATGGAAACGTGAGAGACAGAGGGGGCTCACGTTCTCCGCCACACACCAGGTGAGGTATTGCTTTAGCCAAATGACCTACAGGGGGGACTTTAAGTAGGTCAGATTGTGAAAGCCTCAGCTGAAATGTTGTGACAGTGGCCTTTGTCAACACATGTGGTAAATACCAGACCTGCTTAGAACAGCAGCAGCCACCAAGTTGTGACATACGCCGAACTGAGTGCGTTCAATAATTAACTCCCTCTCCTTTAAATCATAAACCACCCATTAAACCAATTTATCAATTTCGATGCCCTCTGCACAGTCTGCTGACCTCGGTATCCTGACCTATTTAGCGTAGATACAGTGAGGGAAAAAAGTATTTGATCCCCTGCTGATTTTGTACGTTTGCCCACTGACAAAGAAATGATCAGTCTATAATTTTAATGGTAGGTGTATTTTAACAGTGAGAGACAGAATAACAACAAAAAAATCCAGAAAAACGCATTTCAAAAAAGTTATAAATTGATTTGCATGTTAATGAGGGAAATAAGTATTTGACCCCTTCGATTTAGTACTTGGTGGCAAAACCCTTGTTGGCAATCACAGAGGTCAGACGTTTCTTGTAGTTTGCCACCAGGTTTGCACACATCTCAGGAGGGATTTTGTCCCACTCCTCTTTGCAGATCCTCTCCAAGTCATTAAGGTTTCGAGGCTGATGTTTGGCAACTCGAACCTTCAGCTCCCTCCACAGATTTTCTATGGGATTAAGGTCTGGAGACTGGCTAGGCCACTCCAGGACCTTAATGTGCTTCTTCTTGAGCCACTCCTTTGTTGCCTTGGTTGTGTGTTTTGGGTCATTGTCATGCTGGAATACCCATCCACGACCCATTTTCAATGCCCTGGCTGAGGGAAGGAGGTTCTCACCCAAGATTTGATGGTACATGGCCCCATCCATTGTCCCTTTGATGCGGTGCAGTTGTCCTGTCCCCTGTCCTGCAGAAAAACACCCCCAAAGCATAATGTTTCCACCTCCATGTTTGACGGTGGGGATGGTGTTCTTGGGGTCATTCCTCCTCCTCCAAACACGGCGAGTTGAGTTGATGCCAAAGAGCTCGATTTTGGTCTCATCTGACCACAACACTTTCACCCAGTTCTCCTCTGAATCATTCAGATGTTGGCAAACTTCAGACGGGCCTGTACATGTGCTTTCTTGAGCAGGGGGACCTTGCGGGCGCTGCAGGATTTCAGTCCTTCACGGCGTAGTGTGTTACCAATTGTTTTCTTGGTGACTATGGTCCCAGCTGCCTTGAGATCATTAACAAGATCCTCCCGTGTAGTTCTGGGCTGATTCCTCACCGTTCTCATGATCATTGAAACTCCACGAGGTGAGATCTTGCATGGAGCCCCAGACCGAGGGAGACTGACAGTTATTTTGTGTTTCTTCCATTTGCCAATAATCGCACCAACTGTTGTAACCTTCTCACCAAGCTGCTTGGCGATGGTCTTGTAGCCCATTCCAGCCTTGTGTAGGTCTACAATCTTGTCCCTGACATCCTTGGACAGCTCTTTGGTCTTGGCCATGGTGGAGAGTTTGGAATCTGGTTGATTGATTGCTTCTGTGGACAGGTGTCTTTTATACAGGTAACGAGCTGAGATTAGGAGAGTCCCTTTAAGAGAGTGCTCCTAATCTCAGCTCGTTACCTGTATAAAAGACACCTGGGAGCCAGAAATCTTAATGATTGATAGGGGATCAAATACTTATTTCCCTCATTAACATGCAAATCAATTTATAACTTTTTTGAAATGCGTTTTTCTGGATTTTGTTGTTGTTATTCTGTCTCTCACTGTTAAAATACACCTACCATTAAAATTATAGACTGATCATTTCTTTGTCAGTGGGCAAACGTACAAAATCAGCAGGGGATCAAATACTTTTTTCCTTCACTGTATGTCAACAACATTATAATTATAAACCTGCTTTGCTATACAAGAACTACCTTGATATTTAGATGATCAACACAAGTACATTTCACGCTGCACAGGAGGGGGAAGAAAATATGATTTTTCTTTGTATGCCAGAAGTTTGACGTCATATTGTGAGAAAGTTGAGGGATAACATTCAACTGCAGGTTTAAACACAGACAAAATGTATTTTGGAAGCGGGTGTTACATTATGGTTTTTGTAACACTTTCTCTTCCCATGCATTTATGTAATCTGGTTGGGTGTAACATTGTCCGCTGCAGCTATATAACTCCATGCTGTAACCCTGGGATCAAACACAGTGAATCAACAAAGACAGAAGAAGGAAAATGAACAGACGTTTCAGCCAGATATCCAAAGGGAGCAGGCGGCAGAGAAGGAGTAGGAAGCAGCCGAACTAGACTTGCAGGTACGAGAAATGTGGGCGTAGTGAACAGAACAAACCAGAAGTAAAAATAGCTGTGTACAAATTTAGTGTGGTCAATACGAGGTGTGTCGGACTCCCTCTGGATGCGCGAGTGCTGCTGTTCATGGCCTGGGCTCGCAGTGAGAGGAGAAACAGATGACCCAGAAGTGCACTTTTTGGAGGATATATGTATGCTGACTTCATCTCTCCAGTGCTGCTACAGGAGTTATGGTTACAGCTCATTAGAAAATGGCATGGGTTAATAAATGGTAATATTGGCAAAATCCAATTTAAGAAGAAAACAACATAAGATGCATATGCATAGGATTCTCCCACAGATTACTCCGGGTACTCATTCATTCATTCATTCACTCAAACCCATGTAAACGAACAGACAAGCAGGCATCCCCACGCTGTACTCGGCTCACAATGCCACTTTGTTCCCATTCATCGGTGCGACTCGGCCTCTATCTGTCCCGTACATGCATAGCTCAGTTTAATTGAAAATGGCGCTTTCCCAAGGCATTTATCTTTAGGGATATTCAGGGAACAGTTCATTCCCACAAATCTTCAAACGCTTCTTTTGTGACACCCTAAATCAGAACAAACGAACGACAACAAGTCTTGTGGAGTTGGAATGTATTATTCAATGCAGCATTTAATTGGAAGATTCCTAAATGCCGACAATTTAGTTATTTATTAATCTCTATCTATCCATCCATCAATCTATTATTTTCCTTTTTAAATAAATATAGGATGTAGTGGACATTTTATATTTGGCATAGTTGTGTATGACATTAAAAAAAGATATAAAATAATAGGTGAGAGAGGCAGGATGAAGCAGGATATTTAGGATTTGAGTTTAAGGAGCAAAAAAAAAAAAAAAAAAAAAACAACCACAAAACGCGAAGCCCAGTTGAGGATCTTACCGAAGTCACTGTCCGTGGTGTCGGAGCCGTCTGCCCGCGGCCGGCTGGGGGGGGCACTGAGGGCCCTGGCCCCGGGGTCCTGCACACAGGCCTTGGCGATGGAGGTGACCAGGTACTCGTCCTCCGTGTTCCTCCAGCCCCACCAGCTGATCTCCGGTTGGCTGCAGCGAGCGATCACCGCTCCGTTCCGCTGGTGTCTGATGGACGACAACTGCATGAATACGACCTGGACATTTCTTTGTGCACAACTGTTCGCGGACCGGTTTTCCAAGCATGCAAACGCAAGCGTACATTTGAAAAATATATCTTTGAAAGTATTTGTTTATCGTTTTTGTTTCCAGCCTACCTGTACACCACCACGGGGATTCGCTTCCAGGACCGGAAGGAGGCCACACTCTCCAACTCCTTATCGGTGATCCACACCGGCACCAGCAGCTTCTGAGGGTAGCTGGAGCAGAGTCTGTCGGAAGAGGGGGCAGAAAGTCAAGTCCCGGGAGGCAGGAGAACAGGATGCTGTGATAGAAATGCAGTATTTAATCAGCTGACATGGCCAAGGAAAAGCCTGAACTGGGATCACGCATAGTTAAACCACTTTAAAAGCCACTAAGTACCGAGATGGTGTGAGAATTAGGTCTCTGGGTTTGGAGTCTGATACTTATACCAAACAAAAATAAAAAAGGGATTAATAAATAAGGCTTTAAAACGCATTAAACCGCTTTTTTATATCCGACATGCGATAATCAACCAAAAGAATGAAGGAGCCGGAAAGGATCAATTTTCAGATCTTGAATCACGTCAACAAAGGCAACCACTTTACTACCGATCGCCATCAAACTCAAGATCCAATTCAGCTTTATGCGTAAGCAGAGGCCTGAATGTGCATCTTTTCCCTGTAATGCATTACATCTGCGTGCGCTTCTATTTACATTCTGAGAGATTAATAAAAACCAGGCACTTTTTAATGGATACTGAAACGTCTGAAAGGATTTATGTTACTGGCAAAATTAGTAGATTAATGGCGAGTAACAGTGCAGCTCCTGCCTTAGCAGTTCCTGTAAGTAATTAGGCTTTTATCTGTGAAATAAAAATTGGCATGCCCTTAAGTCCGACAGCGTTATCAATCTTTGGAGGCCTCTGTCGCTTAGCCCGCTGCCAATAGACGTCGTCGCTTAGGGACGCACTCAGAAAGAGACAGACTCACTGTGTACGATCACACCCTGGGTCATTGGCACCGCACTCAGGCTGCAAAGGGAAAAATCAGTGCCGATCTCCACTTGAGCGCCGGCGCGGACACCTCCACCGACGGCAGTGTTTAAGAACGGGACTGAGCCGACCTCAAGAGCAATTCACGGCTCTAGTGGGCTCTCAAACCCACCGCTGTTTTAGATGCGTTGCGGTGGAGTAAATTGGACGCTAATCGCAATTTTATATTAATGAGAGGCATTGCAGATGAAGCATCCAAGCCCATTTCTCTTATGAAGAGCAGATTATGATTGCTCTTAATATCACAGAAACCCACACGTGCGCAGTACCATAAGTTTGTCAGACGCATGAGCTGAAAGCTAGAGTGAAACATCTCAATAGTTGGGTACAGTTAACGCAAAGCTCTGACATAGAAAATGAACAGCAACACTCCCGAGGGATATTCCATTTGTTAAGAGAAATGAACACATTTTTCTTCTAATGAAAAGAAAATTGTCTGAAAACTGTCATTGTGCTAATGATTATGTTTTTTTAAATAAAAGTTTAATTTCCAATTTGGCACCATTGGGTGTTGTTTTTTCATAATTTGTGGAAGTGGGTGGTAAATTTAACACAGAGTTTAACAGGTGTGGGGCGGAGTGTCTACCTATAATATCTGCCTTAGAGATGAGAATAGACAGCTGGCGGTACTTAAATTCAGGGCCTTTTGATTTGGTTTATGATGGTCCTGAAGAACGACTCATGGTTTGAACAACAAAATCAAAAGCGATCAAAAAAACATTTCACACGACTCACATCTGTCTCCATGCTGTGCCCTAGAGGTTATATGCACCATGCATCTACTCTGGTGGTACAGCGGTCTCTGCAGTCTCCTCCTTCGACCCCCCCCCCCCCCCAGCACACAGTTCTCTGGCATTATTTCAGCCCCACCGCCTCCCGTCACTTTTGCTGATTCATCAGGTACAGCATGCCTTGATCTGATCTAATTATACCCCAGCAAACGTGCTGCATCTCAGCTGGGACGCTCTTTGGAGACTGAACTTCAGGCGATCTGTGTAATTTATATCCCTGCTGTGCCGATTGTATTTACTTTATAAAGCAGGGGAGGCAGAGGGCACAGGATAGTGGGGGCTCGGTGAATCACAGCCGATGGAGGCTTTTAAATTATGATTATTATTATATTTTTAAATGTCTGAGCCGGCGTTTTACCGCGACAATGCTAAGCTGCTTTTATGACTGTCACGGACTCCCTAATGTCACCAGCTTTGTTGTGACAGCAGCCACAGAGGGACAGTCCAAACACAAGCCCAGATACCAGTACTTGACAACAGATTAAACTACCCCCCCCCGCCCCAAAACAAAACAAAACAATAGCAGCACAAAAAAAGCAATCACTTCCTATAATCACTTCCTACTTCCTGTAGTCGCAGACTGAGGGTGGCGTCCGTCACTCACTTGTAGTTGCTGTTGATGTCCGACACTCTCCAGGCGTTCTGCATGTCGAAGCCCATCCTCAGGACCTCCATCTCGAACCTCTGCCACACATGGTCGCCTGGCCGGCACAGGTGGACATGCTGGTCCTCATCTGCGGCGCTGGCTCCCAGGCACCAGGCGTGGTAGGCCAGGGCGAACAGGTCCTCGAGACGGGCGGGGTGGGCGATGGCGCGGTTCAGCCGCTTCAGCCACTCCTGGCACTGCTTGAACGTGGAGAAGTGACATCTGCCAGGGCAAAATAGAGAGCGTTACTGGAGCTGCAGGCGGCATCTGTTCCTATCTGCGTTCGCCTATGATCTGATCGAATATCAAACTACCTGAACGACAGCAATGAGAACTATTTGACTATGATCAAAAAATATTTCACAGTAGTCTGCTTCCTTTATACGTGCCTCACCATATTAATTTTTTTATTTTAGTTTTAACTGATACAATCTGCAGTGGTTTGCAGTTAATTGAAGGTACAGTGCACTCCCTCAGGAGATGACAAGCACAGTGAATTGTAGAAGGTTTTTTGACCAGAATAAATTGATTCCTTATGATACTGCTCCCCTATAAGATACAGCACACAAAAAACCCACACAGAGCTAGCCGACACTCAGAGAAATGTCCCCTGGAAAGAGGGTATCTGTCAAAACACTTGTTTCATCTGAAGAAAACCTAAAACTGTGTAGGATCACTGGTGTGATTTTTCTCCTTCTTCTTAAAAAGGTTTAAACCACCAGAATCAGACAATCTTTAAGGGTGGCCTAACCAGTGTGAAAAGAAATGGGCGCCACAGATACAACACTGGAAATAAACTCTCTCCTTCCCTCTCCCCACGCACGGCCAGAGAGACTATTCTTGGGGTGACAATGACAAACGGCCCATGTCTCTGAGCGTCGTTTTTGCCGCTAAAGCTCCCTCCCCTTTACGCGCACAAGTAGCTCCAAGACGTTTCCGTACCTGACCACCTTGGAGTCCTTGCAGATGATGTGTAGCTGGAACATGTCCCGGCTCTCTACGCTCTCGATCAGCCTGAGAGGGACCTATGTGGGAGGGGGGTGAGGGAGAGGAAGGTGACAGAAGGAGAGACGAGTCATCCTGGTGCTCTGGAGAGTTGCGCGTCAAGCAGGACACCCTGACTCGGTGGTGAAGGAGCTCTAACCAGCCTACACTAGTGACGGGATTCAGAGAGGCTGATGGGACAGAGATAGGGAGGTTGAAGGGGCTGCACCAGGGTAAAGATCTAAACTCAACAGCTAACACGGTGTCCAAAGGAACCAAACTGTCAAAAATAAATCTATTAATCAAAATATTATACAAATGGACACGGCGATTGCGTTTCTCGTTAATTCTCTTCCACCCCATCTTCAGGTGGTTAGTAATGACCTACTACATCACCCAGAGGATTAATTTAATGTATTTATTTTAAGTTTGCTGCTGTTTCGGGCAGCACATGCAGACAGGTCTAATGTCAATACAGGTGTCTCCATGCAGAGCAATTTCATCACAAACGGTTTAACTCAGGTCAAGGGCCCATGCACCTCACATATTCTTTTTTACTGTACACGTCACTGGTCCTAAAAATAACTATACACAATAAATAGAATAAAAATCTCACTGCGCTCGTCAGTAAACGGTTTTAACCAAGACTAGGACAGAACCGCGACCCTGAGCTGGTGCACATGAGGACAGTCCCATTGGGCAGCTAATGAGCCGTGCGGAGTGATGAAACGGGGCGTGTGCATTAAACTCGGGGCCAGCCATCAAAGCTGTCGAGCTGAATAAACACAGAGATCCAAATAAGAGGACACTGAGAGATGCTCCGTTTACCATTCATCACTTAATTATAATAATACACATTTATGGTACAGGTCACTTCTGGCTCCTAAGGTCAGACCCATTCATCTTTGGGTTGAGCAGTAATAAGCAGGTAGTAACTGGTGAAAGCAGCTCTTTGGTTGTAAAGGCAAAGAAAAGAGGGAAGGCAGGTAAGGGAAGGATTGAAAGCAAAGAAATGGCACACAGCTATGAGCCAAACCTCAGCAAAGAGAGGCGTGGATTAGTCTGCCAGAGTACTACAGCAGTGACTCGCTCGGCATGCCCTGGTTAGCACACGCACTCGGAGAGGCACAAGTTCAGGATGAAGCCAGTTGGGTAACGATAGCAGTCGAGGCCTGAGGGGACGCTACCAGAGGGGCCTACAGAGCTCAGAGGAGGGCGTGCTACACCGACACAACTAACGTGAGAGAAAGACTCTAGTTTCTGTACATTGACCATCATATCAGAGCTGGTCAGACTGGGCCACTGTGTGGTGGACGGGAGGACGGGACATCAGAGGTGAGATGTAAACGCAAGCAGATTAAATCCAATGCAATGTTGGAACTAAGTGGACTTTAATAACTGGAAGGGGTGAGGGGAGGGTGGAAAAATCAGTTTGCGACTTTACAAAGATCTGATTGAACCCAAAGACCAAAGAAAAATGAAGACAGAAAACATTGAATGACACTTCTGCAATTTACCATTAGCCAGTGGTGGGGGATTTCTCTTAAACCTGGAAGTAAATAATGAGGAAGTTCTACAAAAGAAACAAGGTTCCTTAGGTGATTGTGTAGGGGGGGATATTTATACATTTCCTACATAGAAACATGTACAGGGCCGGTTCCAAGGGTCCACTTTTAAACAAAACTGGTCAAATCGGCTCCTCAGACCATCTCGCTCCAATTAACTGGTTCATCCTGGACCTTTCACGAACAAAAGGCCTTGTGTTTTAACCAGAGAACGCTCTCGAGAGAAGTGCTTCAGGTTGCAGAGTGGAAGGGGAGGTGCCGAGTACTCACTGAAATCTCATTGTCCACCCCCTGCTGAAGGGTCTACAACACAACGTCGGGGAAAACAGAGAGAAAGGCACAGTGAAAAAGGGAAACAAACTGAGAAACTATTCAATAAAAAAAACCAAAATAAGACAAAATGGAGGGGGAAAAAAAATGCTTAAAAGTGGGTTAGGCTGAAATGAAGCGGTTAAGGAATAAATGCTACAATGTTGCAGGAAAAAAACAACTCAACAGTATATAAATAGGATGGACAATATGCAGCCGGCAATTGTGAACTTTCGCTTGCGAGCGAAGGGGGGAAATCTCCTGTGATGGACCACGCATTACTGTAGCGATCCACCGGCATGGCCATCTCCTTCCAAGGTGGTGAAAGGCATTTCTGTCTAAGTGTCTTGTGATCAACAAGCGTGAAGTAGGCTGGCCCAGGTACACCACACTGGGTGACCTGGTCTCTCCTATTTCTCCCGACCAACTCAACGCTCTCCTCCTGTACTTACAGCGTATATTCATCGGTGGCAAGCATTTCCGCCTGCTAGAGAACTCGGCTCTTTTTCCATGCACTGTATCAAGTACAGCTCTGAGCAAAATACACAGTTTGACGGTGAAGATGTCAGCGGCAAGGAATGCATGCAACACAACCACGAAAAAGGAAAATCCTCTAAAATCAACACTAAAGACAGTCATACTCACTGCAAGGAATGGAAGGTCAGGGGTGAGAATTTACGATGAAAGCGTGTAACGTGTTGGATGAGTTTGCACAGAAATTCTGAGAGTCAAAATCAAAACTTGAGAAGCAATGATGAGGATTTGCATAGTGATCTCTAATTGGACATTTTAATTCTCTCTCAAAACTGCATACCATTGAACTACATCAGTAGGTTATCTACAGCAGTTTGAACCCCAACCCTAGCCAGCACCAAGATTTCAAGCTAGGCCCATAAATCTAGACCCGATTCAGATCAGTAGAAAAGCAACCCTAACCTTAACAGAAGATTAGTTTACTGGGGGCTCTGACCCAAACTGTATCCTGGACCAAAGTGTAATCCTAAACTCATCACTAAGCTTTATTTAGGAGCAAATGTTAGCTAAATTACTTAAAGAATTATGGCTATTTCAACATTCACCTTTATCCTGAATTAATCCAAATTTTCAAATATGCAAATGTATTTATTTATCATGAATGGTTTCTCAAAACACACACATTCGTAATACAGGTAAATCCATTTATTAAGTCTTAACCCTAAATAGTATGCATGGATTGTGGTTTTAAATAAACAGACTAAGGTTAAACATCCAGGCTTTGAGATCCAAAGACATTGCGTCACTGGAGGACGCAGTCACATTAGCTGAACGATTGCATGACCCAAGTCAATAGCACGCCATGGATGAGACGCAGGGTGAGCAATCATACAGAGTAAAGGAAAGCACGTCACTCCTTTAGCCTCTCTCTGGCCTGGCAGCAATGCCCCCCCGCCCACCCTCAAAGAATGTCCAAGATTTAACATCCCCTACTAGATTATACTGCGAACCACCCCTTGAAAAGCAGTGGCGATGTCCGAAGCAGTGTTTAAATACATAAACAGATGCCCTCATTTCTGAAATCTTGAAAACCGAATTGAACTGGCCACAGCTCGGTCCGTTAATCCACAAATCAGTGCAGTGTCCCGTCTACCCCCTCCACCATGTACCACAAGGCTATGCTAAGTGAATAATTTTACAGCCCAGGAAACACAAACAACCCAAACAGGTGCCCTTTACCACACTGCTGATTGACAAAAAATAAAAAAACAGTGTGAAGCAGACTCTGACACTCACTATACTCTTGTACTCCCAAATCCTATTAAAGGGCCGCCTGTTAGATCAAAGGCTTTGTACTCTGCAGCTACACAACTGTGCCAAGTTTGGGGAGGGAGAGACAAGAACAACAGCAGCAGCAACAACAATAAAAATAGAAATGAAGGAAATTAGGAAAACAAACTCGCAAGAATAAACTGTAATTGGGTGGTGCCTGTGAAGAACTTCCACCAGTCAGAATAGATTTGTTATCAGGTCGTACTGGACTCGATTTACACATACATTGTCTAAGGTCATAAATGGGTGCTCTACTGGGAGATTTAAAAACATATGTATTCATTTGATAAAAAGGTGTTCCACATCACGCACATGGAAGAATAAATCAACACAGATCCATGTTTGCAGCTGCACAGTTGATGGAGATATGGGTGAGCTGATTGGCGGCGGGTGGATGGGAGGCTGTGTGCGTACTTACATTGATGACGGAGTCCTTGAATTTAATGTGCAGTCTGTAATTAGATATGGCGATGATGGCATCGTCCGCCCGGCCGAGATATTCCACCCCTTCCCCCTGAAGAACTGGGAATGGCACCTGGAGTACGATGGAAGACAGAACAAACGGGAAGACATGAATTCAAAGGTTAAGCTTACAGAACTCACTGGGGGCGACAGGAATTTGGATTTACAGCCCGTGTCTCCTTTGAGCCACGGATTCAAATGCAGCAATTCAACCCCCAGAGTTTGCATGTTTATTTACCTGAAGTAGTTTTGTCCAAGACAGGTTAGAATTTCACATGTGATAAGTTTTTTGTTAAAAAAAAGAAGGGAAAAACATAAATAGACGAACAAATTAATGAAACCCAAAAATAAAAAGAAGAGAGTTGTTAATGGTTATGCTTAATAAACTTCAAGGCCTCAAAGACTCTTGTTATCTTTAAAACCCAATTAATGATCTCATATACAGCTCTGGAAAAAATTGAGACCACTGCACATTTTTCTTAAATCAGCATCCATTCCATTCCAGTGTCTGTTGAATTCCAGCACATGCACAGCTCGTTCTACTGAATGAGGTATTGATTAGGTGATCACCTGAACCAAATTATATGTAACGAGGAAAAGTATAAAAAACACTGCTATGGTCATCACTATCCTCTTGCAATAGGACCAGCTGGATGGCAAAAACAGTGCTAGTAGTACCTCAAAAGTAACTGGAATCAAAAAATAACTTGACCAAGCCAAAAAGAGTTGAAAAGGAAAGTGAGGAAAAGAAGGGTTCTGGCTTTACTGGCAGAGGGATACAGTGAGCGTCGGGTTGCTTCCATCCTTAATATTTCAAAGACGGTGGTTCATAAGAACAAATGTCAAGCAGCAGACATTGGGGACAACAAAGCTACAGACCGGCAGAGGGCAAAAACGACTCTCCACTGACCGGGATGACCACCAACTCATTTCAATGTCTCTCAATAACCATAGGATGACATCAAGTGACCAACAAAAAGAATGGCAAACGGCAGCTGGGGTGATGTGCACGTCGAGGACGGTATAAAACAGGCTCCTAGGGGCAGGGCTGAAGTCGTGCAAAGCTAGAAAAAAGCCCTTCGTCAATGAGAAGCAAAGAAGAGTCAGGCTGAGGTTTGCAAAAGAACATAATGATTGGACCGTAGAGGACTGGAGTAAGGTCATCTTCTCTGAAGAGTCCAGTTTTCAGCTTTGACTAACAGCTGGTGGTCTAATGGAGAGGCCTACAAGCCACAGTGTCTCGCACCCACTGTGAAATTTGATTTGAGGATCTGGGGGTGCTTCCGCAAGGCTGGAATCGGGCAGATTTGTCATTGTGAAGGACGCATCAAATCAAGCCACGTACAAGGTTTTCCTGGAAGAAAACTTGCTTCCTTCTGCTCTGACAATGTTCCCCAACTCTGAGGATTGTTTTTTGCAGCAGGACAATGCTCCATGCCACACAGCCAGGTCAATCAAGGTGTGGATGGAGGACCACCAGATCAAGATCCTGTCATGGCCAGCCCAATCTCCAGACCTGAAATGTTCATTTTACCCAAACACATACTTATAAATAGTAAAACCAGAGAAATTGATAATTTTGCAGTGGTTTCTTAATATATACAGAGTATATATTTTTAACAGCATTTAAATTCTCAAATGGAAGACAGCATCTTGTACAATATAGTGTACAGTCACTGGCATACACTGGCACAAAACTGAAATCTGGATTCCAGAGTAATGCAGATATCTGTAATACCTATTGGTCCACCTACACCCATCTGAGCTTCTGAGATTTTCCCAGGTCAGGCTTCCAGGAAGTTGAGTTGCTATCTCAGTACCAGGACCCTGACCAGAACTACTGGTATTTCTAAATGACGTGGTAGTTGACATGTTTCTCAGACATTTATCAATTCTTTATCTCTGAGCAAACTCCTTTTTGAACGTTACAGAATCCCAAGAATGTTTCAAAGATACACATGAGGTGATAGCACTTGTATCTCTCGGAAATGAGGCTTATACACACAGCACCAGCAGAAGTTAAAAATCTTGTTTCGAGTCTCCAAACAGCCTAATTTTATCTCAGTAGCCATACAGTAAACCTGTTGTTGAAGCATACGACAGGAGGCGTGCATCCTATTGCACTTAATACATCTCCTGCATTGTTTCTGATTGTTGCCTCACAGACACCTACCCAAAAAACACTTTCTTTGTTCAGAATGACTGGCACACAGACAAGAATTGAAGTAATACCTTTAAAAAAAAACTCCTAGACTGTAGAGTTCACTTCAGGACTTCTAATTTTTCAGAAAAAGATGATTGGGTCAACACATGGGTTGAGAAAAGGCCCAAAAAAACGACTTTGTTCCTAGTTAAAAACAACAATAAATAAAAGATAATATCCGTTCACTGCAGCAGTCCAGATCCTCAACACTACAATGCACACCTCCACTCAAACGTACCGAGGCCTCGATGTCCTTGCTGATACTCAGTATTTTCTCCCCATCCCAGCCCTCTTCCAATTTCCAAAAGCGAAACATTTCATCAATAAACCGCTTAATGCAAGCAATGAATCACGTCAGAGATGACCACTGGCTCAATTTTTAGTACCTCTTGTTCCCCATTCCAGGCAGCCTTTAGGATGCCAACAACGCTGTTCAATTTCTAATTCAGAGTGCTGCTCATCTTTCAGAAGGGCCTGGTGGCAGAGCTCCAGGGAGACACACAAACAGTACACCAAGAAATTAAATTAAGAAATAAAACATACCAAGGGCACACTCCTCGCTCCTCTGTGCGGTCACCAGACTTCCTTCACCTCAGTCCCCCCCAACAAAAGAGACGGACACGCCCCTAACACGCATGCTTCATCTTGCTAGTAGATGTCGTGCCATTTCTTTTCTTAAGACATATTGCAAATTCTATCGGCAGATGTGTAAATGAAGCACCTCTGAGTCAAAACATGCCACCGCACTCTCTATACAGACATACGTCAACGTGTGGGATGAGTTTCTTTTTTGGTTTCCCACAGATGCGTGACGCTTGGTGGGCCCGTTTCTGTATGAGAGGGAACAGTCACTGCAGAAACTGTCACCCCCTCCAGTGTCGGGGGCGTGTGATGTTGTGGTTACTTGGCAAAGAAGAAAGGGAACGCAATTACATTTTACTACCGACCACAGTGAGTCTGCAGCATGTGTAATTTCATGCCTTGTGCACCGCTGTTTAATGGGAGGAATGCTGAAAACAATACGTGCTGCGAGAATAAAGAGGGTAGCAGGACGATTGAGTTTTGAAATGGGAAAACTTGCCCAAAATTGTCATTCTAATGACATGTATAGAAATAAACAGAGGGTGTTTAAATCATAACTATTTACTTATGGTGGATGTACACAACAAAGGTTTTATGGAAAAATTAAACTGCAAAAAAGCCAGTAGAGTCACACCTATTCCACGTTTTCAGAAAGCTGGAACATGGGAAACCCTTACGGACATGTTCTGCCAGAGAGATCCCTTTGCAAAGGTCAGAGTGGGAAGGGAACTGAAAGGGTTGGACTTTTTAAGCCAAGGCTGATTTGAGAAGGCCAGCATGGAGAAGAAACCACCAAGGTCACCATTCACCAAGAGAGGCTGCAACGAGCCCAGGTACAGACTACACAAGGTTCCTCGCCTCTCGATTCCTGCCGTCAATGTCTCGCCACACAGCAGCGAGGATTCAGAGGCTGCTTTACTCACAACAGTGCTTCTAGCTATAATTGTGGCAGAAGATATTTTATCATGTTTCTCTCTCTGCAGCTTTAGGCCGCTGAGATAAAGGAGTGACTAATGTTTTTTGACGAGACTCGTGACTGAATAATCAAGCGGACTACAAACACGGCCCGGCTGGCTGAGCTGTCATCTACAGAGCAGGAGGGAGGGAAGAGAAGAAAGAGGGAGAGGGGGATGTGCACACTATGACTAGACTGACAGAAAAAAAATACTAATAATAATGCTTTTGACCAAAGTGCTCTGGAAACGTATAAATGTGGATTTAGATTTTAAAAGAGAGAAGCTGTGTGAAAGAAATCAGAAAAACACATCATACTCGTCTATCAATAAACATGGTTTGTTTCATGACATTATATAATCCAGGTGTGCGGGTTTTCAAATCTTATCAAGTGTGGGTGTTTGGAATACAAACATAGGGCCGTTGGACACCTTGTTAACATGTTTTTTCCCCAAGACATGTGCTCTCACTATATATATAGTTGCATTCTGTTAATATGAGAACTGGTAAAAATCGCTCCCTCCGCTAAAACAGAAGATACTTTAAGAAAGCATGTTGGACCTGAGTGTTGCCTCCACTGACAGATGCGTCTTAGCTGTCAGAGGCAAGTCAAACTGCCATAGGAGAATGCAAAAGCAAAAGGAAATGAAAACAGGTGGAATAGAGCCAATTAATTAATCGTGAGTGAGATGAGAGAATCACAGGACACGAAGGAGATTGTCAGGTAGTGTGTGAAGCTTTAAAGCACTTCTCCAAGGTTTCCACTCCAACCGTGAACCCTTGAGGCACTCAGCTGTAAGCCTGGGATGAAACAGCCTCCCACCACACAAATGTTTTACACAGAAAATGCACTCCAGTTAGATTGACTGACTTTCTGCACGGTCACAGCCAATCAAAACTACAATCTGTTCAGCCGCTTATAGATCAGGGACAAAGGGAAAGCAGCACAATTCACAGGAATCCGAGAAGATCTAATCAGGGCTCCGGTAAAGGTCAGATTTCATGAAAACAAAGAAACAAAACAAAATCTATATATATGCTAAACCTGTTTCCAAACTCGGAGAAGGTGAATTAATATGATGGCTGGACTGCAGACCAGGCCTGGGGGGATTTTCACCCTGTTATGAAGCAGATGTATGCTGTGGGGGGGATGAGATTAAATTATTTTTGTTTTTTAGTGCGAAGATTCATTTTCGCATGAAGCTGCAGCTGGCCTAGGGGACTGCCATCAACTTTCTGGTGATGAAGGCCAGGTTTTCATGGCTTGTGAGTTTAATTGGTGCCTAGACCTTGGTTTGCAAGCCTGAGGCTGCTCGAGGAACCTCTAAGGGATTCTGGGATCTACAGACATCACATAAAACCTATGGCAATTTCAAATGGGGCTAGGGGCCAAATTTAGTCACTGGCATCTCCATTGAATTATTAAGAACAGCTAGGTGCTCTGCAGATAGAGGGAAGCATGGCCAGGCCCCGTCTCTTTGTTTCCTGTCCACTCCACTCATGGCATCCATCTGTATCCATCTTGAAATGCAGTCAAGAGCTGCATAAATGTTTCATGGCCCCCCATCCCAGAAGAACGTCCTTGGATCCGTGATAAGAGCATCAAAGCAGCTTCACGGTTGAGAGGAGAGCAAGGAAGGCAGGTGGGACCTAAATAATACTGTGCAGTTAAGTATTCAATGCTTTTTTCCACCGTATGTTTCAGGAAATATGCAGGTTACATAGTTTAAAGATTTATGGTATAAACAATGGATTAGGAGTTTACCAGGAACTCTACACTGTCATAGAAGGAGGTCTGGATTTTAACATGTATGGAAATCCCAATAAATACATTTCTACTACTCCTAACTTGGTGGATTTGTCACAGTTTGACACCCCAGTAAAATGAATTCTCCATTATCACCATGACAGAACTTCCTCTGAACGTTCAGACTGCCAAAGAAGCATGTAATTTGATTAGAAAAACAATTAAAACGAGAACAAACAATTAAAATAAAACGTATGGGATCCCTTAGCAAATGTACAATTGTGTTTTTCTCCCTCATGAACTACATTTTAATTAATCCTACTTGAATATGTTTATCCCAGGTAAATTTGATACGAGACATATGGGCTGCAAACTATTCACTAATTTCGCTAATCCTCCGCCCAGTAGAATTTATATAAAATGATTCATTAGGGTATGCAAATGATCTTGGTGCCTTCTTGAATCCACTTAATTGATGATTCAGTAAAATATTCTAGAAGATTAAGTTGGACAAAATAATCACTTTGATGTGAACATTAGGAAAGAAATAACTAAAACCACAACAGCTGTTGCCAATAAATAAATAAACAAATACATAATTATGGCCGCTCCGCTCGTGTTTAGCGCTGATAGAGCCATCTTCATTAGTGAGTAATGGTGCCGTGTCATTTTCTGCGGTTTAGTGATCCTGCCGCTGTCGGGGGACGGAGGGACCATGTTGTAGCCGACTCTCGGGAAAGAGGGGCCCTGCTCGGCTCTCCGGAGAAAAAGCCCGGGGCCTCAGAGAGCTTCTGGGGAGGAATCTTGTTCCAGAATGGGAAGCCATGACTGAGTTTTCTTATTTCCCATTTAATTTATTAGTCCATCTTTCCCATCACATTTTCTTTGATGTCATCTGTTGCGTCCCTACAAGAGAAGGCTGGTGGGGGTCACTGGTATCTTCCCTGTGCAAAAAGGGTAACTTTCCAGAACGTGTCTTCTTCTTCCTGAGATCTTTGTGACAAAGAAAACTCCAATCATAACCGATCAGGATTTTATTTCCCTTCAAAGCTATATTGTAGGTGGCATGTTCACACATCCTGCCAAACCACACTGCGCCAACCCATCTCCCTCCACAAACCGAGGTTTTTATCACTCCTCTGCATTCTGCCTTTTCAGTGTCAAACCTCCAGTTTCAGTGAATCTTATCTTACTATTGCACACTGGCATGTGCTGCACAAAAGGCAAAAATACCGCCGACTCTGAAGCGAAGCAGACTGAAATCAGGTGCAGCTTTAGAGCCTGCATTGGTTCCTGAAAGTTCCTCTTTTCTTCAGTTGCCAGATTTGATTTTCAGACAAACACGTGCGTACCATTAACTTGCATTTTGAAAGGTTTTTATTGGCGTATTTCTCTTGCACGCTAAGCCATGGCCATGCAAAACATTCCAGTGTCTGGGTGTATATAAAGCCGATCACACAACTGTCCGAGGTAAAACTAAAAGGAAACAGACACTAATGGTGGAGACTGTCCTGTAAGATTTTCTTACAGCTCTAAGTCCCTTACAAAACATGAACGAAGTATGACTCTATTCCCTTCTCCCCCTTTTAATATCTGTGGTTCAATTCCATTTAACCAGCTCTAACTCCCAGCGCGTGGATCCTGGGACCGGACACACGCAGGTTTTGATGTCACCGATTTTAAAGGTAACGAGTGTGTCCTTCAGATTAAATCATTTGAAGATGATGATTCAGAAATGATTTGCCAGCCGACGATGGTGAGGGTCAACGTTTCCCAATATGACAATTTGCACAGGACTAATAGCCAAAAATTATATTCGCTTTCCTCTCTGACGCTCTCCCTCACTTAACATCTGAGCCACTGATCTCATTATCTGGCTTTTACCAGCGTCTGCAGTGGCAGAGAATTGGCCTGGATTTTACGGCCCCCCGGCCCTGACGCCAGACCCATGCTCCAGGAACGCGACGTTTCCTATACTTACCTGTGTACTGTATCACACCCATATTAAGGCAGCTTTGAAATATTCCGCGGAAGAAAACAAAAAACCCACCAACATACTTAAAGAATGACTGAAATGCATGATATGTTATCGCTTCCTCCTCTACAGCTATTCTGCAGTAAGACTTGCACAATCGGACCCTCTTAAGAAACATATGCAGGGCTAAACATGTCTTCTTGTGTTTGCTTAGACGTGTGCGATCGCTTAATCTCATTCTATAGGACTTGGTGTCAGTCCCCTGGATATTGTGAAATATCTTAATTTCTCTCATTAAACGAGAGCAATGAAACTCACCACCTGCTTTAGAAGGGTTGTGAGATGATTGGTCTCTCAGTGTAAGAGGGACACAGTGGCGTATGTGGTTCGTTCAGACAGGTGGTCTCCTCACTCACCTGTAGACTCTCCTCTTCCTTCACCAGCTCCTTGTGGGGGAACAGGTCCTTGGCCTGAATATACTCCAGGCTGGGGGGTCCCTCCTCACCCTGCCAGACAGGGAGGAAAAACACAGTCAGATCCCCAAGAAACCACATCTGTACACACACACTGTATCGCAGGGAGACTGCAAAAAGGCATCGTTACACATACACAAGCAGCCACACCTGAACACTTCTCGGTTTGTTTATTTGGTGGACAGAAAAACACACCCTGCCGGAAATAAACTATTTATATCCCCCAGATACACTTTAATTAAATATTCACCCAGAATATTCTCCATTCGTCACCTATTCCTAAAGACTTTCATAATAAGACGATCTGAACAAACCGCTCAAGCAAGCAACCTGGACCTAAAAGGTGACATGATAAAAAGCACAACAAGCAGGTTAAACATTGACCCCTGGTGTCTTGTGCAACATGAATGCAATCCCCAAAAAGCAGGTGAAGGGACACCTTGCAGGCCCGTCTCAGATTTAGAAGAATACAAATGAATTAAATTAAATAAACAACAACAAAGAAATCTGGAGAGCTGCCTAGGAAAACTAGCCAACCTGAAAAGAGAAATTCAAAGTGGATGATCTTCAATGACCTTCTTATTATGGTTTATAAATGATCTAGGAATGGCTAGAAGTACACCGAGACCAGATCTACTTTTACCGAGAGAGTCACTGCCGTCATTAAACGTTGACCCGGGTCCTTTCATCATCTCGGCTGGAAAAACAGCTGAGCGCCAGCCAAAGCCACCACTCCATGGGAAAACAAACGTGCAGGGAGTGAGTCTCACGGAGATGACTAAGCACAAATAGAATGGCGGTCAGATCAATAAGACAATTGTCACATGAGTTCGTATCCACAAGAGACACCTTTTGCTGCACCGTGTTTCACAAAAAATAAATAAGAGGATCATCGAGAAGACGTCTGAAAAGACTAAAATAAATAAATAACATCCAAATGAGAGTTAAAAACGAAAGCTGACATACGGTGTTGTTACATAAACCTAAACTTCTCACAACGCCCAATGGTGTTAGACAAGGGCCTACTTTTAGGCTGCTTATAAGGACAGCGCCATGGAGAACTGGGTTTCTGTTGCACAGCGGCTTTTACTGAAGTAACGGGACACAAGGTCAAGATCTTAAGAGATTTCACTCTTTGTCACTTGGAGAACTTCCACAAGACTACTTAGGGTACTTAGAGACAGGCGGGCTGTAGACAGTGAAATATACAAAGCACAGCAGGCTTGTGTGCATCTCTGCAGGCCACCCAGGTATTAGGATGTCACGTTTAAAGTGATATGGATAGGGTTTTCATAGGGTGTTGTTAAAATCTCGGCTTGGCAAAGGATAAAGTTTTTGAAGTACACGGTGGCACGGGAACAGAAGTAAGCCAGACTGAATTATCAAGACAAAACATTTCAGACACTGTAGGAAGGTGGATTCCAGGGCCAGAACAGGAGTAGATCACCACAAGACATTTCCCCAGGCAATGGCTGGCTGTGACGGTCTAGTCTACAGTCTGGAGTGCCAACGTGGGGGGCTCCAGTTATGGGCTCAAAGCCAGAGTATGGGTATGGTTATTTTCCCACCCTGACCCAATGCTTTTAATTTAGTTCACTTTTAAAAAGTCACGATTCGGCATTAAGACTCTCTCCTGACGCCGAAATCTGCCCTGCCCCTTTAACTGCGCGCTCCACGTGTCTGCGTGTTTACAGTAAGCACCCTGGTGGTATGTGCCACACCGAAACATCTCCCTGTAATCCTAGTGGTGTCCGGAGAGCTGCAGAACCGCTGGCAAATCAAGTGCGCTTTTAATCCAGTTAGCAGGTGGTCTGAAACGGGATCTGCCGTTTCTGAGGGGAGAGACTGAGGGCCGAGAGAGGCGCTTACAGTAAATCTTTTGACAGCTACTAAAGAGCAAAGGCTATAGAGCGGGGAGCTATATGAGGAGCACCAGCCTCACATTTTCCAGAGCATGCAGGCTGGCTGGAGCATCTGCCAGCTGTGCTGTGGACGTGGCATCAGTCAGCCAGTATACAGCACAGCTTTTGGGAAGAATTAAAGAAGAGAGAGAGAGAGAACAGTACATGTTTTGAGCTCTCTCTCTCCTCTTGTAGCAATATGTATAGAAGTATAAGGTATTGTGTTTGTTGTCATAATGTTATATATATATATATATATATACACACACACACACACACACATATATACACAGACATACATACATACACACATATGTATACAAATGTACAGTGTCCTGGTAAGCTCTGAATACGTTTCTACATTATTTAAATAAGAGCAGCTTTGATTGAAATTGTTATTTATAGCTTATTTATTTAGGATTATCAAATAAACACTATGCTGACATGAAATGTCAAAAATATATAAATATATATCCATCTCTCTCGTGTCAGTACTAGTGCGTGCGCTTGTCAGACGCGCAGTGTATTTATAGCATTCCTACCCCATTCTAGACTCACTGAAATTTCATTATTCGTTTAATCCAGCCTGTTTGTGCATGGGAATTCAAATTAGCCCTGGCACCTGCTGCCTCACGCCTCCTCCCAGACAGAGAGCAGGGAGGCGAGGAGAGCGCAGTCTAAACAAGAACACAATAACAATACCCCACCATCCCCGAACACACAACACCAGATGTTGCACATTGCGACTTTCACACCGATTAGGCCCAATAATTGGGCGGCTGAGGAACTGGGCTAAACAGAGTCGTAAAACAGCAGTCGTGAGTCACAGAAGTGCAGCAAGGCGAAATTAGAGTTGATGTTGCTATGTAACGAGCTTTCTATTGTTGCTACAACAGCTAATTAGCCAAAAGGTAAACCAAAACTGAAAAGAAACCAGATGGTCCAAAGTTGTAGGCGATGGAAAAATTGCCTTACAGATCAGCTTGTAGTGACCGGCTCTTTAGCTCATGACAATGTGGTCCAGATTAACCAAGGTCCCCTGGGCTCTGTAATCATGTGGTTGCTTAGTAATTTCAATAACATTTAAAAGATTAAACGCAAACAAAACAAAACAAATAAACCCCAACAATTCCTATTAGATTATGTAAGTTTACAGATCACTTCCTAGTATTCCAGTGCAGTTTGTGGTCAGAGATACTCCAGTCTTTAAAACCATGTGGTCCGGCTCTGCCAATGAAGTTTCAGTAACTCACAGTCGCCCAAATAAATAAATACCCAACACCGAGTGATGCACATGTTAGCATGCATGTTTTTTATTGAGAAGTAATTTTGGTGCCTGGGTTCACTGTTTAGGTAATTAAAGACACTTCCACTGTTTATGGCGAGACAGCAAATAGTCTGATTAAGCAACAGTGGATCATTGCAAATCACAAGATTTTTTTTTTCTTTTTTTTTTTTTTTAAGAGGGGGTTGTAGATCAGTAGGTTTCCGATTATTCACTCTTCTAGCTGTCCCCTGCAGGCACTATATACAGACACCCTAGACCCCAGACTGCCTCTGCCCCTCAGCTGGTACATTTATACCGCCTCCCTCCCCTTCAGAAGAACAGCAGGGTGTTGCTTTTTTACATCCATCAATGTCAAAGGCACCAAAGCAGCTGTTACAGGGGCCCTGAATGAACAGAGACTTTAAGACTCCAAAGCAATAGACGCAGAAAACAGCATATATTCTCTTGGAGGCTGAGAAAGTCTACAAGAAACTTCAGCACCCACAGAGTGCTATCCCTCTCTCTCTCAAGCAGTGGCAGTTTCAATCACCTGCACAGGAAACATTCAGGCGGCACCGCAATGACACAGAAAAAGTGTTGGAGCTGCACGTGAAGAGGTCTGCCCGCAGGTGTGAACTTTGGCAACCCAAACAGTCTTGTGTCTTGCACTGGAATACAAGAGACGGCCAATCAGCAGCCAACAGTGTCAGTAGCCTGGTTGTCACTTGTCATAGTCTCTGTTCGAGATCCTGAGAGTGCACTGTTAATCAAGGGGAAACAATGAGGAACATATTTAACTATCTTACTAAGTAGCCGGAAGATTGACTGACTTTGGTGAAAAGCTAGAAGCATGTTTAAGTAAACCGTTCACCAGTTCTAGTGTGGTACTTTTCCTGAGAAAGTATGCAAATCCCTGTGAGGCCCTTTGACTGGGTCAATAAAAATGCCACGAGGTTGGATGTCAGATGTTTAAGGCTGCAGTGTCCTTCAAAACACGTTCTACATTTATATTTCACCGGATGTTGTGAATGGTTTCCAGCACTCTTCTGCACGATTCTCATGCTTGCTTCCCAGAATGCTTTTCTGAAGCCACAGCATTTTTCAGGAGCAATGTCCCCACTCCTGGTCATTCAATCTGGCCACAACTCAGAGCTACAGATATGACAGACTAGTGGAGTCTGTGGATTAAGTGCCTGCCACCTCACAGGGTCTGGTGCATCGCTCATAAACAAACTGTATGAGGTCTTCCACGCCATACACTAGGAAAAGCCTGCCTTGATGAGGAAAGAGGCTGGTGATGTCAATCGATTCAGTGCAAGAGATACTGGAGCTCTGCTGTAGAGGTGCAGTCACCCTGAAGAGCATTATATACCACAATTAAACAGTGCAACAATCACCAACAAGCTAGCAGAAAGAGGACTGCTTCTGTCAAGCCTTTACACACCATTAGCAGGATATACTTCGATCTTTTGCCAGATCTATTTTTACTGCGCTAACCTTCCAAACACTAGCAGCTCCAAGCTTTTTTTAATGTTTCTTTTCCCTATCAGAGCTGCTTTATCTACTCCTGCCCGTGGTATGAGTTTCAGCCACACAGAACGGTACCAGAATGTTCTTTGACAGCAGCGGCAGCAGTAGAGGAAAGCTCCTTCAAACTCTCATTGTGAGATTCTGATGAATTTGCATTAAAACAGAGAAAAACCTGAACAGTAGGGCTGTCTCCACTTATTGGTTAGTTCCGTTTGATATCCAACCCTCAGTTCTGGAAATTGACAGAGCTGCTCAGGAGAGCCGTGTCCCCCACTCTCGCATGCCGTGTTGTTTTCAATGGTAGACACCGGCTGAGGTTAATAGAATTTGACGGTACATTAGAGCCAGTCTACCTACTAAATTAATGCAATAAATTGTAATTAAAGCCCTGGTGAAAACTGAGGGGGAGCTTGTGAGGACTGTATAGAAACATCAGTCTGCAGAAATGCTCTACCTTGGTGAAACACATTCAGTACCTTTTGAAGGGAAAAGGTGGGAATCGGAGTACTTTATATATTTTTATTTATTTTTGCTTTAAGGTCTCCTAAATTGCCAGGCACCTAAAATGTACAATCTTAAACAGCTGAAGACATGCTTATGCTTATAGCTCTCATGAAAAAATCAGCAATCTGATATCTGATTTTAGAGACACCCACCCAATTAAAACATGGGACTTATTAGAGGGACCAGCCAGAGATGGAGGATGGGTACTAACAAGATAAAAATGCTCACCTGCCCATCTGTTCATTTCAGTGGAGCAAGTGGAGCATGACCCAGAAGACTAGAAAATGGACAACTGGACAGCAAGCTGTGCCAAAGGAGGGGTGCATTTTGTAATTGCAGGCTTCCGTTAGACTGTCGAGAAAGAGTTAGCTCTTGCTGTGGTATAATCGGCAGTGACAGAGGACTGCTCTCTCTGCGGGGAGTTTAGCGTGTTGGCGGGGGATGGGGGCTGCATCGATTTGGCCCCACTGTGACTGACATCTTGTGACGGGAGGCAGCAGGCAGGCGTGGACTGCCCAACGAGACTCATCAAATCGAGAGTTTCTTGGGAGTGATTGAATGAACGATGACTGAATGGGGATGGAGTAAAAAAATAAATTGACCGCCCATTGTCAAAAGTCCTCCAATTTCCTTATTTCTGCATCAGGACAAATGATTGAATAAAGTCTTTGGTTTGGGTTTTCAATTAAGATAAAGTAGATTTTCTCCATCAAATATACAAGACGCACAATTGCCACTATTTCATTAACACGCCCCACGGGTTTTGAATTGATTTAATATTGAAAGGAAACACTGTGGACCCCCCAGACACACAGTAAAGGGAGCATATGCCAGGGCTGCCGTTTAAAATATAAAACACTTGCAGCAGCTGCTCAGTAAGGGCCAATTACATATTTGTACCGAGACGGGGGAAAGGTTCGATTTTGTATGAAGGAGAGGGAGAACCCTGGCTCTCGGCTGGATTAGCAAGGAGGGAGACGTGCGTCCAGAAATAAAACGGGAAGACCTGACAGAGTGTAAATAAGGAAGCTGCCACCGCAAGGCGTGATTCCAGTTCCCGGAGGAGACAGCTGCATTGGAGTTGCTTTCTTCCCATAGTCCCTTCTCTTATTTGGCCAGGCCTCACTGCCCTCCCCCCGACTCTCTGACAGCAGCGTCTACAGAGGTGTCCCGCCAGCGGCTGTGAAACCCCCACAAAGGAAAGATGCGTCTGCTGGAAGAACAGGTCTTGAGGGCTATGAAAACCTCACTTCTGCTCCCCTAAGAAATTCTGTTACTCCCAGGCACTTTCAGCCAGTTCTCGGAGTCTTTTAGTTCCCCAAAGAACTGTCCTATTTAAAAGATTTATTTTCTCTTTTTCTGCCTCTGGATTATTTGCACCTGGGCACTACCGGGACTTTCCCCCACAGAGCGCTTGTCTAGGCTTCTCCTGCCCTAGGAGAGACAACGTGTCCATTTATACGAGTGTACCGTTAACTCTGCCTGATCTAATTCCTCGGAGTTTAATTCACATGTCGATGCGGAGACTGAACCTTTGGATAAACGTTTGTTTTTGTTTTCTTAGCCCAGTCTCTACAAAAACCTAATCCAAGTATGTGAGGAACCGCACAGAGATAAACAGCACTACTGTAGGTAAAAGGTCAAGCAGCTTAGCACTTCCACTCGGATGACTCCTGTGGATTATTGACATTTCAGTGCCTTACGGCCCGCCAGCGTAGGACGAAGGAGAGATACTCGATAGGTGGCGAAAGGTTCGTCAGAGCTCAAAGAGCAGCTCTTTCAGGAAGACAGACACCACGTGGCTCAGAATTTCACGACCATTGCACCTCACCACATAGCATGCATTCAGGAAACCCTTGACACGAACAGGCCTTAGTTTCCTGCTACACAGACGTATTCTCTCCTTCCCACTTCATGATCTTTCTTGAAAAAATTACTTTCCGCTGAACTGCAGCCCTGGGAATAGATTCAGACTTCCAGTTCCCTAACCTTCAGTTCAGTTTGGTTTCATTTATTTATTTATTTATTTTTTACTTAAAATACAGATTGGGGACAAAAAACAAAACAAAAAACGACACCATAAAATCACGGCACTATTCTTGCACACAACACACCAACTGCACTGTTGAGTTCTTCTTGGGTGCTGCCCGGTCCCAGTCTCTGCCTGGAGCAGGTACAGCCTTGTTGAAAACCAAAACGTGGAACGAAGAAGAGTAGTCCCAGAGATGATTGCTGTACAGGACTATGAAGCACCCCCAGCAGCTCAGCTCAGCTCAGCTCAACAATCCTACAACCCTCACACCAGCACTGGAGAGATGAAAACCATGGCCTGTCCATGAAGACCATGCGCTCGAGCCATGCCATTTATTTTCGATTTTCCGACCGTAAACCCATGTGCTTCTGTTGTCCCTGTTGCACAAGTATCTGGATGAACCAAGGCTGAGATCAAACCACCAGAGAACTGCAAGTTCTTGCATTTAATACAGAGATCAACGGGTGCCAAGCAATGGGAACTACAGCATCAGTGCGAATGAGAGACAAGGAACACACTATGGTTATTCAGTATTAATACTTTGTGAAGGTCCTAGTCTTAACCACTTCTACCATGACAGAATGTGGGTGCTTTAAATAAAAGAAAATTATTAAGTGTACTTCTCCATTTTTTTATTTTTTTTTTGTCTTAAATGAGCTCATTACAACGTTAAAACCCATCAGGCGTGCTAGTGATGCCATTTCCATCTGCTTCAGGGAGCGAGGGAGCAGCGATCTGAAACTACAAATCCATCTTGGGTTTGAGAACATAATTTATGGCCTTTTAATCAGTGAAGGGTTCAAACAAACCCACACCGGTGCCCTCGGACTCAACATCAAGTTTAAAAGACATGGCGGGTGATGGTGCCCGTCAGTCAGGATGCTCCCTGCCACCAGCCTTGACCCACAAGGAACGTTCTCCATTTCCCAGCCTCCCTCGCTCGGGGGAGCTCCTCGGCAGCCCACTTGATATTCTGCAGCGGCCTTGACCACACAAACAAGGCAGGGGCGCAAATACAGCCATAAATCAAATGCAATTGCCTCACAAAAGACTCCAGAGAAGATTTAAGTGCATGGGCCACTGGAAACAGGATCTGAATTCATTTCTACCCTGCATGATTCATCCCCCCCATCCCCCACTTAACAATAACTAAATAAATAGAGGGTAGAGAGGGTTCAGTGGCAGTTGTAGGCAAACAATAAAATAAATTCTCACTTCTCCCAAAGCCTGTAGGAGAAGACCTTGCCCAAATTTGCCATGCAGACACAATTATCATTCTACTGAACAAAGCAAAAGCCATTGAACTCTCTGAATACAGATTTCTGTATTCATTTGTAGGTCTAACAAAGGTTGTTTACTCGTCTTTATTAAATGATAGCTTTGTTATGAAGAAGCCTTCTCACCCAAGAGCACAACTGCTTGCACAAAATCAATTAACAAATAAGACAGCGTGCTAAATACTGAAGTGATTAAGGTTCACTTGATGGAAATAAATGTAATAAAAGTATGTGTGCCATTTCAATTAGAGAAAGAAAAAAGATTACAAACTGTTGTCCCAGTTTCTTTTTAGACCAAGAGAGGGGTATAATCACACAATACGTTACAACTCGGCACCGGTGAGTCGACAATTTGCCACACGATGCAGACACGGATTCACTTCCCGAGACGCCGGTGTTAATTGGCATGATGACACAGAGCAGACACGATAGGAGCTTCCGGAGCTCCCAGTCGCACACGTGCTCACTGCGTGTATAGGTTTTAGCCCATGCCTTTCTCTTTTTCTACACATCGCTCTTCTCAAAACTCAAAAAGCCATCTCTGCCCTCCATCCCATCACCGGGGCTGGAGAGTAGCCATGGTGACAGCTCAGGTCCGGCTGCCCGTATTGTGCTTAGTCACTCTGCTACACTAACATCCCCTCCCCCTCCTGTCAGTCCCCAGGCCCCGGCCGCATTGAGAAGCTCCTCACAACAGCACGCGTTCCTCCAAGAGCTCAGGAGCAACAGCCCAGCGCTGAACTCCCGAACGATGGGCTGCTGTCAAACGCTAGACATCTCCTGGCCATGCAAATGTAGAGATTTGGTGCAGAAAAACAACGCATCCCCTCTCCTCCCCGCCCCAGAGCAAGAGTCAAGGTTTCCATTTCTCACCGTTATTTATACCACATGAAGTGAACCAAGCAGACCTCTTTAATTCATTAAAACCATGGCTGTTAATCCTTCCTAAATCACAATGTCAATTCCTGGCATTCACTATAAGGGATTATAAAATACATTGCAGGAGCGGTTACATAAATATACTTTTTAAACATATACAGAAGAATTTAAAATATGTTTCTCTCAGAGCAGATCGTTGTGCTCAGGGGCTGAGGATCAAGGTTGATAATAAATGCATGTTTTCAGGCTAGCCAGACAGACAGCCCCACCAAGGCGGTGAGTCGGGTTGCCATGGAAATGCTTTGTTAGAAAAGCTTCAAGGTAACAATCGGTGCCATCATTTGGGGGGGGGAGCCATGTTAATTTAAGATGAGCACAGCCCTGCCGCAGACTAGAATAGCCTGGATTAACGGGTCAGTACGGTTCTGTGGGTTTTGAACTCCAAAACGGCACTTCACAGGCGAAACTATTAAGGCAGTTAATGGTGCCGCGGTGAGCCAGTATTAAGACAGATTTACAGCTCCGGCACACAGGAGGCAAACGCAAACAGGCCATTTCGGCTGCAGTCTAGCTATTCCACAGCAGTTGGACGACTTCAATATATTTTTTAAAGCAGCTATGGGCCATCTCGCTTTGAAATTACAGGGCCTGTAACCACAGTACTGCTTGACTCAAGGAGACATGCAAAAGCCCATGGGAATGGGACCATGTGGTTTAAAATGCTTCACCTGGAGTTAAAACAGCAGCAGGCACTGGTTTCCACACCCAAGCCAACAACTCGCATGAGAACTGAATGCCCCACCGAAACCACAAAACTAAAATAAACCGCGAGTGGCCTCTCGTTATGACTTCTTAGCGAGAGAATAATAATCATAAAACAAAAAAAGTCTGTTAAAATAAAGTGAAAGACCGCATGTATTCATTGTAACTTTGGTAGTGTTGTTGAGTTGGCCTTGATGCACCTACTTCTGAAGGTGCCACTAGGAAATTCAGAGGAGGGATGTAGGGAGGGTCAACAGACATTTTACACACCACTGAGGAGGTGCTATGCCTATCTGTGGAAACCTTGCAGAGTAGTAAAGTACGCATGGCAAGGGTTTTGGTAAAGTGGTACCGTGGCGGAACACACACAGGTTCACTCTCAGCAAACCAGCCAAGATGTTGTTTTCAGTCCGAGGACAGGGGGAGACATGATGATGGTTTAGGGGCTGCAGCAGAGTGTGGAGCCACAGCTTTCTCCGAACCAGCGTGAATTGTAGGAGGACTGGGCTATGAATCATCCACTGTTGTTTTTTTTTTGTATGGTCTAAAAATTTCAGAGAGACAGCTAGAGCTAAATATTTCAAAACACAGGGCGTGAGCAAGTCTAAGCCTGGCTCCATCATGCATGAAGTACAGTCTTTTACAGCACTGTGCGTGCTCCCTCCCACTCCGTTCAGTCGCTCTGCAGACGGATGCTAGGAATGCTCTCAGGTATTTCAGCCAGGCAAAGCAACTTATTCTCCCCCCTGCTCTCAGAGATTAAGAGCTACCGGGCTTTGGGACACCATGAAACTAAAAATAACTCAAGATCCTTCTAATGGAGAGGCATGCCTAGCAAACACCCATGCCTTTGGCTTGCTAGGTCTGTTCAGAGTGGGGAAAATGTAGGATCTGGACAGTGATCTAAAGTGGGGAGTTTACATTACATTCAAGTTGTCAGTAATGGGTGGATGGCCAGCTTCCAGTTGCAAGAGGCCTCCTGTTCCCTCCCCAGTGGAAAGCTGCCGTCCAACACCAGATTTAGAAACAGACTCAATTCATGGATCAGTCTCAAGAGGGAAGGGTCAATGCAATATTGCAGAACTGGCAGAACTTTAGCTAGGACACCTCCACTTTAGTTCTGAACTCATGAGCTAACTGTGCCTGATCTCCCGGGGCAGGAACACAGACCCACGGTGATTCTGTTGGAGACCAGGTTGATTGTATTTGGTATTGGCACCACAAGACACCATAACCATTGGCACAGTTTTGTTATAAAAACACATTTGGTCTTTATGTTGCATTCTTTGTTAGTCCACTGGATTCGTTCGTTACATTAATGCAAAACAGTAATGAAAACCAAGCCCATCTGGTCTCTCATCAATAAAGTCTGCCTGGGTCAACGTGCCAGGGACTGCAGTAGTCAATATATCAGGACGCTAATGTGTTGCTCTGCCAAACAGCGGGGCAAACTCATCCGGGGCTCCCGTTACACTTCAGATGCATGGAGTGAAATGCATTTGAACATGATGTTCTCTGAGAAAGGGGAGAACAAAAACACAGTAATGCGTCTGATTCACATGGGCAAAAAACAAAAACAAACATGTTTGCCATCCGCCTGGTGTTCAAAAACAAGGTGTTTGAGACAGCATAGCATAACCGGAACAAAAGGTGAGATCCAGTTTGTTGATGGATGCTCTTCAGCTAAAAGGAGAATGAAATATGAGATTAAATTATGCATGCGATCATTTAATATCATGAGAGCATCGATCCTGCAAACAATGAACCGGCTTTGCAACAGCCAGCAACAGGAGGGCTGGACAGATCCTCTGCTATTGACCTTTACAACCCTCACCCCAATAAAAAAGAAAAGGACAGACTTGGCAAGAAAGAGAACAAAACCAAAAACAAACCCTGGAGAGAGAAAAAAAAAATGCAAAAAGGAGGAAAACTACTACTTCCAAAGCATTAAACGGGTCAGTTATACTATACAAAGAACTGTCCACCACCACTATAATTGTAAATGTAATATTCAGAGTAATTAATAATTTTTTTTTTTAAAGCACTAAGCCTGAAGATTTGGTTGGAGATTGACAGCTTGTTAAAACCTCATTGCTTTTGACAGCCCTCATTCGCAGTCCTGAAGACACAGCCTGTCTGTCACATACTCCCTTCCTGTTCAGACTCCGAAGTCGGGATTGTGTACATGCCAACGACAGATCCCAGAGGGAAACCTCAATCACCTACAGCACAGTAACTCCATCTGTCCCAGAGCCAGCGAGCAAAAGGGGGCGCAGAGACGTTCCGAACACACGATCGCATGCAGCCGTGCCACCCGGTTTCAAATCAGACGGCCCGTCTCCGGAGTTACCCTACACAATGGCATTTCTCATTGCGCCCTTTCACATTTCAGTTGCACAATAGGCAAGTTCAGTTCTACCCTCCGTTTAACCTCGAAAAGTATTTGTTTCCCCATTTGCATTGTAATGATTGTCACCCGTCACAAAAAACAAAATCTGATGCTGCACTCTTTTGCGACTAGGTTACATTCTGACCTTCCCTTCCAAGTTTTGCCTCTTTTAAAAGATCTTGCCACCATCCTGCAGAAAATCCAAAAGCAAATCATACCCCTCGTCTCACACCTGTCCCTACAAATACATTCAAAACACCTTCACATCCATACACTTTCCCCTCACCAAATCCACTTCCTTATTTACCTACAAAACCTGGATAAAAAAACACTGGTGTGGTCCCACTTTCCTCTGTAAAATCACATTAAACCATTCAATTCTGAGACACTGCATGCTTTAAACAGGCAAAATTCAATTCAAAGCATCAGGGTGCACAAAACAAAAAAGCAGGATACTTACAAAGCAGTTTAGCATAGAGCAGGAAACACGCGCAGCCAAGCTCATGTTCAGAGGAGGCTGGGCTGTGCCGGGGAGACGGACAGCCAAAGCAGCAGCACAGTCAGAACACGCGATGCCGGCAAGACCATCGTTCCCCGCCCGTGGCTTTCTCCAGCGCCCCAGGGTGCACGGCTGCCCTGCGCCAAAGCTCCCAGCTCCCCTAGGGCCCGCACGGTGCTCCTGTTGCCCGGGCTGCACCAGATCGCAGGACAGTCCTCAAAAACAACACGGCGAGCCAGATCTCTATCCCTCTTCCTTGCGCTGCTCCAACACCCCTTCCTCGCTGCCCCCTCCCTCCCGTACGCCGGTTGGGCGGAAAAGGGAGAAAAAAAAAAAAAAAAAAAAAAATCCAACAGTGCTAGCAGGTGCACAGACTGACAGCAAGGAGAGATGTGGGGAGAGAGAGAGAGAGAGAGGGAGGAAAGGGGAAGGGGTGGAGACTGCCTAGTGCCTGGGCTCCACCTTCAGCAATAAAACCGTTCCCCTTCTCTCTCTCGCTTTTCTCGCTCTCTCTATTCTTCCCCAGCCCCCTCCCCTCCTCCTCCCAGCGAGACGCTCTTCACAGCCCGTCTGCTCACTCACTCAGTAACAACGCCACAGCATCATGGACGACGGCTACAACAGCAGGAGTGCCGCGAGCCAGACGTACTGTCACGGCACAGCGGAGAGGGGCTGGCAGGAAGAAAATCGTGGCGTATATAACAATAGCAGCACCTAATCTCCCAGGCCCTTCCAAACATAACCTGTTTCAGTTAGTCCGCATCACCACAATCCATCCATCAACAGATTTAATCTGGACTAACGACAGGTGAAATTACATTTAACATTACGGGACGAAAGGGAAATCTGTGGGACATGTGAAAATGAGACAAAGCAGCGGGGTGGGAGGGGGATGAAAGGAAAATTCACAAATCTGCTTGCCTGACCTTGAGTGAAAGCCAACAAGAGCAGGGGGCAGTCACATGTTTACTTAAAAAAAAAAAAAAAAAAAACAAGCACAGTGACAATTATGGGGGGAAAAAACTAAATAAGTCTAATTTGCACTTGATGATTTGATGACTTGATGATCCCAGGGGTTACAGCTGCCTGTGCTTGCAGTACGCGAAGACGCAGCCGTGTCAACAATCACCCGGTGAGGATGGGAGGAAGGAAGGAATCACCGCGGAGCTCCAATGACACAGCATTCTGTTGCTCCTCTCCTCCTCCTCCCTCTCTCTCTCTCTCTCTCTCTCTCTCTCTCTCTCTCTCTCTGCCTGCTGCCGCTGTACTGTACGGGCTCACGCTGCGATGAGTCACTGCCCCAGCAAAGCTGCATTAACATCACACTCTGCTGCAGAGCTCCCGCACGGCTTATCAACTACAGTAGAGCTCCACTGCGTCCTATTAATCAGGGGTCAAACCATAGAGACTCCCGAGGGAAATACAGGGCCGAGAACCGGTCATAGGAGCTGCTGCACGCTTCATACATGAAATCAAATCTAGGCGCGACAGCTGAACAGATATAAACATACAGTAGATATCACGTGAAGCTGCTTGACATTGAACCGTTCTCATGAATCATGCACGGATTTCGTGATCTGTTCAAAACAACATCTATGTCTGTATTGCTATATTCATTTATTTTTTATTGCCTGAAACAAATAAAAGGTTTTATTGTAGAAATTCAAGTCCTGAAATGCTTAAAACAGGGACACAAACCCTGTCAGCAATGCACATTCTTGCCATGCGTGATTAATTGAGTCATGCATGGCAAACGTCTCATAATAAAGCATACAGATACGCTCATAAAGGGGTACAGTTTCTCAGTTGTTATGTGCAGGTCGAACTCTGCAGGTCCAGGGATCAATTTGAATCTGGGCATCAGTGGCCAGCCGTGACCTCAAAAGGGAGGCGCATGCAAATCCCAGTATCATCTTAGCTCAGCCGGACACATTTTATTCGTACAAAATATAAAAAGTGCCGATTCCACGTAAACAAAAAAACAAAAAATGTAAATCCTGCTGAAACGGCAGTCCAAAGGCAAACCACAGAGAATACCCTAATCAGGGGAGAGCGTGACTCACTCCTACTCTAGTTGTGCCAGTCGAGTGCCGGTGAGGGGGGGGGGAGGTGAAGGCAGCTTCTTCCGTCTCGCGTCTCTCGGCGCTGAGGAGAGGGGAGGCCCCATGCTGTGTGGGAATGCCAGCTGAGGAGCTTTTGTTTGTTCCCAGAATGGAAAAACACATTTGAAATGCAATGAGCTTTCGGATTACATCACAGGCTTGATCGGGCTCTTGAGAAACGGGCTGGCACCGGACGTTAGGACTATGGTTACCACCCTGGAAGACCTGGCATTACATGCTGTGCTTTGAGCATCGGTTACTTCTGCTCGTGACAGCGGGAGCAGAAGCTGGCAGTGTCACTTCTCTCTGACTGCACTTCCTGTACTCCCGTGTGGCGCAACTCTGCTTGTCATCGTCGAGGATTGAAGGACACCTGTTTGTCCCAAGACAGAATTTGTGGTGCCTCTTGGGAGGAACAGAAAGTGATGTAAAACGACACGGGAGGAAATCAGGAGGCTGACTGCTGCCACCCGCACCTTATCTCTTTCAGCAGGCCCCCGCTCCGGCAGGACACAAGGCGCCCGAGAGCAGATAATGAGAAGAGAGATAAGGGTGCCATTTTAGGACATCGCTGTCGTCTCAGCTCTGTGGCGCAGAGGATTCCTTGGCCTGGCACAGTCACAAACCCGGGTCATAGACAATCAGATTCAGGTCACAGTGTACAACTAGCCCTTGGGCTGAAGTAAAGACCACAACACAGCACAAGATCACACATGAAAGCCACTGCTGATGTGGCTTCAGTCTATTCGCTCCGTCAACAACACACTGTCTCATGATCAAATAATTTTTAAAGGCATTTCGGCAGTTGAGAGATTAACGATCATTTTCAAAGACACGGTTTTAAATGTCAGAGGGAAATAAAAACGCACAGGATTATTTCACGTTTTTGTTTTTAAACATTGTACTGTATAAGGTGTGGTTCAGTTGCCCATGTTCATCAATATTTGAATATGAAGATGAAGGCTTAATAAATAATGATTTGCTTCCATTGCAAATGGTTAAGCGCATGAATATTCAGTGAAAAAGAGGAAGGCAAGAATCCCTAACCCAACAGGCTCTTTCCATTAATCACCATGAAACGATCTCCCGCTCCCTGTGGAAAACCCTCATCCATCCCACACGGACAGGAAGAGACGGTGAACGACTGATGGCTTTGTTGATAAATTGTTTCCCTCAAGGAAAGGAGAGAGGAGAAGAGGGGAAGGGAAAAAGATGCCACCACTGAATCTAGCGCCTCTCTTTAGCCATGCAGGTTCACAGCCTGCGACTTTTCAGGTACCAGCTCGCTGCGCTCCGGGTTCAGTGTTGACACAAGCGGGACAGCGCGCCGGTGACATCATCGTTTACATAACCAGCCAGGTGACATAATCTCCGCCAGTTCAACAGAGAGAACCAGATTTACCTGTCCAGCTCAGTCAAGCTTCACAACTGTCCCAAAGCTGTTCAGTACAGAGAGAACAACAGATAGTAAAATAATGTATTGTTCGCTCCAATCCCCAGGACAGCATGACAAACAAAGGATTACCTCTGATTCAATACACACAGGAACGGTTTTTACCGATCAGAATGGGTCTTTATAGTCGGATCAGTGAACCGAAAAGGTAGCAATTCATGTGAAGTCGTGATTTTAATTTAAAATCGTTGCCCCTTCTCCTGATATGAATGTAGAGATTCCACAGTCATTAAGAATGCAACAAGTAAGGACTTGTCCTGGACTGCACAGTACACACATCACAAAGAGAAGTGTAGCAATGCACAGAGACTTCTTATTCCCCGAACACTGAACTGGACTCCGGTGCAGAAGGAAAAAGTGAAAATCCACATTTGAGGGTTTGCTCACTACAAGCGAGTTCAATGTCCATGCAGTGCTCAGACTCTCCACTCACTGGATATAGGCAAGATAAAGGTCTCCTTCGCCTTAGTAATGGATGGAAAGACTTCAGCTTTCTCCGCCAGTTCTAAATTCTGTCATCAATCGGGATCTCCATCATTAAAACCCCTCCGAACAGGATACTACAGAGCCCTAGCGCGGTAGGCAGTGTCTCCACTCTGGAAAAGGACATTCATAAATCGATGAAGCGCAAATTCTTACATTAAAGGCAATTCAGCCTGTCAGCATGTATTTGTGATTCCAAACAATCCCAGAACACAGAGGATGGATGCCACGATCAACTATGCAGTCTTCTTTTATGGGGAATTTTATTTTAATGATGCTATCCAAGTCTGCAACAGCTGTTTGCATTGGAAGCACACTGTACCCAGTCACTGTGAAATGAGTGGATATTGTCATTCTATTAGACCCTTTATATTCTTACACACAGTAATGACAGCATTCAAACACTTGTCTGCTAATATAAGCCTTTTACATATCAGAGCCAGATAAACCCTTAACTTTCTTTATACCTTGCAAAAGCTGATTCCAGTAAAACTAAAAATGTATTTGGGGCTCAGATTATGACTATAGTCTCCCCTTTGTTCGCTACAACAGAGCGATTTGGAAGTGTCTCTATTTTCTGATTGGAACAAATAAAGCGATGGAGGCTGTGTTGACTGGCTTTTGTTTAGAAAAACACAAGCAAGAGATAATCGCTTGAAAAAGTTATCACGTGAAATAGATACATGGCTCTCCTGGCCATGCAAACTATGCAATTAAAAGGTGTCAAGTGTTAAACAGGTGAGCAGTTTTTTTCCTGTTATTCCTGTTGACGAGTCTCAAGTCTACGTACAGCAAATTAAGATTTGTGTTTTGTCTACGGGAGCACAAGACTAAAGTAATAAGTGCACTTTCTGGGTGCATAAAGTTCCTAATTAGCCAATATTTTACTCATCAGTTTACAGCATATTTAGACAAACCAGGAAACCACCTGCTACAGGAAACAGCTGGAGGGAATTTTAACATTAAATTGTTCATTTGTTTGGTTGTTTGTTATCCACAATTGTACACTAACTACATGCATGCATATCTGCTTTGCTTTTACTCTATCTTGCATTTCAAAGCAAGACGCATACAATCTACAGCAAATCTGACAGGTCCATGCTGTCATTACACCAAGAGAGTTATCCAAAACACTGCTTTAAATGAAAACAAGAAAAGGATTACATAATCAAGCTTCAGAATCAAAAGTACCTTGTTACAAAAACAAACTAAAAAAGAAGTAAAACCATTCAGTCGGACAACTACTTTCGACTGCTTCCTTAAACCTTGCCACGAGGCTTGGATAGCAATATCTTTAAAATCAGTTAAGCAGGGAATTTCGAAAGACCACTTCCTCCGGTCGGTGCCAAAGCAATGGTGACTCACTGGCAGACAATCTCAGCAGCACAACCCCATTTATTTTTTCTCTCCACTGGCCACAAGAAGCTGTGCAGCATCTGCCCTCTTTTTCGATGCCGTTCAGGGACAAAACATCATGCTCTGCACTTCATCTTCCGAACAATTATAGTCCACAGCACAGACCCACCGAGTCCCTGCCAACTTCTGAGCGCAAAAGGCAAAAGATGATTCACTTTGTGCCAAAAACACTGCGTTCAAATAAAAAGACTTCTCTATGTGCTGTACCTCGGGTCCGTACCAGGGAAGCCAAGCGGTTTCAAACCATTTTGTTTGTTTGTTTGTTCTCAGGACTGCAACCCTGGCACCACACACAGAATTCCAGTTGCTAATGAGCTTTCCTGTTTTTCTGTGGACATTTCATAAACCAGAGGTAGCAAAAAAAAAAAAAAAAAAAAAAAAAAAAGCACCATTGATATGACAGCCTGTAGGAACACTTTCAATGCCCACACTGAAGTACACTTGTTAGATTAATTATTCAACTGCGAGAGCCTCGACAATGAGGCGGGGAAGAGAAAGGCCCAGACAGCGATGAATGGAATTTTGGGGAAACTAATGGAATATTAAACGGCACATTCCAGTGCATCCGTTGAATTTTTGCTCACCCGGGTGAAAGCGAACTTAATCTCTTCTAATCGAGAAGCACTGAAGTTCTTACTAGTGCAGAGATACAAAGGACTACTGAAAAAGCAGAAATACAGATTCAGAACTGAGGAAATGGGCAAGATAAAATTAAAATATTGAAGCTATTGAAGCCACAAGGCGGGTTTGCACTAGACTAGATATACTGTATGACCAGACTGCTGTATGGCAAATAAATTACCACCCGAGGGCTGTACAATCCACTGTCTTCCTGGTAATTACCAATTAAAAATAGCTCCAACAGGAGAGCACACACTACATAGTTTGCTTTTTCTGTGATTTTATCTGCTAATTTGTCATAATTCCAAAGGATAACGTTTCCGTATAGCTTTTTCATGACATTCAAAAATATATCTCTGCAATTTCAATATTTGCATATGCAGGATACTATCGCAGCAGCTAGAGATCAACACACCCAAACAGTATGTGCAGATGCTTGTTTTTCGACTGCAATGCCAAGCCCTAATCTAAAATCCAGGTAAGCCGAGCCAAGGATCCCCGTCGGTGTGCCTCCATACTGGCAGTCCTGAATATCCAAAGGGCTTTTGGATCTCCACCAGACATTTCTGACAAAGAGAGCTCAGGGAGGCCGACCCCCCACTGCCGACTCCAAGGGCAAATAAAGCAGATAGATATGATATGGAGATAGACATGAACCTTTAACTCTGGATACGATTATGGATTTTCCTAAAATTAACCCAAATATTTACGCAATGTTGACTTTTCTGAGGAGGCTTTGTTATTATTATTATTATTATTATTATTATTATTTTTATTTCTTGGCAGACACCCTTATCCAGGGCGACTTACAACATAAGTGACGATCTTATGTTAGTCCTTGGGGACATCAGCAGACCGGTGATTGCACTTTGGTCCAAGAGGAAAGAGAGCAAAGTAGCAAAGAGTGGGAGAGAGAAATAAACTGGCCACCTTCTGGTGATAACTCAAGACACATCTGTTCAGAGACTGTACCTGTAATACTGCAGCCCAACTATGCTTCCTTATGCTCCTGCTTACGTATGCATGGTTTGCACTTATTTCAATTTAATGTAACTTCTCCCGTGTCTGCCCCTCCCTGAAGCACATATCTAGGACTTCACTGTATTATGTCTGCACTTCTTAGTTCATTGTAATAGGGTGTGTGCTTATTGCTTTTCCTACTGATTGGATTTCTTTGACATGGTTTGAAATGTTTCCTGTAAACTTTAAGTCAGCGAAGAAATACATGATAAATAATCCAAAGTAAGACTTGATCCTTAGGTTAGCCCAAGATTTCCGTTTTATTTTGTTAGTGGTCAAGGATAACTCTGGCCCAACCCATAGGATAACCCTAGACTGAAGCATAAATACAAACTATAAGCTGGTGAGAGAGAACAAGTTTACTCTAACATTGGAAAAACCTATGCACGAAAGAACTAACTATATAGACATTGCTCGGCGAAGATTACTCTTAATGACTCTTCTCAGTCACCCAGTCTTTGGGATTAAGCTCTGAATTCAAGCCTGAAAGACTCCAGGACAGTTCATGAGGGTTGGCAACCCTGGTAAATACATTAATCTGGTATAAATACGTACACAAGTACCAGGGTGTGTCTTTGTGGTGCTGCAAGGAGACGGAGGCTTTACTTGAACCTCAACTTGCATTTCCACTGCAAGTAAAGCCTCCGTCTCCAGCTCTCTCTCCAAGCTGCTGCTGCTGTGTCAAGAGGGGTCCACCTCGCCTCACTCACCATGTTTCCAGTTGGCGTCGCGGTCTTGCGCTGTCAGCTGCAGCTCCAGCTCTCCTCCCTACAGCCTCACTCCAGCGTCTCCTGCTGGAGAGACAGAAAACAAGAGTGTGTGAACATCTACAGCAGCCGCGGCAAGAGGGCTCTCCCCCTCGCTTTGTCTCCGGTCCGTCTGTACGATCAGTCACTGTAGTGCGATACTCTTGTAGACAAACATGTCTAGTTCCTGTAACAGTACTGATATAGCCTCGTTCTTTTTGTACAGGCAGTTCTTTTTATTGCAAACAAAATAGCAGTGCAATAGTGTTGTATGAGAGAACAACGTGTTCTGTCGAGCATCAGTCCACTTGCTAAAAAAGGTACCTTGATATCTCTGAATACGAATGCATCTGCTGCATGAAATGAGAATGGAAATCTTACAATGCAATCCTTAACCAAGTCCTATTCCACTTCATCCACCTGGAGAAGGATGGATGGAGACACAGGCACATGCAACTAGTGTGGAAGCTCTTTTTACCCCAAGAACCCCAATGAGAGAGAGCGTATTTTCTATTCAAAGGGTGTGACAACAAGGGGCTGAAATCTCTTCCAGGTTCCAGCTCCCATAGCAAAGACAACTAATTCAAGGAAAGAAAAAAAAAGATCCTATGCACAATCTTCAAAGGAATGCAGAGCTGTCCCAGACGGCACACATTTTAGGCACTTATTATAACAGAAGGGGAGCTTAGATTTGTAATAACCACTTCAGCCATGAAAGGAAAGCAGGAAATTGTTGTCAACTTCTAAGAAAATAATAAGGAAGCTTGTACTGCAAACAGAAAGCAGCTCTTCATATGCCATTAATAGAGCTTCTTTTCTTAAATATGAAAATAGCACTTGTTTAAAAGGTTATTCAAATGAGGCAAATCTTGGAAAATGACTAAATATTATTTTGGGAAAAATATCCTTGATGAGGATGCAAGAATAAAAGCCTACAACAATGTCTTTCCTCCCTCTCTCTCGCTGTCTTTTATTAATTTCTTCCACAAGGTGTCGATCAGCCAGGTCTGAACTCTTGCGGTGGCATTTACCACTTGTAAAATCAGACACCAGCAGTAACCGAAAGAGGAGTTGTGCCTTGCTTACCTTAAAAACAGGCCAACGCAGTAGCGTCTGCAGTCCACTATGTATGCTGCCTGTACAGAGGATCACAGGTACCGAGTTTCTATATGCTTTCCTTTACGGGAAATCAAGGCACTTCAGGTGGCGTTGTTTACCTTTTGATAGGTGAACTAACAATTAACTGCAGAGAGAGGTGTGTCAGGTAACTCTGCAGGGCGGGCCGCAGGTTTTCAGGCTGAGAGAATACCCCAGAAGACATGACGTGGCCCTAACGTTTTATTACAGCCGAGCTCGCAGTAACTTAAGCCATGTGATTAGCTGATTAACGTGGATGAATATAACACTGCTCTACAGGGAGAGAAACCTTTTAAAACATATGCATCACTCTGATTCTTATTGTCAAGTTATTTAGTAGACACCTTTATCCAAAGTGAGCGCGACCATCCCTAACATCACTATAAAAAAGAATGCACACACCAGTCATACTGTATATGTGTGATGGATAAAGTAAGCAGTTGAGAGATGCAACTGGAACAAAATCCAGGAGACAGAGGCCTGGCGGGACGGGGAAAGCTTCCCTCGCCCTGTGTGGCCCTGCGTGACCCTGCGTGGCCCAGTCCAGCAGTCATGTCAAAAACAGACCCATCTCCGGTTACAGCACGGCCTGAGCGCGGCAGACACACACACAGAGCCTGATCCGATGCAACAGCACTAACAGGATGAAGGTCCACTTAGAGGAAAGAGAAACTGAAAATGCGGCATTAAAACCTAATGAACCCAGAGGATGGGCCGAGTCAGGCTGAAACTGAAACCACACACACAGTCACTCCTTCCTGACCCCCCTCCCATGTCACCCCTAATTACCAGCACTCCAGTCTTAGTGAAAACACAATCTCAGCTGAGCCAGGCTGCACGCATGCCATCCTGTTACAGCAAAACAGGAATAGGTCTGAGGAGCGGGCCCTGACCTCACAGCCCCACGTGTATATTGACAAACAACACATCTCCTTCTGTCACAATTGACTTCTTCACTTCGTAAAATATATATGGTGAACAACAAGGGTTAGGTGTCACGAACAAAAGCGTACCTACAAAAGCACTATATTACAGCGGCTGTCTGAAATTCCTGCTTTTACATAACATTTAATCCTCTCGTTGTCTCCTTTATGAGCCTCATTCAAACCTAAAGGTGATGACCTTCTCAGGCAAATCCCTGTCCTGTCCTTTCTACAACTCCGTCCTTTGCATGTATTTAATGCATCTTAACATGGCACAGATAATAGAAAATAAGCACAAGAATCTACCATGATCCTTCTCTTCTGTCACAACACTCCTTATGCTTGTGTGTATAAAAAAAACTAGCATGATAAAAAGGAATGAATGAGTAAGTATTTTATTTCAGTACTATGCACAGAACCTCCAACTGTGTTTTGGTTACAGTGAAACTGATACAGAGTTGCTAAAGTGTTAGTCAATCCATTACATGCATTTAAAAAGATAACTACATATTGCGAAACTTCAAACTGCCTACTCAGAAAAGGAGAATCAAGTGTCACAATTTAGTTGAAACATACTCAGAAAGATACAAGTTGCATGGATGCAGCAGACTTTGCAATCCGATCATGAAATAACAACATAGACGGAAAGATGTGTGCATTTCATAAACTTCACAGAGTAAACCCGAGCACGCAGGCTGAGCAGACGACACACGTGTCCTGTACCTTCACTGGCAGACTGCTGCACACTTTCCCCGCAGATCTGCACCCCGCTCATATGCAAACCCCAGAGACCCAAGTCGGAGCAATCCCGAAAATAGTTGCCGTATCAAACTTGTTTGCGATCGTCCCGGTTGAACCCAGTCCGTAAGGATGCGAACAGACGCGCCCGCTGCCCCCCACCCGGGGCTGAAGCGCGGCGAGGCTCTGCTCTTCAAAGGCGGCGTGCTCTACGTGACACTCCCACGGTCCTGCGCGACGCAGCCCACTTCACCAATCGAGCTGTCAAACGTCATCAGACTCAACACACAACGGGGCACATTCCTCCGAGGATGTCCGCAGCTCTGCCGGATCCCAGCGCTCCCATTGGTGGAGCTGCGCAGAGCTGCGGACATCTGCGCAACACGAACGCCACCGCAGGGCTTGTGTGCGGCGCTTCCTCTCGTTTTGCAGCTGCGCAGTTCACTCTCCTTTTGCACCGGGTAACTAAAACCCTCTTAAGAATGGAGATCGGTATTTATCTCCTTTGCAAACTGGTTTCTTCTTGGTGTTAAAATAGTTGTATGGCACAGAGCGTCTTTCTTTAGTGGGGTAAATTGAAACACGTGTTTTGTAATCAATACATACAAAACTTTAATGTAACGATTTAACTGCTAGAATAAAATACCAGACACGCAACATTCAGACTTGACACGTAACAATAACATCAAAGAGATGCGCATTGAACAGCCTCAAACGATTTCAAACACTGCAGTCAACCTTTGCATAGGTCTGCCTCGGTCGCAGCACCTAATTAATGCATTATAGACTGACACCCATGTCTCTGCTAACCTAGATAGATACAAGATTTAATTAAAAAATGTTATCTGGTTAGCCGACAAAGTTATACAAAGTAAATGGAGAACAGACTCGTTATTTATGAAGTCCAATGTCCACAAAACACACACATTACTGTAGTAGGAAATTATTCCTCTCAAGAATCTGTTAACAATAGACTATCCAGTGGTGAAGGGGAAATGACTAAACTTTCCTAAAAAATTCAAGGCATCTGCAATGCTTCCTGTTCATAAAAAAGCAAAAGAAAAGTGTGAAGCTTTCGAAACAAACTCAGTCTGTTTGTGTCACTGATCTGAAGCTTCACACTTCATAGTTGCTCATATGAATTTAACAGCTAGACAGTCTAATTCAATAGTGACTTCTTTAAGGCTAAACCAACAATACCCTGCACATGCAATGGTTGAAATTAAGTATTCTCTAGAAGAAACAGGCTACTAATTCTGCAGTTCATTCTCAGACTTGATCACTATTTAAAATACTGTACAGCCAAACAATTCGATGACATTATTTGATAAAGCCACGGACTAGATGATAACGTTTAAAACTAGGTTCACTCCAATCATACGTTTTTCATCCGTCGATAAGCATTAAAGTGCACAAGCCACTGTCTTTGATCCCAAATCCTTCTCAAGCACAGCTGCAAGCAGAAACATTGTTTTATATTTGACAATAGCTTTCAATATCATTGCCGTCACAACCACTGTACACATGGGATTAAGTCTGTGTCCAGATGAAGCACTGTTCAAAAACAGCGTCTTAAAAGCCCAAAGGATATGGCAGCCTCTGCACTGAGTAGCTAATAGTTTTGAGCTCACTTTTGGCATTTTATATTCGAAGCAATACAGCCAACTTCCTTAGCTCAATGTGGGGACTGTGCAACTTCCCGCCTCTCCTTATGCCCCCTTGATAGCCCGTCGCTCTCAGAGGCAACAGGATGATAGATACTTGACAGGCAAGAGCAAAAAAAAGCTGCACAACCTTACCAAAACTCTCTATCTACCAGCTGATATCTCTACAAAACAGGGGATTCAGCAAAAGATGCATTTTCAGATCATTTAGGTTTGACTCTTATCACTTTCACTTCCCTGCACAGTTTCCGTGCTCTGACACACCTCCAATGCACAGCAAACTTTAAAACCTAACAAATAAAAAAGGACTCAGCTCAAAACCAGCTTCAGGGTCAGTATTAGACGGTGCTTGTTAAGATAGTAGAATGACTTACCAACCTGGGCAGCCTTTAACAGTGCAATCCGCTGCAAAGTTAGAAGTTATTTTTTCTAAACGTAGTATTATTCAGCCTCTCACAGTACGAACTTCCTCAGACTCTTGGCCAGCCCTTGTTAAAAAGCAGGCCATGACGTTAGCACTGAAACCCTGCCAGGTTTGTTCAGCTCTGGAACACTTTGCTAGGGCACAACCGTGGGTTATATATAATCTCCAGCATTTTCAGTCACAGCTTTTAAAACTAAATCAACTTCATTCCAGACTTTCAAACCTATTTCCCCGCCAGCCACTCCTGCTCTGAGATTCGTAACGTTTTGCAAAGCATATCGTTCCAGATGCCAGCTATGACGTATCCAGTTTAAGAGGAACACAAAATAATCGACATATTTATTGATACGGTGCAGATACTGTAACACACTTGTGAATGTGAGCAGTGAATCTGCATGTCAGCTTAAATTGGAAGCTGGACAGATGTGATATTAATAATTATTATAACTTTAGGTGAATGTTAAGGATAACCTTGATCACAATTCTGTAATTCCTCTAGCTTCAGTCTGTTGATGCTATACAACAGTTGTAAAAAAATTAACAAACACATGCAGACAAACAGTTTTCCTGTGAGTCTGTAGCCACACCTTGGATAGCTTTAACAGGCACCTGCATGTTAAGTGTACAGTAGGGTTACACCTACTACTACATGTACAGTGTGCTCAGTTCTATAATCATCTCACCAACCATGTATTCTCTTGGAATCTTTTATTTCACCTTAATTTAAAGTTCAGCTGTTGGCTTCAGACTACAATACATCTTCAAATGATGCATTTCAAGCAATTTGCAGGCTAAGAAAATGCATGTATTCAATACGAAATCGACAACCTTTAATTACCTGCTTTGAGTGCAGAAAAAGAGGATCATAAATGTATTAAACAATATATTTTGTTTTCCTCTGCTGAGTTCTCTTTAAACAATAATAAGTCACTGGAAACAGACTAGTTATAGAAGGGGAATTCTCTAGCAATGGGCTTCATGTAGAAGTGTTTCAGTTCCATATTCTCCGTGTACGTAACTGAAACACAAGTATTTTGCAGAACAGGGTTTTCATCAACAAATAACATTTCCACGGAATCTGTCGTCATCCGGGTATTTGAAATTCCTGTTATGTTGTAATAATGTTGCTAATGTCACATTCTTTAGATTTCCTACATAATTAAATGGACAGCTTAAATCCCAACCCTAGCCAACACTTAAATCTGAAGCTAGGCCCTCACAAATCTATACCCACTTTAATTAAGTCAATAGAAAAACGACCCTGACCTTAATGAAAGTCCACTAGGGGTTATAACCCTAACCCAGATCAAAATGTAATCCTAATTTAATTGTTAGTGTAAAATGTTGCTAAATGATTTCTTACAATGATTTCAAAACAACCCAAATGTAAAGATCACTCCTACCATCACCTAGGCTATCCCTAATTAAAATGTATCACTGACACATGTCAAATTTTGAATTTAGTTATCCTAATTTTTCATACAGGTATAACTATGAATTAGCCCACCACCTAAACAACATTTAAATACTTTAATTCTCAGCACTTCGAGTTTAATTTAATACCCAAGTCTTGTTGAATGAGAGCCTGTTTTGTTTCGAGCCCAGAATCTGGATTTACATACAGGTGTTTCACCCACACTTTCCATGTCAAAATCACCAAGTCAGAACGAACAGACCGCCGCTGTGTCGAAGCAAAACCCCTTTTCCATGACCAGCTGGGCACAGAGGCGTCGGCGAAAGATTTTTCACTTCTCTCAGTGTTTATTTTCTCCGAGACACAGTTTCACTTCCTGACAATCACATCAGCAATGCAGAAACCTTTCATTACAGTCAAACTCTGCACAAGAGGAATGGATCCCTGACCAGGCTTAATTTTGTGTACGTTTTGTTTGACATGTTGCTGTTTCTCAGGAATTCTACACCATCCATCCAAATATTCTGAAAAATTACAGAGAATAATCTCAAGATCCTGGCTGGTTCAAATTTAATATTGCACCTCCGTTTCTTGCATGCCTAAGGATAACCCCTTCAATGATTTCTAGGAAACACTTGACTTGGATTATATTTTTTTATTGGTTGTGCAATAAATGAGTACAGCAGGATTCCAAGATAATGATTATTTTTACCATTAATACTCTGTTGTAACATTCCACAGGTCTGCCCCCACCCCCGTCTCTCTCTCAATATAGTTAATAACTCAATTAACAGGTTAATAACTAAACCACACCAAAACAATTCTGCAGGCTTTACAGATCTGGGCTTTCTATTCAAAGGTCTCGTCCGCTATAAACATTCCACATTTTTAAAGGAACTCCCTGCAAATGGGATTCCTATTGCTCTTCACAAAATTGCTCGAGCTTGCTTTACAATTAAGCCACGCTGAAGACACGAAGACGAGGCCATTCTCTCCAAAGTCGAGTGTAAATGAAGATAGCGGATGGCTTCATGCAGAGCCTGGCAGTGTAAGCACTGGACCGTGAGAATGAGAGAAACTTCATTTTATTTGCCATTTCTGAAGCGGACAAATTACTCTGGGACGATGGCTTTCAAACTAATTACCTCGTAACTTGCACATGACTGATATCAACCACAACACTGTTCACAGTTGCCAGAGTGCCTGTCATTGTGAAAACTGAACACACACACGGCTCAAAGTTCTCCCGTTTCACTGTGCTGATAACAGAAACACACTATTTACAGCAGTATAAAACGACCATATCTTCTCTAAGGTAAAGAAAAGGAGTGAGCCCCATTTCAAAGCATAGTCAAAGGTGTGCAAGAGCATACATGACATAGGTAATTTAAATAGATCTCATCTATTGACAAAACAACTATGAAAATTATAGTTCTGAACTTCGGTCCAAGTGTGATTAATGATCTGCATGTAAGCTTATACACGAGAGAAGGTAGTGTACTACCATCAACTGAATTACAACTTGATACAATCCCTTCATTTCCTATGTAAATTGTCTCATTTTACTTTCACACAAACACATGGATAACAGGGATGAACATGGCCGTTAAAACAATGACTGCCGTGTCTGAGGCGGAAGGCTATAAGACGCAAATGTCTGAAACTCACACTTTCAGTCTGGTGTGATTTTAGTTTCTATCTGAAACTCGAAAACATGACACTTGCAGTTATTACTTTACATAGTCTTCAACACACAAGAGGCTATTTATGCAATAACTGGAGTAATATAATAAAATAGATAGTGACTGCCTAAAGAAACATTTCCTTGGATTCATTATTGATACTAGACAGAAATTCCACTGCCGCTATCTCAGTCTTATGCTATATAATGGAAATTAAAAGAATGCAATGTTTACGTCCTGGCCTGTACGAACTCGTAGAAGGCCTTTGGCACACCTAAACCTGGCTCTCAGGAGGAGTGGAGTATCTGAAGGCTGGCACTAGTGAATGGACATTCCTGAAACACATTTTAGACTGCAAACTTACTGTACATTTCCATGTCTGCTCTATCTTCATAAAGACACTAAGGAATGTCAAATTCTAGAATACGGAATATAATCATAGTGTAGTTTCACCTTCTGTACAGAGATCATGTATAGTACATGTTTCATAGCATTTGGGAAATCATTTTTATTCTCAAGCTGCATACTAAAAGTAAGAGAAAGATAATGTGAATACTACATATAATGTGGAGCATTACATTCCCTCTCTACTTCACTGATGCCAGTGACCGCAGATCACAGCTTCACTCTTATCAAATGCAGACTCGCGATGCTTTTACCGGAAAACTTGATGGATTCGGTTCACTTGAAAAGATTCGAGGGCTGCTTTCACTGGGCCCTGCAGATGGCACATCTTTAAAACTGACTCATGTCTTCAGCTCACAGGAGAACCGCAGTCATCAACCTGTGACTGGCAGCTCTTTTTAAGCTGCTTGCTAATATACACACAGTAGCGGTGCACAAACTGTGGTGAAAAAGTGTATTCAAATCAGTATGCAAATCCCTGTACCACAAGTGTCGCCACATCACCTCATTAAACCCTCACGACAGTTTTAATGCACAAAGCAACCAAACCACAAAAATCTATAGATATAAAACACAGGCTGAGCATTGTCACATGACTGTATTTGGTGTGGACACATGGGTTTTCGGTACCAGTATCACAGTGTTATAGATCAAATAAAGATTAATATTAGTGTCTGCTCTTCATTTCACAGCAATTCCTAAAGATACACAAATAACTTAAGAAACAGAATAATAACCTGAATATGATATATTGTTTTGTGACATTTTTCAGGTTGACTGGTTTAACGTTTAGAACAGGATTCTCTAAGGCTAGAGTTCAACTAAGGCTGGTTTCACTGTCCCAGATCAGCACTAGTCGTGGTCTATCTGATGTTATTTTAGGTAGAGTAAAGACTAGCGCTAATTGAGGTCTGTGACACCAGCCAAGAGAGGCTAGTAATAAGATAGCTGAATGTGCAATTTAATATTAATACTGCATATGGTTTCGCAAAATGCAAAAGTTGTGGTTTTACTTGAACATATCTTAGAATATAGGCTAAACCATTTCACTGACACAAACTTTTTACAGACTGTCAGACTCTGAGGTAGCAAATCAGTAGGGCAATGTAAAAAAAAATGAAAATGACAAAAAACCTTGTGATTGAAATAAAAATAACTGAATAGAAAAATAGTGGTAGGAAGACGGAGAGAAAACTTCATGCTTGATCTAACATCCTGTCACCTCCCTGACACAGCATGTGTGAAGAAACAAAAATGCTCTTCACCACACCGGGGACTGTGGCTGTGTGATATTGACGGCTTTAGCTGGAGGTTTAAAATGAAAGCATACTTTGGAGCATTTGCCATTTATTTATGCTGTGTCATTAAAAAGCTCTCTTGCATAAGATCGTGCCATTTCTAATCAAAAACACACACATACTACTGAATGAATGTAACATCTGTGAATTTGTTTCACTTTGTCCTGCACAAACGCACACAGATGTTAACTGAACTGTGGACCCATGCATATAAATTAAAGCAAGTCCCTCCGAGCAGTTATTATTAGATTGGATGACATGTACTGCAACCTGATAACACCCATCAATCACACATTTTTACTGCTGAGCCCTGGTCCAGCTTCAGTGTCACAGAAGTATCACAGACCAGCAGATTTGTGGATGTGGTCCAGGCTCTGCAAGAAAGCCTAGCAACAAGTCCTTCAGAATTAAGCCGGCTTTAAAGTATCATTTTATATAGGAGCAGTAGACAAAATAAACACATTACCCTTATTTGGCAACTTAAAGCTAGCTCAGCTCATTAGTGGAGTGTCAATGAGTGAATCGCTTTCAAGAAGATTAGGTCAGACAAAAACATCCCAAAAATGAATAGAACCTAAATACCGAGAACAAAAACGGACACTCGCTTTCCCAGCCCTATGGGATGAGGCAGAGTGGTTTTAGTTCAGAAGGTGCACACACTGACACTTCCAAAATGACACCTTTAACCATAACGCCTTCTTTGACTAAACTGGTGTTCAGATCAAAGCATGGCAATCATTTCATCTAAAGAGGGGAACACTGCAAATACAGCAAACCCAAAGGAGGCTGGGAAATGAGAGAACCAAACAATTAAACCAAACTCTCAAGTAAATAGAGTAAAAAACAAACAAACAAACAAACAAACAAAAAACTGTGATGTGCAAATCAGCCACCATTTTATCTGGATATCATAAAGCACTATAAAGCATTACTTAAATATTGACAACTTGGATAAATTAGTAAAATAAATACAAAATCAATAATGCCTTCTTCTATGAAATGTGCATCCTACATAAGTCAGGCATTGCTCCTCCATTGAAGTCACACCATGCACTGCTAAACCCGGGCCCTCACAGGAGCAAGCCTGTCTGCTCCAGAATTGATGGAGATCATTTAGGGTCGCTTGGAAAAATATGATCTGTTCTCTAAATATGAATCTCTCGATTAAGGAAATCGGCAGTGAGGGGGTTTCTTGCCCACAACCGTTTAAATCAGCAATCCCCCCCTGCACCCATGTGCCGCCGGCCGGGCAGTACAGTGAGGGTGTGCTTGGCACAGACACGGGCATCATCATTACCAGTCTCCGCCCACCTGATACCCAGACATTTCTGCAACTGGTCCTTCATTATATAACGGTATCACTGAAGTATGTTATTTTACACGCATATCGCTTAGTCTCTGTGCATCGCTAGATACAGATCTGTGGAATGCACGTAGACTTGTATTTATAAGCATGTAACTAAAAATGCAAATCTACCGGATTAAAATAGAGATATGAAAGGATGCGCTGTTGCGTTGCATGCATGCATGAAAAACAATCAGGCACAATCGCACGTAACAGCATGGAAGCCTTTTGAAGCACGGCACATTTTGCACAGGCTATCAAATGGATCAATCTGACGTTCCCCGACCTGCTAGCTTTAGCCACTGTAGGCGATTGTAAGTGATTGCGCTCCCATGGACTGGTTTCATTGAGATTAGAGGGTGCATGCACATGAAATTGGCCATGGCTTCGTGGTCATGGTCGGCGTGCCCGTCTCTCCAGAGAAAGTCCAGCGACCACACATACGCATTTTGGGTAGAACACATGCAGCTCACACACACCGTTGCATTATTTATGACAGATCTTATCAAACACATGTCCAATTCCAAGCCGCCCCATTCAATAATACAACGTTAAAACTGTCGCTACAATAACTCGGATGAATTAAAAAGAAAATACAATCGAGTTACTCACTCAGAAACAATCAGCTGATAGAACAGTGACTCAGTAAACTCCACCACTTCCGCATTCAATAGCGATGACCTGTACACTAGCCAATGGCGGGGTAGCGAACGCAGAGTCTGGCCAATAGGCGTGTGGTACCTCGTCGGGGAACGTCACCACTGAGACAGTATCAACCAATGGTAATTCACAACAGTCTCGCTGGAACGTCTGAATGGTGCACACACCCACGCCGCAGCCAATCGGAGTTAGGCAGAGCGGAAGACGCTGGCCAATGGGATGATGTAAACAGAGTCATTGAACACGTGATCAAGCAATGGACCAATAGAAAATCACAGCGCGGCAGCGAGTCATACAATGTTAAGCCGCATGTACAGGCGATTCAATAGAGTATGCTCATGATCTGTCCCCACTGCGAGCTGAAAAACTCCCTGGGCTATTCGGAAAAAAAGAGAGGAAAATACACAGATATAAATTTGAATTAAAATAAGGTGAAATACATTTTAAATGGGTCTTTTTAAATAGTCTTGTAACTGGAAACAATATATGCATGATATGTGCAAATTATGAAGAGAGGGTCCTCAGTGACTTGTTGCAAAAGAAAACCAATTATAAAATAAGTAAAATAGTTCTCAATATTCAATTAAGAAAAATCCAATTGAAATCTTCATTGAATTTCAGATTCCAACAACTGTCCAGATATTGTATTTTGAATTAGTTTTGTCCATGGGTCTATTCTATTATGAAACTAAATTCAGGAACTGGGCCACAATTGACTTTTTTGTTTGTTGTTGAGCTTTAAAAGCTTTTTTTTTTAAATTCCCTTTAATTGAATACATTTCACTATTGAGACTCCAGCGTTGAGTATCATCTTCTCATCTTGTTCAGCCAGTGCCAAGATATTCCCATTCAGCAAGACAAAGCACGAGCCAGCCTTGTTTGCTCCCACTCCAATGAAGAGTGATAACAGTGCAATGACATCACCGTCCATGTTTCTCCTCGCTGACATTATCGGAGTGGAGCAAGAGACATTTCTGCACTGCCTACTCTTCTGGAAAGTGCTGACGTCCATTTCAAGATACAGTCCTCCAGATGCATGCGCTGTGCTCTGGAGGTGAGCGTGTGAGGCTCATGTGTGAGATCTCAGTGCTGCAAAAGTCTATGGCACTTTTTCTATTCATAATGCACAATCACAAACATTCAGGCCTCCCCTGGATAATCCTGCTATGCATTGGCATTTAAACAGCCTATCTTTTCTGTCTGCTTCAACCTGGCTGAGCAGAGTGTTTGTTATCACTACATAAGTTTCTTTTGGCATTCGTTTATCCACAGGTAACACTAGACCAGTATTCAACTCTGGTGTATCTGTCCTCCAATCCTAAATTAGACTGTGGCTCAGCAGTTCAAATCAGGCCATCTGTGATCATGTTTCAGTGTCATTTGGTGTGTGAGATCAAAAATTCTGGCCATCACCAGCATTTAAAACTCTCTGAGCTATTGTGCCAGCACTCTCTCTGCCATTAACACCCTACATGTTTCTTTCGGTTTCCCACTGAAAGCATAAGCTGTAATAATGTAGAATGAATTTCTACCTTATTAATCATTGCAATAGAATTATTAATATTATTATAAATGTAAAACATAAAGGGACCAGAACACAGTTATATGTTGCAAAAGATAGTGTAATTGATTTAAGTTAAGTTAAAACAAAAGTTCTAGGCCAAAATGCGTTTCCTTTTCATTACATTAGTACTGTATGTCTAAGAATACTTTAACCTCGTGATTGTCTTGTGATATCATGATTAATAAAAGTCAGGTGGTTCCTGTGAAAGTGAAAGCTTTGTGGAATAATTTGCTGCTTCTGTTTCTGCCGAAAAGCCTGAATTAGTATAATTTTATAATGTACTAAAACACATTGTAAGATATTAAAAAATAAAATATTAAAACACTGTTTCACATCAGTGCAGTCCCTTCTGTTTTGAATCTGACGTCTCCTGCAATGAGGACTCTCTCTCTCCTCTGACCAATGTTTACTGGCCTGAGTGCTGTAGTTAAGGGCTGTGGCTATTTTTGGTCTCAGCCTTCATATTAATCTTCACTTCTTCACCTGCACTGACCTCAGCTCTCCCTTGACCTCCCTTTTTAAGTACTGCTTGAGTGCACAAGACCACGACCGTTAACCTTTAGCATTTCAGCCGAGCTCCACGAACACCATCAACGGCAATACTTCAATAAAATGGCAGGATCTGAGCTCCTTGGCTTAATAAGTGACACATAAAAAACAGCTCTCTGGTCTCTGTTGTTGTCCAAAGATGAGGGATTTTGAAATCCATCTATGAAGGTCATACCCTTTAATGCTGCAATACGTACCTTGCCAATATCTGACAATAATCTGAATTGGGTGTATAGATTTGAAACATGGATTACATCTAAAGCAAAACATAATTGGCAGCATTGAACATTGTGAAACGGACAGTGACCTGTAAAAGAGGTGAGCTCAGTACAGTTAGATACCACCTGTACACCATGACAGTTCTTTGAATCGGTCTGTTTTTAAAAAAAAGGCACATAACCAAGGCAATTACAAAACCTGTTTGTAATTTTACTGATCCCCATGAACAACTACTCAACCAAAACCACATGCCTTTGACAGTTTTTTTTCTCATGCATATTTATGGTTCTCCTGGGCATTGCTGAGTTTCTCTCTATCACGCTGAGTGTTTCCTTAGTCTTGTTACACAGAATAATGCTTTATTTAAAGATGCAAACAGTTTTAATTTAGTGGCATGTTGCAAGTAAAAGCTTGGGGGGGGAAAAAAGTTTAACAGTAGCTCCACCTAGAGGACATATTGCCCAGTAGACAACATCTGTAAAGCTCGTGTGCTGTTGTGGACGGTTTAATCATATGTTGTCATCATTTAAGCTGTGACCCTGATGTTTCTGTATTAGCAAAATACAGTTTAAAAAGGCAGGTAAAAAACAGGACATAGGTGATGACATTATATATATTATATAAGCTGTTGAAATTGTGTATTTTCCTTTTATGTCACATCATCGTGATCCTGCGAGTGTCTTCCTTAGTGCACTGGCTGTGTGCAGAAACTTATTTTGCTTGATTATGCAGCATGAATGGCCAAATATCAATCTAATCACAAACAACCAGAATGTATATTTCGAGAGAGAGACAGAGATATGGGAAAAAAATTAGCTCCTGCATGTAAGGCACAACCAGTCAAAGGAACGCAACGTGGAGACTGCTGAGAGGATCTTTTTTTAGTTTTGAACAAAAGACAGGAGGAAGGGGTGGATTTGATTGCAATAAAAAAAAAAAGTTAGTGCAGAGTCAACCCAAAGGACGATTTCAACTCAAAGATGAATTGACGATCATAGAACATGAGCAGAAGCTGAGACAGATGTACAGAGGTGTGAAAACAGCTGTTCAGATGCAGGTAATAAGAACACTGTATCAAACCCTCCAATGCTCATCATTCTTAGTTCTGCACTCAATCATCCCCATTAACTCAGAGGTCAGACGAACGAACACCTGGAAATATAGAGGTGCTTTGTAAAGCGGTGAAAAAGGGCACCACAAGTCTAGAAAACCAAAAAATAATACATAACAAAATTCCTCGAGTTATCCACTGCAAAAGGGAAAACCTGGCCTGTGAGCGCTTTCCCCAGGACTGTTCTAGAGGATTCGACAATCGATAACCCTGGGAGAGTGTGGGTCAGGGCTCCCCATGGGCCTCCGAGGCAGAGGTGGGAGGTGGTGTCTTCAAAGGGACCAATCAGCAGAGTCTCTCTCAGTACTTATCTGCCAGGGTCCCAACGCGGTGGACCTGCTTGGTATCTCTCCGTCCGCCTGCAATCATAGGAACCACAATGGTGAGTGAGAGAAATCCAGTCTTCTTATCTGTAGTCATCTTCTCTCTTAGATTGCTCGTCATTTCTCTTGCAGCTAAAAAACAAAAGGGTTTTGTCTATCAATACCGTTATTTTAAGTGTCAGTTTTCAGCAACATTTGTCCTGGCACTGTATGTGGTGTGCATTTGAAATAAGAAGTCCTGTTTATTCTGCAGAATCAAATTGTTGCTTTAAAGGAAGGGAAAAGGAGACTTGAAAACTGTGGGTGCCACTCGATTTGTATTTGGCAAATCAACTACAGATTGATGTCTTGTCCTGTCACTCTACCTTAAACAGAAATTAAGTATCTTGCAGACCATTGCTGCATTGCTGTAAGACTAAATGTATGCTCACGGTGACGTTTTCTTGTTGTAATTTAGCTGATATGGGATCATTCAACCTCTTTCAACAAATTAAAGAAATGTGGTTTTGAAAACACAGAGCCAATTAACAGGATTAATCTCATCCACTTGTTCACACTCTATATGCAGACACACGCCTTGTTGTTACTGAACAATCATTAGGTTTGCATACATCTTACTCCTATTACATTCAAACGTAAGTGTTTTAAAGTGTTGATGTTTTTCCACTTTCTTTCAGACCTCCTATACCGACAAAGGAGAAAAGGTAGGATTTTCTCATACAAGGCTGGCACTCTTCTACAAAATAAGGTTGTGCTGTAATTAATTATCTTTGGCACGAGAAAGACGAATAACTTTTTCTACATTAAATCGATGTTATGTGAAACTTTAAATTCAATTAAAGAGACTGTTGACAGTTACATTCTCGAACTCACAGCTGTAGATGGCAATAACTGTTTTTGAAATCAGCGTTGTAAATCAATTACCTGAGCTGACACATAACAGTCTGCGCTTCTCTCCTCAGCCTGAGAGGGGCCGATTTTTGAAATTCCACCATGTCACCTTCTGGGTGGGGAATGCCAAACAGGTGGGTTCAGTTCCAGAAGCTTCTCATTGCCCTTTGACTAATTTTTAAGTATTACTCGAGTCACATGGCCGGTCTATGTCGTTGATATGGGCAAACTTGTGAACATAACATTTCTGGTTTTATAGAAGTTCCATTATAGGCTTGAAACACAAGTAGTTCCTGGGTAAAAAGGTTTCATTTGTTTCCATCTCCATTGCAGCTCTGTCTCCTGTCTTTAACGGGGACGGTTTGCTTTTTAACTTTTTCTTATACATTGATTTGAATTTAGCTTCAATTTTTGGTAACCACCTTTGTAATATTTAACTTGCAGCTTTGTCTGAACTGTGCTTGTGATTACGTGCGTCTCACAGCGTGTGCAAAGGCTGGCTGGACACGCGCGCCAGTGGTTTCTGCGGGTGGTCGTGCATCTCCTCGTCTCCTTTTATCAAAGCCGAGTTCATTCACCCTTTGTATATTGACATTTTTATCTACAATGTTAAATGTGGTAGATAATTGATAAGAGTGGAGGGGATCTGAGATCTCCTCATGGCCAGGGTGCTGGTCAGGTAGCTCAGCTGAGGCCGATCTAGATCTCTATTCTCAACTGCATCGCACCCCTACGCATAAGACTTCGTACTGTAGGCCACTGTCCATTCTTGTCCACAGACAAGATACCTGTCCCGTATCTAAAACTAAAACTTGCATTATTATTATCTGAAGCTTTTTTTCAGTCTGAAACTAGATGTGAAAGTTAACATAACCCTGACCCTAATGTCAGTCTTAACTGGAGACTAATGGAAGTCTAAACTGAGGATTAATGTATATTCGAAAACAAGATCTAGGTAATATAAAACGCCTTTGTTGGTCAGCTAAATAATACCTAGTAATGCAACGGGAAATGGAAATGTGAATTTACAGCTATTAAAAGAGTGAGGCTGCACATTGTAACCGTAGCGTTTTCCCAAGAAGGCAGGATCTTACTGACGCACTCCCTGGGATTTACCATAAATCACATCTCAGGGAATGACTGTTACTGACATAACCTGAAGAGAGAGAAACAAACCGAATGGGGACTTGTGAGAAGCTGGGGGGTCTTCCCTCTGTGTGGTTCTTGTGCATTTTCTCTCTGCTGTCTGTAAACCTGTCTGTATCTGCTCTCTCCTCACAGGCCGCAGTCTTTTACTGCGACAAGATGGGCTTTGAGCCCCTCGCCTACAAGGGTCTGGAGACGGGAAGCAGAGAGGTGGTGTCCCACGTCATCCGGCAGGACAAGGTCTGTCGCCTCAGCTTTGTCTCTTCTTGTGCAGTAGCAGTGTTCCAGACAAAACATAAATCTGAAGCCAAAAACATGATGGTTTTACTTTCCCTGCTTTAAACACCTTCATATCAGGCCTGTTGTTAAAATGAAGCTTTACAATATCCTCCTGCTTGTCCTCATTTACATAGATGTTCACATTCTCCTGATGTCACTGTCTGCCATTTTCCGTGATGACTTCTCCACCAAACGCAGTCATCTCCAGACTGCAGGTTCTGTCAGGCATGAATCACTCTGCTAAACAATACAGCGTGTTTAGAAATGGAGAAGCTAAAGAAAGCCAGGGACAGTCGGGGGAGTTTTGGGTCATAAATGTCACCTGCTGTAATCGTGTCTCTGAAATCGGCTCCATAACAGCTGGATTGTTTTCAGGTCTTTTTCAGTTCCTTTAGAATCCCCCCAAAATGCATCACAACATTGTGATTAACAACTGCTTTACAATCCATGGCCAGAGGACAAAGGGAACCCATATGTCATTCTTCATAAATAAAGGGACATTCCTGTCTTTCTCCAGATCTTGTTTATATTCCAGTCTCCCCTGAACCCTGGAAATGAAGGTAATATAAATATATTGTAACACCTTTGAGGGGTCTTAGGTGCCAGCAAGATGGGGGATTGAACCCCAGTCTCCTGTGCCACAATGCAATGATCTTACTGCATCCCTAAAAGGCCCAGGCCTCTTAGTGAGGCTCGAGATCATTACACATATATACATATATATATATATATATACACACACACACATATATATACATATATACATATATATATACACATATACACATATATATACATATATACATATACATATACATACATACATACATATATATATATATATATATATACACACACACACACACACACACACACAGTATATTAAACATTCTTAAATAATTGATGTGACTTTAATTATTGCTCTGCTTAGGGACAAAATATATGATATACCTCTGATTGCTTTTTGCTTTTCTTTTTTCCTTTTATTTAGTGAGTAAATAATACTCATTTAAAGAGTTTAATCTGAATATTAAATGAATAGAGTATACATTTACATTTCTCTTTCCTTTACTCTTTAGAAATGGGAGAGCACTTGATAAAGCACGGTGATGCTGTGAAGGACATAGCGTTTCAGGTGGAAGACTGTGACTTCCTAGTGAAGGTAATTCTGACTCTGTAATCTCTGTAAACACAGAAAAATGTCATGACTATGCAGTTGCAGACGTGCCCGTGTCACTGTCTTAGGGTGTTCGGTTTTCTAGAGCACAATTCGGACACCAGCTTCTGAAAATAAAAGTAAAACTTCAGTGATGTATATCTGGCCAGAGAAAAATAGAGGCCAATAGGGCCATACTGCATCAAAACACCCACCTGTCCACCAATCATAAAATCCCAACTGTTGCCGGCTGTTTATCATTGGGTGGATAGCAAATGGGGAGCTACCATCGTAGCCCAGAACATGGCGAGAATGAGAGCACACTTTGCTCAGAAGCAATACTGCTAGTTGCCCTGTAAGTTCGCTCTGCTTCACTGTTTCACTGCTTGTAGTTATTATTTAACCTGGAGTGAGATAGGGCTGCTCTCTGGACCCGAAAGGTGCCGTTTCATATCAAAAGTGCTGCTCTGTTTGCCAGCCCTCACAGTGCTGAGCTCAGCAGGGTCCCTGTCCAAACCACACACTGAAAGAGCTGCAGAAATAGGAGCTGGTACCGGATGCCAGGAGGCTGCGGAAACGAGACGTGGTGGCAGAATAATCCTCCCTTTGATTGGGATTTCAGGTATAGCAGTGTTGTGGATTTGTATACTCAGTGGCCCGAACCATCTAGAGATGACCACTGGAGGGTGCTCAAGATGTTAATCCGAAAAAGGAGTCTTACACAGACCCCTGTGTTATAATGAGCTCACGAAAATAGTGCAACTGTCCAACTTTGCACAGCATTTCAACACCAGTGATATTAATATCAACCTCAGGCCAAGCTGTCAGATTTGGTTGTGGTTTGGTCAGCTAGATTTTGTGCTTGATGTTCAGTCCCAGTTCTATGATATGTGATCTCATTATAGCACGGCAGGGGTCTGTGTTTATTGAGGGAGTGTGTTTTCTTTGCAACCTCATTTGGAAGAATGGTGGCCTGTGTGGATTTATGACCAGTGTATGAGCTGGAGTCCCAGTCTCTCCACTGGGATACAGGTGACTGAGGTGTTGATATCTCTCCACAGAAAGCCAGAGAGCGAGGAGCCGTGATTGTCAAGGAACCCTGGATTGAGCAGGACGCCAACGGGAAAGTGAAATTTGCTATTGTTCAAACAGTGAGTTCTCAGTAGGGTGTATAAGTCCCGGAAATACATCTCCCCTAGTGAAGCAAACCTCTCAATGTTCTCCAAGCAGGACTACCGCTGTGGTTCAACTGCAACTGTTTCTTTTCTGTTTGCTTTTTAATTATTTTTAAGTTAGCTCAGTTACAAAGGCAGACTCAAGTCACATATCTGCACTCCCTCTCACAAAACTCTTTCATCAAGGATAAGGGAGGATAAACATTTGCTTTAAGCACACTGCTCTCAAGGTTGAACTTTTTGGTATTATTATTATATATCAGCAAATGACAATCCCCCAGGCGGCCATTTTGAAAAGTCCTACTATTGAAAATATATTAACAAATTATGAGACAAAGCCACTTTTGATATTGGAGAAAACTCTCTGGAACCACACCAGCACAGACAACTAAATGCCGTTGAACATGACAACCATAACACAATTTTAAGTGGAACATTTCATTCAAGAACTGAACACACGTTTTGTTTTTTCCAGTGCACTACATTAGCCTACTACACTCCTGGTAGTAAACAGCTTGATAGATATATAATGTTCGTACTATAATCCCACAAACCATAACCATAAAAGTTGTGCTATTTTCCCCCACCAGTATGGAGACACGACACACACATTTGTGGAGTACCTTGTGCCCTACAAAGGACTGTTTCTGCCCGGATATGAAGAGCCCCTCTTCAAAGACCCGTTGCTGCCCCAGCTGTGAGCAACCAACTACTTCTCACAGCTCAGTCTGTTGTTACAATTGTACAATGTGTTGACACATCTCCAAGCCATTGTATCAGTTTCCCCAAACCTGGCCCTATGAAAACATAAATTGTGTGTTTGTAAGCATGTGCTATTGCTCTGAGCTCCAGGATAAACAGTCACAAATATTTAATTGGGTGGATCATCGAAATCAGAGGAAATATGTGGCCAACGAAATTGATCAGGCTTTTTTGGGTTCTATGTAAAAAATAATGCATTCTCTCCGTCTCTCTCTCACGCAATCAAACCTGCTTTCACACGATGTTTCCGCTGTGTAGGCCACCAGGTTGTCTGAACTTCATTGATCACATTGTGGGAAACCAGCCAGACGACGATATGGTGCCAATATCAGACTGGTAAGGGTCGCGCAGGTCTCTCTCATGGCGGAAACGCAGTGTTTGTCTAAAGAGGGAGAAGAAAGCTGCCATTATTGTTTAATTTACAGGTAACCAAACAAAGACTTTGCCTGGGCTTACTGAGCTACTCCTACACCTTGAAATATTGACTGAGTTTGAGCTTTGGCGCTCCCTTGGTACATTTTACTGGGCTTCTGTTAGTGTTCCTGTATACTTCACATATCCTTCTCAAGGCTTTCAACTCAGCTAAAGCCTACACCTTTGTAAACTCTTTCACAGTTCACTTAACACCATTAAACTCGCTTCACTTCAAACAGAACGGCGCCTCTGAATGGAAGAGGTGAGTGTTTCTACCCTTTCTGTTGGTGACACGTCTGTTCCCTCAGGTACCAGAAGTGTCTGATGTTCCACCGTTTCTGGTCGATCGACGACAAACAGATCCACACGCAGTACAGCGCCCTGAGGTCCATCGTGGTCACCAATTACGAGGAGACAATCAAGATGCCCATTAATGAGCCAGCTCCTGGGAAGAAGAAATCTCAGATCCAGGTACGGGACACAGAGAAAGGAAAAGATTAGGAAGCCCTTTGCGGATGACAATTTCAGATTACAAACTGAAGGGGGAAAAACTAATCAAGAAAGAGGTGTTGTGAACTCAGGAGAACAGGAGAGGATGAGGGATGTATAAGGGAGACAAAATGAATGCTCAGAAAAATAAATTTATCTGATTTTGGCCTGCCCATGCCATGTTTCATCCCTGTTGACCGTTTCTGTCTCTTCAGGAGTACGTTGATTACAACGGAGGACCTGGCGTCCAACACATTGCTCTCAACACTTCCAACATCATCCAGGCTGTGAGTCGGGCCATTGCGCTCTTTTGGTCTGTCTGATTTTATCATAATATGAAGACAAAAGGCGCACACTGAGCATTTGCCAACCACCCCAGTTGCAAAACCCATCATAGCCATCCCTACCTCCACTGCTACCACTGACTAAACCTTACCATAAACTCAATCATCTCCAGTCTAATTGGGTTCTCATCCTGGGTTACCTACTGCACTGCAGAAGCTAGGTGGATTCAGAGTGGTCCTAACGTGATGGACGGGGAGAAGGAGATCCTCAGGTGAAGGTCTGTATTTGCTTCTCTCCTCAGATTATCAATCTGAAGGCACGTGGACTGGAGTTCCTCTCCGCCCCAGACTCCTACTATGTCAGCCTTCGGGAGAAGCTGAAAACGGCCAAAATCAAAGTGAAGGAAGACCTAACAAAACTGCAGGTACTGTGTACAGGTATTGCTGTAAATCAAAGGCTTCTTTGGCCATCACGATGTTGACAATAAATAGTTCTGGAGTTGACAAGCAAGGGTCATACTCTGTCCTAAATGTAAATTATGGAATAAATACAAATAGAACTATAATCATATTTAATCTAATCATAATCCTATATTTATATTTCCATTTCTGTTCGTCTAGGAACTTAAAATCTTGGTGGACTTCGATGACAAGGGATACCTTCTCCAGATTTTCACCAAGCCAGTCCAGGACAGACCCACACTCTTCCTGGAGGTCATTCAAAGACACAATCACTTCGTAAGTAGCCTGTGTCTCTGTTCTGCACCTGTACGACAATACAAGGGTAATTTATGCACACAGTTCATCCAGGCGTACTACTCTGGTAAACTTGATTAATATGAGAAGAACATACGCAATATAACAAAATAATATAGCACATCGGACAGTCAGCACTTCTGTTTACAAAAGCTCCTAACAGGTTTCTGCTGTCAAGTCTCTGCTGTGACACCAGGAAGAGTCAGTAACAAGTTAAAGAACATAAGATAACAGACAACGTGTTATTACTTTCATAGCTGAGAAAAGAGGATTTTCTACACCGTGTTTGAAAAGCACTAGACAGGAAACAAGGACTCTCAGCCAAATAATTTACAACCATGCAAGCCTTTAAAACTGTCAGAGAGGGGATTACTGGATTTAACGCCTCATACAGTGGATGTTGGGCCGAGGGGAAAGCCATATTTCACTCTGTTAGCAGAACCTTCCCTATATTGTTTATTGCATTTCAAGCCAATTCCCCACAGGCAATAAATAGGAGACATACATCATGGCATGACAGCCCCGCTAATCCAGTGCCTCCTCGTCATTCAGGCCACAGAGCAGAACCAACAGAGACCGTTTCAATCTCCCAGCTCTCGGCGAGGCTAAAATCAACACTCTTTTCACAGCTGTATGAATGACTGGTGCTTACTCTTCTGAGCCTTTTAACACCGATGCACACACTAGAGTGACATAAAGGCTTTACATTGAAAAGAAGAAGAAAAAACGCCATAGAAAGTATGGAAGCGAACTGTAACATCTCTGGAGAACCAACAGTGTAGCTGATGAATTCAGCAAAAGCCCACTGGCAGTTGGTCTCAATGCACCCCTTTGAATCTTGGATCCTTGACCCAATGGCACCACGATTAACCTGAAACTGAGTCATTGAATCTACTCAAAGTATTCAAAACACAGGGGGAGCTACAGAGTGCCTCAACCAGCAAAGACAAGGGTTGACCTGACAGTCCAGAACTCAGTTATGTGAATATGGATAAGTCCTTACTAAAGTTTCCTAACTAGGCCGTGCAACCAATAGGGAATTTTACAGCAGTACCTTATATTCTTTCCATAGTTTTATCATGCATTCACTTTGCTCTTTTTGTGTTAAACTCATGGTTTTCCCATTTACAGTACATACGACAGTAAATGTTTATAAGCGAGCACCACATAAGAAAAAAAAAATTGATCCAACAAAGTAAAGGAATCCATACAACGATGTGATCGCCAACATCATCACGAACTTGATTCTACTGCCACACATGAAAAGCATTGTGGGTGATGCCCATAAAACACTCAGCACCACCTCTTTACACTTTGTAATTCCTTTCTCGGTTTTCCTCTCGCAAAGTGAGGTTGCAAGGCGTCCCATAAATCCTCCAGGATGCTTATAAAAGAGTAGGAGTTGGTAACCACAGAAATTCGTTTTTTCTTCATCCAAGAATGTCAGCCTAGAGAGAAATGCGGTGAACGCCGAATGCTAAATGTGTGCCCTGTGAAACCTGATTGAGAGCCACCGAGAGCTTCGCGTTTTCTTTCCCTCCACAGGGTTTCGGAGCCGGGAATTTCAAATCTCTGTTCGAGGCCATAGAGAAGGACCAGGAAGCCCGCGGGAACCTGACCGCCCTGACTCCTGACGGGCAGCCCAAGGTTTTTTATTAACCAACAACAAAGACCACGACAGTGACGGCTACGATAACAACAACAATAAAAACAAATATATCTAAATCTCTGCCGAAATTGTTGATGTCCAAATATCAGTCATTTTATAATTCATATATATTTTTAAGTCCCTTGTATCAACAGCCTTAATTTAAATATTGTATTCACCTTCAATCGAGTCTCAATATACCAGCAGTTGTCAAGTGACTAGCTCTTAGAATCGCACCAGATTTATTGAAGCATTAGTTGTCCATTTTGAGAAGTTCCCCCGATCATCATCAGAGCATTTTCTTAAAAGGTCCTGCATCCCAATTTGATTCATTTACACAAGACTTACAGACGTGGATCCAGAATGTTTTGGTTTGAAGAACTGTGATGACCTAATATGTACTGAAGAGGTGAAGAAGTCTACCTGAAAGCCTAATGAGAAAGACTTCATAAACCATAAGCTTCATGCAAAAGATGTGATACGAATATATAAGAGCAGAAAATAAACAACATAAAACTAAACTCTCAAAATCTGAACTTTGAGAGAGGGGAATGATGTGAAATGTCTGGGATGGGCCTGTTTTATGGCTGGAAAATAAGCTGCAGACTCCTTCAAAACAGGAAACCGAAAACGGGTAGAGAGGGACTATATGGTAAGTGAGTTACCATCCCTACAACGAAGGAGATGAAAATCAGTTTGCCCCGGGTTACCTGTGAGCTGAGAACGACACACGTTAGAAAGAACACAAACACGGTCAGAGATATTATTTCAAAATAATTTATTTATATATAATTGGAATGGAGCCAGGTCTTTACTTCTGTGATGACACTGATCATATATATATATATATATATATATATATATATATATATATATATATATATATAGTACAGAACAGATTTTTTTTTTCCTTTTTTTTCCTCTTTTTAACAGACCTGACAAAAATGGATAAATATATTAGTAAATAAATATATTAGCGACATATTACCATATTGAAATGTTCTATTATATATAAAATACAACACTTTGTTTTATTTTTTTTAAATCTTATTTAACTTTTTACACAAAAGTATCGCAAAAATATACTGTCAGATCCCTTGAGTATCGAGATCACGCTCTATTACAAAAAGGCAGTTTCAGCTCATTCAATGTTCAAAAGATTCAATAATAATAATAATAATAATAATAATAATAATAAAAACAAGGGCTCCGGAGGTGGGGGGTTATTTTTGCCTGACTTTGAGTAAACTTTGAAACTGAAGGATCAATGTTTTGTTCTGGCAATAGCTGCATAGTGGTTGACTGTCTTTATGTTTTTGTCTTTATGTGTTTTTTCAAGGCAAAATGTCACAAATAGTTCTTACGTTTCACTCTGAGGTGTGAGCCGTACTCAGAGCTCCAATTTGTATGACATTGGTAAAATTAAAATAAATAAAGTATCAGGTATTGTTAAAAATGTATAAACTACATTATGCTGACGATTATTTCAATACCACACTTGCGAAGGATTGCTTTGGTAGAACGATGCCCAATTCTAAAGGCACCAGGTGTGGTTTCAGGAGACACCAAATACATTAATGGATTAGGCTTGTGATGAGCTGAAACAGAAAGGATTTTTGTAATGTTACTTGATCGCCGAACTACAAACATAATTGGCTAAGTGCTACTAGCTCTTCATCTTCAAAACACTGCGGTTCTCCACCCTCCCGCTGGCTGTAGGAACACTGTTGCTTATCCAAGAAGGTGAAAAACAAACACAAAATGAAATAATAAAATCATAAAAAATAAAATAAAAATCACGTATTCACATTCTAGCTGCTGTTTGTTTCAGGGTGTTTTGTTTGGGGAGATTTGAATGCATTGGACAGCCTACTTTAAGTCTAGGCCCAGATTGAACCAAAACTTCCCAGAATTCCACATCTGTTATTCATTGTGGCCGCATGTGTGCCGCAGATTTTCTGTATCTGTCCAATAGAAGGCCGCCATCGAGTATTGGGTTTTGAATTTATGATTGGGGTGAAGTTTCTGATTCAATCTGGGCCCTAGTTCAGCTTGTATGAATATATATATATATATATATATATATATATATATATATATATATATATATATATATATACATACATATATACACTCTAACTTTGAAACTCTTCTGTTTAACCATTCAACACCTTAGATATGTTAAATGCCTGAGATTCACTGTGCTAGATGCATGAAGACTTAAAACAATAACAAAACAAAACAAATGTAACATTAAAATCGAATTAAAACACTCTCAATTGGTATATGCTGTGAAGATGTCAAATCTTAGACACACAATTTTGTTTTTTACCTCGCAAGTTTTTTCAAACTCCTCTGGTCAACAATCTCTGGTTCTCGCCAAATAAAAACCCACTCTGAACACACAACCACACGCAACATGAAAGAGTAGACAGACAGAAAAGTAGCTTGTGAAAGTGTACATTTTTCAGTCAATTTGTTTCTCTAATAACTGAAAAATAAGACAAAATAAAAAAATAAAAACAGCTGCCCTTGTTGAATTACTAGCGCACAGCCCAGTTCCTCAGTGACGTCACTCTGAGCGCGTGCATCGGGGAGAACGGTCTCGTGGGGGAAAGTTAAGAGGAAATCTCTCTATGATAGGAAGGTTTTTGTTGAATTGCGTTCTTGCTTTGTCGTGACGCACGGACAGAAAGCCCAACACACTGTGTGGTACTCTGTATGCCCTGACTGCTTGTAATTTGAGGTAGTCTGGAAAAAAGCAGGTTAGAACACCATACGCTACTGTCAACAGGAATACTTACAGAAGAATGTGACAGAAACATTTAAACATGACATTACATTTTTAATCATAAGATGTGATGGAACAGAAACACAAGAGGACCTCTTGGCTTTAGGCCGGTAGAAAGAGTCCAAACGTATCTTTCTACAGACACAGCTTGTTGGTGTGCAAAATGTTCACCATTGGATCTCTGACGGTTACTGCCTATCCAACATTACGGAAACCTATATCTAACACTCATTGTGTAGATCTGAGAATTAGGGTTTGATAAATCAGTCTTAAAGATGTATAAAAAGTAAGATGAGTATTGTGCCACCCAATTCAGGCTTCTTGTCCCACTCCAACTCTAATAATAAACAATTGATTCATATTGGCTTAATTCATGTCAGTCATTTCTTCGGATGGTTTCACTTAAGAAACAGTCTAACGGATAAGGATTTGATCTTGTTGGGGGGCTTCCAGTAATGGAATACAGTCAACCATGATGACAGTCTAAAACAGTCATATTGCAATGGAACTGGTATGTAAATACTTGATAAGTATTTGAGATAAGTATAATCAACTGAGGTACTAAATGATATGGATACAAAATAAAGTTTCCTGACGTGTACAATAGAGAACTCTAATATTCCCTGCATTCAACTGCGGCCTGAAAGTGTTTTTAAAGCATGAAGAGACAGGTCAGAAACTGAGATTTCTGTTGTTGTTTCAGAAAGACTGTGATCTCAGACCGTTGCCTCCCCTGGCAATGTTCACCAAGAATGGGTCACTGAGGAAACTGGGAAATGCATTAACTTATCTGTTTAAGTCATACTGTAATTTGCTAAACACATTACTCCACATTGTTAAATTTCCCTTGGGCTACATTCCTTAGCAGCCCAAAGTTCCAAGCACAGGAATCTCAATACATTTAAAACAATTCAAACGTATATATATTTCTAAATTGAATATATTTTTTATCACTCGCTCTCTCTCATCGCAAACATTAAAAGCAAATGCAACTTTACTTCCAGGGGATATTGTAGGCATCGGCCAGTGTTGTTAACACGATCACTTGGCCAGACAGGGGCGGTACTTTTGTGAGTGATTCTCATTGGTCAGAGTGCTGCTCTTAGACTCGCGATATTTCAAGGTACATCTCAATAAAGTCAGGCGCTGTTTACAGATAAACAGGTAATAGTAAAATTCCCCACGGATTACAAACACCTCCTGAATGAACTGGGTAAGGTTAGCATGAACCTAACAATGCCATTTGATATAATCAATACAGATCACATTGTGCTTAAGGAACTTGGAGCCACTGGAAGACACGTAATTAATGTAATTACAGTACGGAATCATTTGGAAGACTCTGTGAATTGCTTGTTCATTAAGGCTCTGCGTAGCAGCGTGACTCCGGGGGGGGGGCTGTGTGCTCACACACCAGACTCCTCTTCTGATCCTGTGAAGAGAAGACGGGACACAGGTTGTTTTTTTCTCTCTAGAAGGGCCGTACAGAAAAAGTACCATTTTCCCTGTTGCGGTATTTTGCATTTTTCCCCTTGACATGTTAATTCCATTAAAGGCCTTAATACAAACATGTACAAAAAGAAACGGCGAAAATGTATGCATAAGCAGATCCGGATGTTGTTTCAGAATAATGTGAGAAACAAAATGAAAAGTAAAAATGACTGTAAAAATGCACCACATGAAATGAACAGATGACGAAAATGCACAGATTGGGTTCATTTTAATTTATTTTACCTCTCCTTCAAACCCTTTGCACACTGTTACACTTTCATCGGTGCGAGAACACGGATGTATGAGCAGAGCGAACCTACCCTGATTGTTGTGTAAAGTTTGGCAGTACGAGCAAATGTCTGTAGAGGCCTCGGCCCCTGCCTGTGGCCCTCTCCCGCACGGCCTCTGCGCCGGGGCCCCTGGTCCCGGGAGCTGTGGCTCTGATGCCGTCAGCTGCGGCTGCCGCTGCCACACCACGTGGGCCCCGGAGCAGCAGGGCCAGTCGGCGGAGCTGGTGGAGTCCAGGACCAGCGGCACGGGCAGCACGGCGGGGATGTCCGGGGAGCAGCAGTACCCAGAGCCCTGCCCGTAGTGGATGTGGATGCTGCAGTCCTCCTGAAGGTCCAGGCTCTGGTGAAAGTGCACGGCAGGAGTCTCGAGCACACAGCTGCCCTTTTTCTGGCGGTGGGGGTGGCGATGGTGGCGGCCGGGCCCGTGGTGACAGCAGGGCGGCGGGGGCTGTGGCGGAGGGAGCAAGGCCACGCCCGGGGAGGGGTTGGCCGGCTCGGTCTCCGGCTCCACCTCCCTGTGTGGCAACCTGTCCAGAGGGTCACCAGCTCGGGGGCACTGGCACGGCTCTGCCTCAGGGCTGTCCCAGACAGGAGCCGCCACGGGGCCGAACTCCTCGTCGGACCCCCTGTCCGGACCCTGACTGTGGTCCCCGTCGTCGTAGTGATGGTGCCGGTGCCGGTGATAGTGTACGTGGCTGAACACCTGCTCCTCCGGGCACGTCCGGTTCACCACAGAGTCCAGGGACCTGGGCCTCGACCCGCTGTCCAGGCCGCCCCCGCCCCCAGGGCCCCGGCCCGGCCCGCAGTACACAAAGGGGTCGTAGTCGCTGCTCAGGGAGCTGCGGAAGGTCGACCAGCTGCCGTAGACGCCCTGCAGGCTGACGTCGGTGCAGTTGAGCACGGAGTCGCTGGAGGAGCCGTGGCAGGGGCCCGAGCTGGAGTCGCTGGCGGGCCCGTCTGCCAGGTAGCCGCTACGTTCTGTCCTGTAGCTGCCGCCCGAACAGCTGCCGTCGTCCTGCCGGCCCGGGGCACCACCACTGCCCGGGGCCACATGGAGGCAGGAGCTGGGGACGGGGTGGTATGGTGGGGGGCAGGGCCGGTGGGGAAAATGGGCAGAGGGATGGCAGAGTGTGTTAGTCCTGTGATGGCGCCCCGGGTGCCCCTCGTTCCGGTGGTAAGTGCACCCCAGGGCCATGCCCAGCTGGCGGCCGGGTGGGAAGCGCATGGCTCTGTGGTCCAAACGTGGTGAGGTGCCGTAGCGGCCCAGCTGTGGGAACGGCCCACCTGGGGCCCTGGGGTAGTGGCGGATGGGAATGGCGATGGGGTGCTGGTGGAGAGGGGGGTGTCGGGGGTAGGGGTGGAGGAGCAGGAACCTCTGGTTGGGCTCCACACTCTGCTGGTGCCGGCCATGGTGCGCCGGCTGTGGGGCGGCGTCAGTTTCTAGAGATGAGAGGAGACGAGACAATTACATGAGGATCGGACCTGTGCCGAATCTTTCCCTGCGGCTTGTCGTCGTATAGCACGCTTTGGCTTTCCGGTGAGGGGAGAGTACGGCATGGGCTGTTTTAGTTTGTGTTTCACTGTGTTTAAAATTGGAATGATGAATGCCTGAATATTGGTCAGCTGAAATATCTGCAACAGAAAAATGTCGTAATTCTAGGCTTGCAGCAGTGTTGTGGGTCACTGCGCGCCATGGACGGGAGTCACGTTTGTAACATTACCCATGATGTTGTGCATGCAGAGGGGGCAGGTGCGGTGCTGCAGCAGCCAGGGGTCCACACACTCCTTGTGGAATTCATGAGAGCAAGAAATGATGCGCAAATCCTGGGAGAAAAAAAACACACAAATGAGAGACATAGAAATAGTACTCCTATTTGGGCGGTGCAGATGGAAAAGATGACCCATATTTGATCAGCAAAGCAGTTCTGGTTTGACTGACGGGAACCACCAGTCACTGAGCGACAGTTCTCAGTGAGGCCAGTATGTAGCTGGACTATATCAGGGTGGTTACTGATAGGCCGAGGGAAGCCCGTGTACCTGTCCGTCCAGGAACTCCTCGAGACAGATCGCACACACGGGACTGGAGTTGCTGCTGCTACCAGAGTCCCTTCCTCCTCTTGACCTTTGACTCCCAGAGCGGCCCTGGGATTTGTACGTCCGCGTCTCCAACCGGTTGATCGCACGCACCGTCTGCAGGTGCATGGAGTCCTGGGTTGGTGGACAAATACGAAACAAATAAACAAAACTAAAAACATGAAAAATCGGAAAAAAAGAATACACTGGGGTTACTGTTGTGTGCCAGTTTCAACCCTGCGATTGCTTAACAACACATGGTTCGGAAGCAGTAAAAATAAACACAAAAGTAAATAAATCTTCAGCAGTTCTGAATGGGTTTTAATTGTATTTTTTTGGGGGGATATCAATTTAACTCACAAAACAAATCCTGGGGAACATTAGAACAATAATAGAACATTATAAAAACAATCTATTTTAAGTACCCGGTTCCTGGTCTGTCTGCACTTGAATCGGAAAGCGAAAATCATGATGATCACCAACATGGCCATCACCACGGTGAGCAGGATCCCCACGTCATAGTTGTGCTGCAATGAGGAGTACAGTCCCGTGTTAGACGTCTCAACACGAAACACTCTTACAGTCACTGAAAACCGCTGGCGGCGAGAAAGACTCACTTAAACTATACAGTATCGACAAACACAAAAACGGACCATTGTTAGTGGCGGAAAAACACCTTCCCCCATGTTCATCAGTGAAGGCTTTAAAAGACTGGACATTTGTAGATGATTTACGGCAGGAACCTACATGTGCTAGGGGGACTTCAGCTATCCTGTTTTACTTTATTTTTCCTTAAAAAAAAAACTCTAATGCACTTTACCTGAAGGGCACTTGCTGCAGCAGTCTGATTCGGAGCAGAAAATAAACACAATAAAAAAAAACAAAAAAAACAAACAGTACCTGCTTTGACTGTACAAATGAACGCGGCATTGAAAAAGTCTCCACCGGACACAACATTGAGAACTACAAAGGGCTCCTGTTGCACACCAGCCGCCGATAGACGTTTGCAATCCTGGAGGCTCTCCTTGTTGATAAGACATTAAAGCCCCTTCAGGAAATAATTCAGCGGCACACAATGCAGGGAATGTTTAAGGAACACTCGGCCTCGACTCAGACTTCCCAGTGTAAACACTTCACGCTGTGAGCCACTCTCCTTTTGATTAAGAAAATCAATAGCTGCCTGTTTGAATTCGGTCTCAAAGCAATCGCTGGGGCTGATAACGCACGGTTGCCCAGGCTGCACAAAGGGAGACGGGGAATGGTCCTTCCACGCGGTGACGTACCGTGCTCTGCTCGATGTGGACCTCGATGCGGACCGTGGCCTCCTCATTCCTGTTGACCAGCCCCATCAGGTACTCGGCCGCCTGAGCTTGGACCAAGACCACGGGGTGGGACAGGTAGTCCGACTCCAACAGCTGTGCACAGAGCAGGACACACAGAGAGACGTGGTCAGCTCTCAGCAAACTCCACGTCACTCATGCACAGATTCATACCGGCTGACCGGGAAGTCTGCCTACCTCCTCTGCTGCTTTGGAGTTGTCTGTCACATCAAAAATGACCGCCTTGGCCCCTCGGTTCAGCGCCAGCCGAGCCTGAGATGAGAGAGGGGGAGAGAGCACAACAAGCATATAAGACCCATCAAGGGAACCTCAAGGGTCATCCAAAGACCTCATACCCTATTGTTGCCTGTACTGTAATGTGGGGTCTTCTGGCTTCTGTGAACTATTAAATAGCCACTAGTTTTCATCTGGTGTGGATTTAACCCTCAGTAACCAAGAACGTCATATATGTAACATACAGAGGCCTGCCTGGTAAACTGGGATATTATATTTTATCATCTGTGGCCTATACATGAAACTGGGTTATTAAGAGTTAAAGACACCAATAAACTGGACTGCAGTGCTAGAGGACTGACTTTGAGCTTCAGCTGTTGCACTCCGGGGCAAAAAGCGTCCTGTGTGAACCGTATGAACGCGCCTCACAAAACCGCTCGGCAGAGATCACTCTCTAGTCATTTTCTAATCTCATAATTTGACTCCTGGTGACGTCTCATCCTTTTAATCACAGCAGTTCTAGCACCCTCCGCAGAAGATCCCTGCGTGTCGGGGCCTGAACCGTCTGTGGGTTATCGATGCAATGCGTTCCTGAAGTGGCGCAGACTTGGAAAAAAATAGATTAAAGTAACCTCAACCATGCCTTCGACCTTGAAGCAATAAAAAGGTGTGTGTGTTCCTGTGAAGGTGCACACAACCAAAAACCTAGGGCAAGATTAAAAACGATAAGTGTTATTTTACAGTTCACATAAGCCGAAGTTGACAAATTCCATGTGTGAGGCTATATGCTCACATGACTACACTGTGAGAAGTCTTGAATTCAAACCCGTGGTGGAAATAGCAATGAGCGGAAACAGGCACCATCTGTGGGAGTTGGTCAAGAACCACGTTCTGGCTGCTGCAATCCTTCAAAAGGTTTTTAATGAGGTCACTGGATCAAGCTCCTATCGACCAAAGAACCCAGATCATACAAATGGCCGCCTCCCCTTGGTAACCTGTCCTATGTTCTCCTGTACTGTCCTTGCTGTAAGCCACAAGTGTTTCCACTAGGTGGCAATGAAAGCACAGCTACCAGGGGCTTCCGGAGGAAAACGAGCCGATAGTTAAGATATTATGCAAGATGCAAATGATGCGTTAACCCGCCAATTATTTCCCATTAATCAGCGTTCCGGCCGCACAATCCTCAGAGCCACAGGAACTCAGCACTGACATGACAGGGCCAATTAGCACGGTGCTGGAAGTTCGCCGCTCCAGTCAAATGACGGAGGGAAATTCACCTGGCGCTGTTAATGTGACAAGCGGATAATCCTTGGATAGGTTATTAACGCCACGTAGGCACAGAGTAGTGACTTAATCGTAGAATGTCACTTTTTCTGGGTGTGACACAATCATCTTCTGTGTTTTGAAACTGAAGGTAAATAACGGATGTTGCTAGTAAGTGATCAACACAGCTTTCAACGCAGTGTAGAGTGCTATCTCTGGACAAGAATATATTATATTGAAAGTAAGTTTTCTTTCTTTTCTAAACCCTGTACAAAGAAATGGAGGAATTGTCTAATAAGATAGACCATATATGTACTGTGATTGAACAGAGACACTCACAAGTTAAAGGAGAAAAGATTTTACAGTTAAACACTCCCTTGCAAGGTCACCCTTTTAGTGTATGTGAGGGAGATGGCAGCATTTTCTTTCAGGAGTTTTTTGGGGGGGAATCACTTGAATGGAATGGAAAAGCTGTGAATGAGATATCCCCCCCACCCCCACCATCACCACTTCCTCCGCCGCGACCCAGCAGCCATGAGCGAGCCGCAACTCCCACCTGCTCGCCAGAGACAAGCCACGGATGTCAGGACTTAACGGGCATTCAAATTCAGGTCAGACTCGGGTCAGAAAGAAAAGCCACTGGCTTCTGACGATCCGTTTTAAAGAAGTCACTGCCCGGCTCTCTGCGCGGGGTCAGCGAGGCGGCGTTTGTGCTTTTCCTTAAGACATTAATCAGTTAACGACGCTCTGCGGCCCGTTTGTCAAGGCCCCGGCCGCAGACGCCGTAGGAAATGGCAGAGACGAAAACAGCGTTGAATGTCTTGAAGCAACAGAGATGACGAACGCGCTCTGCTGATCGGGCGGATTTCTGAACGGGACGTCATCCGGATCCCCGCGATGTAAACAGTCACAGAAACGCTCATGATAATATATTTTTATTGCAGTAGATCTACAGAAACTATAGCCTTGGTGTTTGTTTCCACCATCCAAAATACCACTCTGGGAAAGTAAGAGGTAATGTTGATAAGGCCTCTTATGGCTTTAAGGTTATTTACAAAACAAAGGAGTACAGCACAGCAGGTAACGCACACACAAACATCTCCGTCTGTGTTTCGACTGGCTTGTGTACCCTGAGTTTACCCTGCGAGGAACCGGAGCTGAAATGACTCAAATCACAACCTGAACCGAGGGGGTCCTCCTTCTGTTCAGGGAAAAAAAATTGAGTCCAAGAAATGTGGAATGTTGTTCCTTTTTTCATATCTGACTCTACAAACAATGTACTGCATATCACTTTTCTCATAAATCCTGCTCTGGACGTTTTGGCGGATCTGTACGTTTGGTTTATTTTGTTTTCCAAATGTCGCTTTAGTTACCATGATGTAGCTGAAATGCATTGACCCCCCCCCCCTTCTTGAAAACGTTCTGCTTTTTTTGGCAAACTGTAGCATTGACATAATTTAATCTTTCAAACTTCTTATTATTGCGAGCTGTAATGTTATGCTACAGAAAAATGTATCATTACAATTTCAGCTTAAATCTGGGAATTCTTAAATACATCTCCATACAGTTGTTGTTTATTTTTTTTAGTTTTGTGTCTGTTTGCTTCATAGCTGAGGCTTAAGATTATTATAGGTTTCTCTCAGTATTGTCTTTGGTTTCATGTTGCTTCAGAAGATGATGTCTTTATTTTTTCACGCTGCCAGCTTCCAAGAACTTTTTGTATACTTGTGCCTCTCTTTCAAATTTTCCCTTCGGTTTAGATTTTCTCCTGTTGGTACACAACTTTTAACAAATCCCACAACACCCTGGGGTAGCAGCCCTTAATATAAATTAAAATGAAGTGCTCTCATGCCACAATAAATTGAATAAACACAGAACGAAATGGCTGATCCAATAAATGGACCCAAGTTTTATCACCCCACGACCAGTTCTGGGGCAAGTTAAGATGACAAATGATTGGTTTCTCTAAATAATTAAACCAGTGTTCTAAGACATCCAAAGTGGATAATGGTTATGAAGACCTGCTACCAAAAAACAAAACAAAAATAAACTTTGGAGTGAAAGATGTGTAAATTGAAACTTGTCAGAAAAGTCTCTGCAGAAATAGGAGCTGAGGGGCCCTGGAGAAAAATCTTAAGCTGAATGAACACTATCCTCAGCCCCAAGGCACCCCCCCAGCCAAAGGACGCCACAGCTGCCTGCTACTGAAGTCAATCTGGGCCAGGCCGGGCTGTTTCCAAAACTCTGGGAGTGTAATCAAAGAGGTGGATGGCTCTGATCTGCCTGTGTCCTCAGGCCAGCTCCACACAACTCCACCTCCAGCCACCGAAACACCCCTTTCAAAGCTCTCTCACAGCGCTGCTATCTGCCATCTCTCAAAACCGGTGCCTCTGGCGGTCTCCGCTCCGCCACTTCGCGCTATCAGATCGTGCTGGCGAGAAACACGCAGACTAATGCGGCACGCTAGAGCTCATCACTCTTAGCTCCGCAGTTTGCCAAGCATGATCACAGAGGAAGTCCTACAACAGATGCCTTGGGCGTGCACTGTCCTCCATTTAGATTTCCCTTCATTCACAATTTATTTACGTGCCGCGTTTGGTTCATGCGTTTATGAACAAAGTTTACAAATGAAAGGAGGCCATTCACCCCAACGTGCTCGTTTGGTGTCCATTAATAACTAAGTGATCCAAGGATCCTATCCAGTCTGTTTTTGAATGTTCCCAAATTGTCTCTTCAGCCACATCGCTGGGGAGTTTGTTCAGATTGTGATGACTCTCTGTGTAAAGAAGTGTCTTCTGTTTTCTGTCTTGAATGCCTTGAAGCCCAATTTCCATTTGTGTCCCCGGGTCCGTGTGTCCCTGCTGATCTGGAAAAGCTCCTCTGGTCACATGATGTGTTTAGATGTGTGTTGGTACAGGCTGGATGGAGTCTCATTCAGTTTCCAAAAACGGTCAAAGATCATGAAGATATGGAGCAAATTACAAACATATGAGTGACTGGGAACCTTAATATTCCTTATCAAACTGGAGAGAGAGACAGGTCACATATTGTGTGTTACTCTTTAGGTTGTTAAGTCTCACATGGTAAGTGTTGGTAGGATGTGCTTTGGGTCATGTGACTATATACCACATGATATAATGGCTTATAACTTATAACTAATCTACTAGCAATCAAACTCTTTTATTAAAATTAATACAGGGACATCAATTAAGCGATTATTTCTCATCTTTTCCACCCAATCTATGCCCTGTAGGGCCAGAAGGAATGAGTTGATAGTACAGACACCATCTGGTTTGGGGTGAGACTGGGGTTGGTTTTTAGGTTAAGGTCAGTGCTCGTTAAGTGGCTGGTTTCACAGACCTCGATTAGCACTTGTTCAGGACTAAAATAACATTTATTGGTCCATTTCTGAGCAACCATGATAGTTTTCCCATGATGCAAAGTGTAGTTTAACTCATCAAATTATTGTTCTAAAACCGATGGTGTCAGCGAGGCAATGCTGGCTCCTGCTCAGCATCGGTCACTATTCCCAACGCACCAGCAAAGACTGCTGGGAAAAGTGTCCTAGACATAATACTGGCTCCGTGGTGTAGGAAAGAGCAGACCTGCGAGGAGAGGACCATTCCCACAGCACGATGTTTGTTGTTTTGTTGCCGAGAAACAAAATCGAAGGTTTTGAGTGCAAAATAAAGGACGAATGAAAATAACCGAAGATAACTCCGGCCCACTGCGGAGGGCAGATGGCTGGTAACCCAGATTAGTCCTCCAGACATGATAACGCTGGTGTTTAATTAAAGCCAGAACTCGTCTGAGGTGTGAAGGTCATTTTAAATTTAACTAAGAAATTATCTATTGAAATAAATACAAACGGGTTAATTCTGCTGACAAGATCAAAACACAGGGAAGAATAGACTTGACAACTTTTATTCCCCACCCCGTAACAAACTGTTGTGTATTTGTAGTGAGCTGAACATATTAAAGCCACTGTGTCTTTGAAAGGAAAATATGTATTTTCAGTAGCTGAAGTGAAATCATAACAAATGAAATGTATTTATATATATACAAAACAATATACTTTCACTTTTTTAGATCATAATTGTGTTTAAACTTGGTTTTTAGGGGCTGACATTTGTGTTTCTCTCAGTAAAGCAATTGCTAGGTTAACATTTATTTTATGTGACATCCGAACAGTGTCTGAAGGCGGCACCGTGCAGAGATACTGGAGCCCAGCCTAAACACAGTCACCCCAGAGCGGGTCAAGGGTACAGGAGGGGCACAGACACACAGTCATGGCCAAGGATATGCAAACAGAAAGCAGCACTGCGTATAAACAAACCCGTGGAGAGACACAGTGTACCAGCCACACACACAGCGAAGCACTTTCAAACACTCACAGCAACCTTTGGTTTTGAGCTTCTTTTTTTTTTATAGCGTCCTTTTTATGATTTTTTTTACCCCGTTTAATTTTATAAGAGGGTCATATGAGCTTCACTTCTTACTTTTCTGAATCATGAGTGCTCTGAGACACTTTCATTTTCCAAAGTGAAGATGACTAAATAAAAAAATAAAAAAACACAGTGGAAAGAGTCAAGACATTTTCAATCAAATGCAGAAGAAAACTGCACACCTCCCACTTACAAACAAGCTGTGGCCTACAACCTATCAAACATTATATACCTTGGCAAAATTGCTTTGGATTTGTTGTTACACACAATTTCTTCCTCATGCTGAAACAAAAAAATAATCCACCAAACAAAACTCACACTTGCCGAGAGGGAATTAAGAGCAGCAAACTTTGCAATGCTCCTAAAGATAAAAAAAAAAAGGTGACATTTGATTCTCTGGAGGGCATAACGAAGACCTTAAACAGCACAGCCCTGGAAAAGCTCGCCCCGTCCCTTTTCCTTCCTAGAACCCCCCTGCACTAAAATTACCTTTCAAATATTTGCTTGAATAATAGACTCCAAAGCACCTGGGTCTCACAGCGTTCCCTCCATGGCTGCGGGAGCTTATCTCGGTGACAGGGCCGCCCCGCGAACCACCTCTCTGATTTACTGGCTCTGGAGCCCCGCCAGGACCCCACCCTGCCATAACCCTCTGCCCTGCTGTGGCTTCAAAGGGCTGCGTGTGATCAGCTCGGACTCCTGCCAGCGCCGGGGCGGCCCACTCGCATTAAGGTGGACCTCTGTCACGTTGTCACCGGTCGAGGCCGCCGCCCAGTCATTAAGCGCATCCAAACACGGCGGATTTTGCACGACCTAGAGTCTGCGGTGCGCTCTGAAAGTCAGCACAACTTTTAACAGCACCGCCCGAGCTCTTTGCCAAGGTACATTCATGCCTGACTTGATCACAATGGGGCCAACAGATGCCAAATTTCAGGTAAAAGTACAAGTGTGACACACATGTGTATGGGCACCTTCATTTTCTCTCCCTCGGGGAAGTAATAAAGAAAGGAATGCCGCTCTTCACACGAACGCAATCATTATTTGCAGAAAAAAAAGAATTATATATATATCTATGTTGCCACATTTCCACTCAGGTCTGCTTCCTCTGACCTGTAATATTACTCTAACACGAAGGAAACGCTGCTTACATCATTATGCATGTAAACATGTGTACAGCAAACTAAAAATAAAGGCTTATTTCTTCTCTATACAGTCACCTAGCAGAGGAAAGAGCTCTGGCTTCCATTTTCTCAACCCAAATCCATTTATTTAACTATGACTGTAACTAAGGCGAAGAATTTAGGGGATTTTTTCCTTTTCTCATAAAGTGGAGTCTGACACGACCATCTCACTTAAAAAAGTCGGTTTCTGTCCAGGACTGTAGTATTTTATTACAAGTATTTCAGTTTCCCTAAAGCCTGTTTAGAAATGATGTCAAACCGGACTGACACTCAACCCCCTCAAAGAGAAAGAAGAACCAAGCCTACAACAAGAAGAAATAATCTGACAGATATCAAATGTGTGCCTGTCATTTCCTGGCCAATTATGCGTTGGAAGTTGGAAACAAGAATAACCACAAGTTTATCAGATGTGGGCACTACTGTTCCCTGTGTGGGAATCACTAGAGATGAGTTTGAATCGTGAAATAAGAGCAACATCCTTATATCACATGTCCAGTTCTGTAATCCAGTTTTACCTTTTGGTATATGTGGCTGTGGTATAGGGTGTGTGTGTGTGTGTGTGTGCGTGTGTGTGTGTGTGTGTGCGTGTGGGTGTGCGTGTGCGTCTATGAGAAGGCCGGGATCACTTGGCTGGGCAGTTTTCACCAAGGGAAAGTAAAGACATAAAAACAAACAGTAATACTTTCTAAAAATGGGCAGGGTGCCTTTAAATCCGTCCCTCCTGTGAGTGCGAGAGTAAGTGTGTTAATCTGCGCGCTGGCTGGGGCTGAGCTCACCCGGCGGCAGAAGGAAGGGGTGTAGCTGACTAGAATATACATTACTCACGAGCTCTTTGATCCTGGTGCTCGGGGCGAGCGTGCCAGCGCAGGTAGACGCCAGGTTCTCAGGCAAAATGGGCCTGCAAACAATAGTGAATCACAGACTGCGCTGCAGCCGCCCCCTGTTTTCAGTGGCAGGAGTGTGTGTGTGCGTGTGTGTGCGTGTGGGGGTGTGGGTGTGGGTGTGGGTGTATTGGGGGGTGGGGGCCGTACTAGTATTCTTTCTCTGGACACAAACCTCTCTCTCAGTCTCTGTCTTGCTCTCCACAGTTCCCAGAGAGCTCAAGAAAGCGGTGAATTGTAAACGAGGAACGGAAATGCGGTGTGGTAACTCTGATTGCCCCTCTCTCTCCCAGTGGCAGCTTCCTTCTCTCTCTCTCTCTCTCTCTCTCTCTCTCTCATGCCGTGAAAGCAAGTTGAAATGCAAAACAGAAAGTGACAGAAAAAGGCCACTGAAATCTGATACCCTCTGACTTGTTAAACACATCCAAGATAGAGACTTCAATGTCCCGTGGTGAGGAGAAGACAAACCCAAGTCAGGGTTTCTGGGGTCTACTGGGTTCCAACCGAAACTGCGCGCAGGGGAGGGGATCACTCTAAAGCACTCTAATACTCGAAGACAGCTCCATTTAAATAACTAACCACTAGTTGTTGACACCACGGCGCGTTTCCTCGAGGCACAGTTCACTGCAGGTGTCAGAGGCTGGTGGGAATTGGTGTCGTTCGCGTGTATTGAAAACAAATACAAGTATTTTTAATGAGGCTATTACTCACCTTGCTAATTTGGGAACTTGCCACTCAATACAACTTCAAATAAATCGCACTGAAATGCTGAATATTTACCCTCTGCCCACTCTTACAAAATATAGTCTGAATGAAATAGCAAATAACGGAGGAGTCTTTTTAGTTTTTTCTCTCAACGGTCCTTCATGAGACCGCAGAGGAAACTGAGGCCAGTGTCAATTAAGACTTTGATCCTTTTTTGGATTCTTGCTCTCAATCAGCGAGGGAGGGATGTGTGCATTTCTTGTTTGTTCTCTGCAATTAACCCTCTTGATTTTCTAATCCTCAATGCAAACACCAAGTCCATTAGACGAGAGGGCTGCTCATATTGCAAGCATTTTTTTGTTTTACTCATGCTAAAAATAAGCCAGCCCATTAGATATGTGTTCATTTGATATATACGTGTAACTGTTTCCCCCCACAGTAATACAATGTCCTCTTCTGTTTCTATATGCTGTTAATGTTCACAAATCAAAACCAAGCTAAGCTAACTACTAACTGGACACTATGCAATCATAAAGAAACTTTGTATGTCTGTGATCGATCTACAGTGAGGGAAAAAAGTATTTGATCCCCTGATGATTTTGTACGTTTGCCTACTGACAAAGAAATGATCAGTCTATAATTTTAATGGTAGGTGTATTTTAACAGTGAGAGACAGAATAACAACAATAAAATCCAGAAAAACGCATTTCAAAAAAAGTTATAAATTGATTTGCATGTTAATGAGGGAAATAAGTATTTGACCCCTTCGACTTAGTACTTGGTGGCAAAACCCTTTTTGGCAATCACAGAGGTCAGACGTTTCTTGTAGTTGACCACCAGGTTTGCACACATCTCAGGAGGGATTTTGTCCCACTCCTCTTTGCAGATCCTCTCCAAGTCATTAAGGTTTCGAGGCTGACGTTTGGCAACTCAAACCTTCAGCTCCCTCCACAGATTTTCTATGGGATTAAGGTCTGGAGACTGGCTAGGCCACTCCAGGACCTTAATGTGCTTCTTCTTGAGCCACTCCTTTGTTGCCTTGGCTGTGTGTTTTGGGTCATTGTCATGCTGGAATACCCATCCACGACCCATTTTCAATGCCCTGGCTGAGGGAAGGAGGTTCTCACCCAAGATTTGATGGTACATGGCCCCGTCCATCATCCCTTTGATGCGGTGCAGTTGTCCTGTCCCCTTAGCAGAAAAACACCCCCAAAGCATAATGTTTCCACCTCCATGTTTGACGGTGGGGATGGTGTTCTTGGGGTCATTCCTCCTCCTCCAAACACGGCGAGTTGAGTTGATGCCAAAGAGCTCGATTTTGGTCTCATCTGACCACAACACTTTCACCCAGTTCTCCTCTGAATCATTCAGATGTTCATTGGCAAACTTCAGACGGGCCTGTACATGTGCTTTCTTGAGCAGGGGGACCTTGCGGGCGCTGCAGGATTTCAGTCCTTCACGGTGTAGTGTGTTACCAATTGTTTTCTTGGTGAGTATGGTCCCAGCTGCCTTGAGATCATTAACAAGATCCTCCCGTGTAGTTCTGGGCTGATTCCTCACCGTTCTCATGATCATTGAAACTCCACGAGGTGAGATCTTGCATGGAGCCCCAGACCGAGGGAGACTGACAGTTATTTTGTGTTTCTTCCATTTGCGAATAATCGCACCAACTGTTGTCACCTTCTCACCAAGCTGCTTGGCGATGGTCTTGTAGCCCATTCCAGCCTTGTGTAGGTCTACAATCTTGTCTCTGACATCCTTGGACAGCTCTTTGGTCTTGGCCATGGTGGAGAGTTTGGAATCTGATTGATTGATTGCTTCTGTGGACAGGTGTCTTTTATACAGGTAACAAGCTGAGATTAGGAGCACTCCCTTTAAGAGAGTGCTCCTAATCTCAGCTCGTTACCTGTATAAAAGACACCTGGGAGCCAGAAATCTTGCTGATTGATAGGGGATCAAATACTTATTTCCCTCATTAACATGCAAATCAATTTATAACTTTTTTGAAATGCGTTTTTCTGGATTTTTTTGTTGTTATTCTGTCTCTCACTGTTAAAATACACCTACCATTAAAATTATAGACTGATCATTTCTTTGTCAGTGGGCAAACGTACAAAATCAGCAGGGGATCAAATACTTTTTTCCCTCACTGTATCTTTAAATCTATATCTATATATTGATCTAAATCTGATCACTAAACATTCTCAGATCTTAATCTGCAAAGGAACCTAAAGCGCAAGGAGCTTCAGACAACTTTCCGACGGGTTGAATTGAAATTGAAAATGGGAAGCCAATTAGTCTCTCTTTCCTGTGCTTTCAAGTGACAGATATTGTTCCAGTTTTTACAGTACGTCCTGTTATTTAATCGCCCCTTCTATTTAAAACCATCGCCCGCCCCCTGCTCCATCTCATTCAACAACCCCCGTACACCACGCTTGGCTTTCACTGATCCGGAGACAATCTTCCACGCCAGGTTAGCGCAAAAGCATTTTGTAGGTGTAGGACAAGCTTAGTGAAAGCATATCGGTATCAAAATCTCAACCCAGCCACCCATTCGGCTATCTAGAACACTTCCCCGATGACTCTCCCGAAATCTGGCTCCGGTTTCTGGATGGTTTCCCCTTTCTTTGATGCTCTTCTCCACACCCCTTTCTCTTCTCCAACTCAACAAAGGTGTTAAGAAACCGTCTTTGACTGAATGAATCCCCAGAAGAAAGGGGACATTACCCGACCTGCCATTTTTAACTACTTTAACAGGATGGCTTTCAAAGCTTTTATTGTTGTTGTTTTTCTTGGCACGGCGCAGCGTTTTCACTGCCTTTTCTAACTTCCGAATATACTCCATTTCAATTTCCACAACCATTTCAGCGCAGGAGAAAAAAAGAAAGAATTATCCATATCCGTTGTCTCGTCTAAAATTACTTTGGGAACGTTTGGACAGAGATCATTCTCAGGTAGGAAACGAATACCCAAATTGGTTGGATCACTAAATCGGTTGTATTTTGTGGCATTTCTGCAGCAGTTCAGGAATTCAGGTATAGTGATGCTGCAGATATAGATGTCTTTCAAGTTAGAGGAGTTAATAAGCTGATGAGGGCGTCACGGCCAATTAAACAGGAGAGTTTGCAGTTTCTTCCCCAACCTGAAGCCCAACACTAAGCAGAGATTGCTTAGGATACAGATTTCAGTCAAGTCTCCCTCAGATCAGCAGGTTGAGTCTATTACAATTAGGTTTTCTGTTTGTATGTTTGTTTGGCTGCAAAATGTTTGTGTGGCACTACCCTGCCCTCACAATACCGCTGCGTCCACATTTCATACAGCACGAAAGAGCAGTCGCCTAGGCTCGAGGCAAGAGAAGAAGAGTGAGAGAAGAAAAAAGTATTTTGTATGAGAATATTTGCGTTAATCTCTTGTAAGACCGACTAAACCTCATTCTGTTTGCACAGGGTAGTTCAAAAGGAGCCCGGCATGCCTCGGCTTGCCGGCTTATAAAGACTACATTCTAATGCCCATGTCGAGGGCCAATTTTTTCTCTTAATACAGAAAGAATTAAATTGAGCCTTTTGGAAGAAAAAGAAGGAGAAGAAGAAAAATACTGAAATCAAGCAGCAATTAGAAGACGTTTCCTGTCAGCGTGCATCAGCTTGACTCTTCGACCTCAAAACCACCCGAAAGAAAGAATGCCGCTTTCCCTTTAATTTTACACTAACCAGTGAAAGGGGGAACTGGCAGTGGTTTTTGTTCCAGTTGAAAATACACTGATGCGCAGTTATCTTGTTTTTGTTGACTGCGGTTTTACTCGCAAGCAAAACTCTGCCTAGTTAGGATACATTGTCCGCAGTAGGCCTAATTTGGATTCCTGTCTTGTTTCGTAAGAATTGGGACTTTTCTTCTGCTTAAATAAATGTACAGATTAATTTGTTAATACGTATTCCAAGAGACTGCTGCTTAAAGTCAAACCAATTAACCAATTAACTTGGTGCCGATTCTGTCTCGTCGTCTTTCTCTTTGCATCTCAGATATAGCTAGATTAAAAGCACATGTGGTCGCTTATGTCTTGACCGTTTTATATCATTGAGGAATTATTATTTTTTTCTTATTGATTGTGTTACATTTGATAATCGAAAGTAACTGCCCCCGTTAGGACTGAGCAACGCACAGCCCATTGAATTTGAAAATTGGCTTCCAGATTCATAATTCATAATAAGTCAGAGGATGTGATGTTATTGCTGAGCATGGATCCCATTCTGTGAAAGACTGAGAAGAGTCTTTTTAGCAGAGAAGGGGCAAAAATATGTGTATTAAAAAACAAGTCCAGACTTCCTCCACAACTGTTTTAAAGCCCCAACTTCCACTCCAATCCCAGCATTCCCAGCAGGCTGTGTAAAACCTAAAAGACATGCAGCTTAGTCATAGACCAAATGTTACTCATGGCAAGACACCGATTTTTCACCAAAGAAAGGTCTCACACAGCAACCTAATCCACCTGCAACGTTCTCTGTAAAATCGCCCGATTCGAAATGAACACTTGTCGGATATCGATGACCTCATCATCTGGGGGCTGCAGCGGAGGTGTAATCCAGGGACCTTCACCTAACCGACAAAAACAGGAACGATCTACAGAACAAACAAGGCGCTGCTCCTCCTACAGCGATCACAGGTGTCATAAGCAGCCGCGGGCCTGAGATATATGAGCAATTTTTATTGTCAATTCTAGATGCCAAGGAAAAAAACGAATCGCCGTTGCCAAATGTACCACACACACTTTGGAGAGTTGACAGTTATTTTTGTAATAATTTTAAGATGGCACCTTTTTTTTGGATGAAATGTTTCAGCAACAACTGGGAGTATTTAATTTATAGCCACTACTGATTTCACACCTGACTGTGTGACAATGCCTGAGGCCTGAAAACCTGATAGAGGGAGCATAGTTCCTAGCATTAACCTGCCCTTCGTCTCCCTAACCTTGCAGACCAGTGGCTCGGCAAATAAATGGTTAACCCCTTCCCTTGTCCTGAACTTGTGAAGTGATGAGGCCAGTTCTGGTTTTAAAGGTATTTTAATTGCTATGATTTAATAGCTATGATATGGCAACAACCCAAAGGCATGGTGTTGCTTTCTATTTTTAGTGGTTTATTTTCTCAACTCTGTGTTTCCAAATACTGACGACAGGCTGACAAAAGGTTGACCCTGCGCTGCCTTTGAAGTGACAAATGAAAGATGCGTCGCGCTGCTACGAGTGCCTTGACATGAAAACACTTTGCATTCCTACATACAAGTAGACCCTTCAGTCTAGCGCTGCGAGACGCGGGCGGAAAAAGCAGGCCCATACTCCTGCTACTACCTCTGCTTTGAACCACACTTACCCAGACAAAGGCTTTTTTCGATTTTTCACTCGCTGAATTTATTAAGAAAACAAAACATATGTCATCTAAACCAGTGAACTTGACGTAATTCTGGCACACTCCGCTGCAACAACAATAAAAAGCGCTGAGCGGAAAATCTCGTGTGCTGTGAAATGCACTATCTCTCTCTTTTTGTGGTCTCCTCCAGATGAAAACATAATGGAAGATGTCATGTATTATTTGAAGAACTGACAACAAACAGAAATACATTCCCCGAATCAGAGTTGCCACTGGTAACCCTTTCTTTCTCAGGGATGTACAATTTGGCAATAACTTTAGTGGCACTTCAGAGCAGTACATGGGACACTTTGTGTGGCAGTGGGTTCACAGTACACAGTCTGCCCATAGTGGCTCTGTTTATTTCAATATACAAATCGAGAGATCACTCCTCTGCTTCAGCAACAGCTTGAACAGTTCCCTGACGGTGACATTAAGCTCAAACTGAGCATGTGGTTCTTTTGGATTGTGATGCGTGTGAAGTACAGGATTTTGCAGCACAAGAAGGTGGTCCTCCAACTAAAACAAGCGTAACTTCCAAATAAAGCAATGTACCAACTCTCTCGCTCCTCAATTAAGGCTCGCAACGAACCTGAAATATTTGGGGTGGGGTGAAAGGAACTCATCAGAGGCATTTCTCAATTCCAACAGTCTTGCGTTACGAGAGATAACAGTGCAGGAGGAGGTCGAAATAGGGCATTCGCCTTCTCTCATACCCCCCCCCCCCCCCACCCCATACACATACACCCTCCCAGTTCCTGGTTCACGCGGGGCTCCGTGAAGTCATCTTAAGAGTCTTTGTTATGACACGGCTGGCCCTCCTGAAAACAGCGCACCGCCTCGCTTCCCAGTGTTCGCCGCGACTGCTGGATTTCTCAAGGTCCTGAACAGTTCACCCTGCCAATCAATACACACATGAAAAGCGGGGCGCTGATACAGGAACTCCTGTGTTTGCTCAGCTACAGTCAACATCGAAAATACCAAAACGGGCAAAACTGGAAGAGCATGCATTTTGTTTGCCAGATGAACGCACCACCGCAAAGGCAAAGTGCTCCAGAAGGCGGTCCTCATGATTCAGCCGTGCAGGCCAGAGGGGCAGTTCGGTATAAGACGGTTTGCTTTACCAATTCCGCATAGCATTGCTTCAGTTATGACAGGAAGTAAAAAGGAGATAGAATGCTGGAATCAATATGTTCATCTTCCAAAACAACCAGATCTACTTGGTCTTCCCTACACACAGTTTCTCAGCACCACCGGGAGAGTTCAAATTCCCTCCCATCCCACTCCGCCTCCTGCGGGATGTTTCTTAACCATCAGAGATGAGCCAAGTCGCTTGTAACACACCAGTATGAGCTACATAACACCGGTTACTGCTTTAAAAGGCAGTGTTCATGTCACCCGATTTGTCCTGTTATTTTTATTAAATTTGAATTGACTTTCATCTCCAATTTTGTTTATTTTCCATATTGCGACATCCTCTGTGGGAAAGAGCCTTTATACCATTTTCATCTTCCCACCAGTAAAGCATCAGGGACATTCAGCGCATTTGTTTGGTTTTTGTTCTTTTTAAAAACTGGAATCTCCCATTGAAAAACCACGACCGTTGGAATGCACCACTTAAAAACCCAGCCGGCAGTGATTCAATGGGAGGAAAAGCCTTGGGGGTGCGCCAGTGATGCTGGGATCCCTCCAGCGATCAAAGAGAAAGAGCCCTCGATCGGGTACATTTTTAACCACTTAGTTAGCCCTGACCTGTCCACTCACCCCTAGCGTAACTTCCAGTTTCGGTCACTTCCAATAGGGGTCGCCTCATTAGGCACGGGACTTCGCAGGGCTAATGCTCTGTCCCGAAATGACTCCCATGCGAGCGGATCGGCCGCCTGTCATTCGTTTGTGCCGAAATGTCTGGGAAAGAAAGGACCGATTCTCCACGTTCTCACCGGCTGCCAATACAGGTCAAACTGTGACAAAAAGATGTGAAATTCACATGAGCAAATATGGCTGACGGCATAAAACACAGTTTGGTTTGGTCCGTGATGGGAGAGTTATCCAGGGGGACTTTCCTTCAGTTTTGAGTTTGTAGCAGAAAGTGACAGCTTACCAGTAACACAGGAACAAAATGCTGTATTCACAAACTTCCTCAGTAAACCCATTTGAAGTCAGCCCTCTTTGAAACTGCTTATTTTGACGAGGGAGAATTTTGTCGACGAAACCCTTTTCTTTTCATCTATTTTTCTTATTACTTTACAAAACACAGAGCTGCTGTGAAGCCAGAGTTTTATTATCTATAATGCTATAATACATGTTGTGAATCCTCAGATTATTTCCTTATGACTGAAGCGTCACATGACCAGAGAAATTTCCCCACTGTCTGCCGAGAATGTCAATAAATGACTTTTTTCCTCCGTTACTTTTTACTTTAAAACAAAATGATTTGCTTTCGCTTACTTCAGATACCAATTTGGTTCTTTAATCCATTTTGGGGAGCATGGGCTTTACGCGGCCGATTCAATGGGAGCTTATTGCTTGTTTGGACGCGGAGATTAAGCAGATTTACTTTATTCTTCCAGAGTGCCTTTCTCATTGGAAACCCAGGAGCTGCTGACAGATGACTTTATGGGATGTTTTAGATGGAAGCAGATCAACATCCAGGACATGCCGTGGCACTGCGGGCTCCCTGGTTGTGTTTTCGGGGGATTATATGGCTCGCACGTTGTTTTTAACAGGTGCCACGCTTTGAAAGGTTCTTTAAATGAGAAACAGGCAGATTCTCCAGTCAGGAAAGCAATCCCTTTGCTTTTGAATGATAAGGTCAGCAGCAACTGGCGCTTTTGTTTCCACGTCACCACAACTCCTAAAACACATCATCCTGACCTCCCACCATGTTCGAGATCGTGACTTCATAAGCAGCTTGAGGACTTCACTGCAACTGCTTAATACAGATCAATCCACAAGCAATGCGTTATGATAAAATCACACAGGTGCCCAACTGGTGACCCTGTGCATAAAGCATAGGCCGATCTGCACTTCGTGAGGTGTGGCGATTACCTCTCAAACATTAAAGCCTAACTTCTACACTTAATTTTTCTGCATTATATTTGTTTGGCATCACAAAGACTTTTATTTTATGTATTTACTGAGCATATAGCATAATCTAGGAGGTATAACGGCTTCCTCAAATAGCACAGAACCAGAAGGCTGCCAACGCTGTCCATCGGAGGAAAGCGTCGTCGCTGTACCCGGTGGGCGGCCTTCTTCCCGCGCCGCGCTGCCATTACTAGGGTTGAATACGGGCCGAAGGTCACACTAGTTAAGTGCCAGCAAAACAACCCTTTCAAAGCGAGATCCTTGAAGTTACAACATCAAAAGCCAAAGCCAGCTCTTTCCTCCACATTGTTTAAATACTTTTTAATTTTGCTCTGTGAAGTGACTTGTGCACGGCTGGCAACCCTTTACAATGCCGACCATTGTTCCAATTTATCAAAAACTATACAAGTGTGGCCCGATGCCCTGATAGTCTTGATTTTTTTTTGGGGGGGGGGAAAACGTACTGAGGCAAAGCAATGAGAAAACCAACAATGAAACAAATTCATCCCAACCACATGAAACCCACACGCCAAGCTTGGGTCCGTACATCTGTGAAAACCAGGACGAATTGAAAGCGCTTGTCCAGCTCAGATCTTCAGCTGACCATGAAATCAACATCTGTTTCTTCTTCTTCAAAGTGGCTTTTTAAATAACTTTCCAATGGAGCAAAGCACAAGAGACAAAAGACACACCGGTCTCATCTGGGTTTGGGGGTTAAACTCGGCAGCACAAAGCCTTCTAGACGTGTGGCACAATTAGCTGAGGGAGGAGATTGACAGAGAAAAAGACAGAAAGAAAACAAGCCGCAGAAAAAACGCGTCGTGTTGACAAGCGATTTGTGATTTCATCATATTTAATAACTTCTCCTGAAGCGTGTAGTTCGTGACAGATCTGTAGGCATAAACAGCAATCACAAAAGCACTGGGTTTATATTGAACTTTGGAGATCCTAAAAAAGGCAGAAAGAAATTAAACCGTGTAATATAGTTATTTATTAATTCAGGTAGCTTTCGCGGTTAGCAGAAGAGGCGTGCATGGCCTGATGACAGACCTGTGAAGTTAAATCTTAACCGACTTTCAGTAGCTTCATATTAAACCAAGTGAGCTAAGATTAAGTTCTTCAATAACTTTAAACAAAAGGTGTTTGACAAGGAAATAAAAACAAAACATTTAGAACCTTTGATAGAAATTCAAAAGAACAACTGAACGCCGAACATTCACATTTTTGGCTTCTGGGTAAAAATCACTCCTCTTTCTCTTTTAACACACAATAAGCCAATTTGTCAAACTTAAGTGAGAAAAGTAGGTTCATTTCACACATATATTATGGTTCTGTGCAGAAAACAGAGATTCTGGGTTTCTACATGACGTTTGCAAATCAGTTTCGAGTCCAGGAATGCACGCTTACAGACCGATAAACACTTTTCAGGAGTGAACGTCCCTATAGACCCACAACACTGGGACATCACACAATATTTCTGGGAGGCTATCTGATGTCTTTCCCTGAATTTTGCACTCGCACTTATAGTCATAAATCAATAACACTGTGAGCCAAACCCATTTCCACCCAGAGCCTCTTGCCTTACTTAATCATACAGAAACTACAAATACGTTTCAATTTGCTACTATATACAACGCATCCTATTACTTTTCTAGGCCAACCGGCCACTTAACCCTTAAGCTGTGAAAAGGAAAAAGAGAAGTTAATGTGTATACAAGACACACCAAAGCAGTCATGTTCACTTTGTGTACGTGCATCATAAAAAGACAGGGCGTGATTGCAACTGCAAAGTCCACAGACAGAAAGCCGCCCCACACCCCCGATCGTTCACTGTCTGTCTATTCTAGTCTGGGGTCTGCAATCGCCCCCTCGGTTGGAAAATTCCACCCCGGAGCAGACAGTCGATTGGTTATCTCTCAGGCCCTCGGCTGGGTGACGCAACCCCTCTGGCAGTTGGCAGCACACCTTTAAAACTGCACAATCTATAAATTCTCCCGAGCAACCAATCTAAACGGATTAAAAAGTCAAACAGATAGAGGAACTGCGGCTGTCTGAAGTGCTGCCAGGGCTGAACAATGTCCCAAACTGTGGCACATTCAGCAAAGGCTAAGGTCAGGCCTGCCTGTTTGCCGACCTCAGGCTCTCTCGGAGAGACGCTCCGCCTGCCCGCTGCCAAGCTCCGGGTTGGAGACCGCATTAGGAACGAATGACTGACTGGGACGCGGAGAGGGGGCCGCTTTTGCTTTAAATTGTGTTCCAAGGCAATTCACCAGGGACCGCAGCATTAATCATTGCTTGGCACGGCGCACAGGTTTGAAAGATGAAGAAAAGCAAGCAGACTGAAGCCGAAGAAAGAAAGCAGTCTTATTCCAACAGTTGTTTTAAAGAGGGGAGGAGTGGGGGGGGGGATGACAACAAGTGAATAAGCAGTGCGCAAAAACAAGAACAAAAAATAAATAAGGAGAAGTGCCCAGTGTGGATCTCAACTGCCACTGCTTAAAAGGCTTTAAATGTTGTTAAACGTTTGTCAATAGACATGCCAAGATCAGTGAGAGACGACAAGAGGCTACGGGCACAGAAGAGAGGGCCCAAGTTCAATTAATACTGCAATAGGCAGCCCAGCTAATAAAACACCAGCTAGCTGTCCTACTGCAGATCGCCAACCCACATCACAGCCTGTCATGTGGTCTCTGAGCTGAAGTTGTTTTCTTAAGGCATGTGGCCATCGTTAATGCTGTCGTAAAAGTGCCGGGCGACCGATCTTATTCATCGTACAGGAAAAGGGCGACAAAAAGTCTATGCTATTTTTTTCCCCTGTTTAGGTTCTTCTTTTTTTTTTTTACATTTGTATTTCATCTCTGTGCTGCTCAGGGATTTTCCAGATGTTCTTTTCCACCACCGACTTGATGATCTCCACTCCGCTTCTGCTCACTACGGACAGAGTCCGTACACAACAAATTCCCCTCGCTGTAGATCGGACGTTTTAGCAGTAAACATCTAGAGGAATGTGGGAGGCGTCTCAGTGTCACCCTTGCATGAACAGAAGAAGGCTACAAAAATAAGTGGAGGAACTGATTTATTAATCTTACGAAGGATATCCCGTTTTTTAACATTTCCGCTGACCTGGGCTATTCTTCCTGTAAGCTGGGGATGTACCCATTAGCAGTGCACTTGCACTATCTGGAGTTTGCATTGCAGGCACTGTAATTGGTTTGGGGCCTCCAAGCATCACAGTCTTGTCAGAGAAAGGGCTATAGCAGAGTTCATGCACACCGCAACACAAGTACGGCACACTTGCAAATGTACGCCATTTACACACGCAGTCGTCCGTAAGGCACTTTTTTGAGAGGACGTGTGTTTTGTTCACTGGGTCTGAGAATAAGGGACATAAAGACAGTTAGGGGATCAACAGATAACAGGCATCCCGATCACCGTCATCTGTGAGGAACACAATCAGAGCCACTGATCACACAGCGATTTCGAGGCGTGAGAATGCGGTTTCGCTAGTCCAGTGTCACCCAGTTGAAGAGTTGCAACCCCCTGCACCCATCCCTGGGGCTCCTCCTTCACCTCTGTACCTCAGACGCTTCAGATTCCAGCCTTTCACAAGAAGGATTGATTACTGCGGCAGCACGATATGGCATGGCCTGCTGACATGTTCGCAGCCCAGATGAAGAGCAGCAAAAAAATAATTTCCAGATCGATGAATCAATCCAGGAGTGTTCTGAGCACATTCTTAATAAAAAAGGCACCCAAAGCACATTTTCAGCAGCTCTCGGATGAACACCAGAAGAACAGACAGACACAGTTCTCTACTCTCAACCTGGGACTGCATGAAGCACAATCCTTGTAGGTAGAAACATACTAAAATGACCTGAGGAAAACGTCTGACGCCACAATGTGTGAAGAGTTAACAGGCAGCACTTTGCCCTGAAGTGCTTGGAGAGGAAGGAAATCGCCACATCAGATATATTTCATATCAGATAAGAAAGGATCGGGAGACAAAGAACGAGAGTCAAATGAATGCGATTGTGAAAAAAGATTTCTGTAAGTTGCGAACGTGTCGAGACACGCGGAAAAGAGAGCGAGAGAAAAACCCCATCATGCTAAGAAGTAAAAGAAGTGTTTTAAAAGCATTCAAAACTAATTGTAGTGCGACCCTCCCTGCAATTACAAAATACCACGATCACCCTGCGCCGAAGTTTGCAAAAGGAAATGACACTTCATGCTTTCGTTATGTTTCAGCCTGGCTGCTCAGCAAATACCGAGCAGATGCAGGAGTTACAGGTTGAGTGGCAGCAGGTTAATTAAGGACAACGGCAATTATAAGCCAAAAGTGACAATGAGGAAAGCCAACCAACGGTGGTGTTTAACATGCGCTCTCTGGGTTGCACAACACAACTCTAAAAACAGAGTCCTGGCCCAGGCAATTGATGTGGTTAACGGAATTGTGTGTTCGAGCCATGAAATTACACGGCAAATCCTGATACTATTATTTGCATACGGAGAGACTCTCTTCAACGCAAATGTGGCTGAGGCGGCCGTGCGAGCGTTTTGGAGGCTCTCCGAGTCAGGAATGCACCAGGAGGGGTTGCACATTGGGTTTTAACTTGGAGAATCTCTCCCAAGTCACCAGGTAAGTCAGGCAAGAGCAACTCATTTTCTGAGTGGGTCTGTAAAGTTAGTTAAGCAGGCAACATACATCTCAGATTAAAAAAAAACCTCCAAAATTATACAAAGACAAGTTGCAACACAAGGGCAAACAGGAAATCATCAACTCCAAGAGCACAGGGGTGAAAGTTCACAAGCTTTAAGCAGCTTTGTACATATTTCAATTGCAAAAACTCTCCACAGAAAGCCTGTCTTTAAAAACACTTCAACCATATGATTGCACAGATCGGAGATTACTCTATTTGGCTCATGCATCACATGTCTCAGTCTGGTCCTGAGCGTGTGGAAACAGCTGGTGTGACTGACTACACTGATCAAATAAAACAAATGGTAACCACATTCGAGAACACGGCGTCTTTACTATTTGGTTTCACCAGAGAAGCGCGATCACGTCTTTCCTCACTCCTTTAACCCGGACCAAGAGAGACTGGGACTGTGGGAGTATATAAGTACAAAGGAAAACGCTGTTATAAAACTTACAAGAAAGGGTTTTTATTAAAGCTCATCAATAACCGTTTTTGACTACTGTAAAAGCACGAACACACCCACAGCCAACCGGGTGGAAGGTGATTGTATGCCACTTGTTAGCTCTACGGAAAGGGTGAAGATATCTTTTTTGACGGAGAAGATGAGGCAAGGAAAGTCTAGGACTAATTTTGCCCTGGCTGTGTGTACGCATATGAACAGTATCGATTGTGCATGAGCGGCACACAGTTTTAGCCTAATAAAAACATGTCAGTGTCATAAATCCTGGACCGCAATGCGTTGGAGTCACAACAGAAGACAAAGGCAGTTATGCAACAAGGAGATACTTTTTACCCACATTTGTTTTAGCAGGTGTTTAGCGGTCGGTCTGCTTACAGCACAATTCATAACTGCTTATTGTTTGAATGCCAGATTTACTAAAGTCATGTGGAAAGTATGAGACAAGTATTTATTATGATTTTAAGTCGAAGGCTCTGAGTTGATAACATTTATACTGTGGAGAAGTCTGGATCCGGGCCTAGACACTGTTCATGGTATTTGGTGGAAAGGCAATTATTGAATTACCTGATGCTTAACAGGCAGGTTGTTTAATGTTGCCATTTTTTTAATTTTTTTTTAAATAAAGTGTAAGATGTTCTTGCCGCCACTTCAATCCTTTACATAAACACAAACGCCGGGCTTATCAGATTCAGGCTACAGCTGGATAGGAGTTTAGATAATATCAATGTAGATGTGTTTGATGCCCTCAATTTAGCATGTTGAAAAAGGGGCAGATATATCGTCTTGAAAGGAGTAAACAACATTTTGAACGGAAGACTGAGAGATTGAATCAAATAAATACAATATTACTCTATGTTAGGTAAAGGGGTCTCTCCACACACACACACACACACACAAACGCATGCACACAAAAGCAACAGGCGTCTTCTTATGACCTTTGTTTCAGACAATCCAGAGAGGAGACAGAATTCCTCTCGGCCACAGGAAGCAGAGACAGAGAACAGCAACTGTCCTTCCCCGACAGAGAGTTTAGCGTGACAGCTGGTGCAACATTTTTGAGCTCTATTCATCTACGCCAGAAAACACAGTCTCCCACATACAGTTACAAGCATGCATCTCCCCAAAGTGGGATGGTCTGTAATGTATATAAAAAATAAACTATCTACTCCATTTCTTTAACGTGAATGGCTGTTGTTCAAGCAGTGACATTTACATTTAAATACCACTGTGTTACATGATTTGTATGGCATGCCACCAAAAGGGATTCGTGTAAATTTGCATTCATTAAGCTTATGGGCCAAATGATAACCAAAGAGGTGTTGACAGGACGAAGGGTGTTCTGAAACGCAGCCAGTGAGACGGGCTGACATCACCTCTCCGCCTGCAAATCGAGGAAACGTAGGACTGAAAAAAGATATATATGTGTGTATAAAAGCAAAACGCCAAGGTCCACTCCAGAAAGACAACACAGCTCTATTGAAAACTTCCAGTAAGATGTCTCACTCAAATCAAACAGGAAGACTTTGATGTCACCCCCCCCCCCCCCTCAGGGTTTACAGGTTAAACATTAAACTGGACAGATTGGATCAGCGTCCAGAGCATTTGCGACTCCTCTTAATTAACTATTAAGTTAATCTACTGTCAACTGTCCAGAGCTAGTGCCAGGCTTCATCAGAAGAATCAACATTGATTAGACTTTCCCTGAGTGGAGAAGAGTGGACAACACGTGCCCCAATAAAACACCTCCAGACCCCTGACCCTAGAGACGGATTTAACTGGAGATTTTACAGATGACTAGACGGGACGGGGATAGAAAGCTCTCTAACTGCACCTATGGGACCTCTCTAACCGCTGATGACAAATGCCACGGCAGACAAGTGCAAACTATGTCCCCTATTGTTCCTACCCTACCCTTGGTGGTGATGAAAGGGCCCTATGATGACTACACTTAAACGCTGCATTTGCACACATTCAAAATCACAGATACTCGCATGATGGTGAACTGCAGGCGATCAATATGAAAACCAAGTTATACTCCCATCAGCCCCTGCCCGAACGGTGTCGCGAGGGTGCCAGCTCAATGGTGTGTGAGGGCAGGGGGGGTTTCGCCTTACCTTTTCCAGCAGCGGCAGGCACTGGTGCACTTTGTGCTGGGGGCTCTCCAGCTTGACGATGCTGATGAAGATGCTCTCCTGGCGTTCGTCGTCGCTGGTGTTGCACAGGGACAGCGGGTGGGACTGGAAGAAGCACACAGAGCACAGAGTGACTGCACAGGCCAGCGCAAGACAAACACATCTGGCAACATCAGACAGTGTGAGGAAATCATCCCCACAGCGGTCTCACGGGGTCGGCCACGGCAGCTTCCGAAGACATGTTTGAGATTCAAGCGGTTTTGGATCTGAGGACTGCTTTTCTTTTGTTTTTAAGCCTTTAGATCCTAAGTGATCTTAGTTTTTTTTTTCTACCTCCTGTCTCAATTTAGGCCTGTGTTGATTTTTCAAACTTTTCCTTTTTGTTCCATCAACACCAAGCCGAGTTTTAAGGATCCACGTGGGCACACTGCTCGTTTGGGTGTACTTCAGTTCAACTGCTACCCACCCTAAAGATGCATGGGAAACGCACAACTGCCAGCAATATAAATGCCACTCGAGTGAGTTCTCTCCGTTTCTGGTTTTGAAACCATATTAAGCATTAAAGCTGTTGGTTGTCAAGAAGCTGTTTTTTCTTTTTTTGAAAAAAAAAAAAAAGGGAAACAGTGGCACAGATTCTAAGCCACACAGCCGTCTGTTGTTAGAAACAGGGTGACAGGGTGGGGACCCAACACGATGCTCACAACATCAGCCACGGCGCATAATTTGATCCACCTACTAACAAGGCCAGATGTGAAGTTATCAGCAAACCAACCAACAACGTTTTTTGACTTCAGAGGACGCGTTTTCTTTTTTTTATTTAGCTATTATTTACATGTAGGGTTTTTCCACAGCCGGTGGACCCATGCATGTCAGAGATGCCGACCACAGCGGACTTCCCAGGACGATGCACCCGTCACGACGTTTCATGTGGCTGAGATGATGTCATGGCGCAACAAGAAAACACGCTCTTCAAAGGGATTCCCTTGATCCCAGTGTGACACTCAAAATTAAAAGCTGGGGAGATATTAATAGTTTGGTGTTTCTGGATTTGATGTAATGTGGGTTGCTAGTGATGTGTATGGAAGATGTACAATCAAAACAAACAAGCTATTAAAAAACAACAACAACAAACAGCAACACAGCACCGTCCACAACCCAAGGTATGGCCTCTTGCCTCAATCTATCATGTGCCACAACTGTATTGCATCTGCATCGGCAAGATCTAGGCCCTGGCAGCTGACACTAACACTCTGCTACAAGTTCAGTGACCAGATGACATGCTTGTGTTTGCCATTAAAAGTTGGGAAAGGATATCATCAAGTAACAGTCTTTACAGGGACTCTTCCACTCTGTTCCAGTTTTCATGAATCTGTACATACATGGAAGGGGAGCTGTTCATCTTTTTGAAACAATGAGCAAACATCTGCTTTTGCTTGAATCCAGAAGCAGTTCATTTGAACTTTTCTTCTAACTGGATAACTGACTCACTCAAATTGGCCACAAGGATCTGACTGGATCGGTTCACATCCCGTCAGCTGAAATACAGGGGTAGCTTCCCATCGATGCCCAGACTTACAGCACCCTCTCTGACCGCCGCATCCTGACACAGCGGGCCGACCGTCCCGAACCCCAAAATCCAGCTGCTTTATTAATCTGCATTTACTAGACAGAAATTAAAGGGCTGACTGTAACTTGGCATTTAACAAAAAAAGTAATACTCCATTGAAGTGGTAATGATTGGGCTCTGACCACATTGTAATTTGCTCATAAAAATCAGTCTTTTTTACTTTCTCTCTCCCTCACATAACTCAGCAGATGCCTAAATTATCTGCATTTCCTTTTCTAACATCAGTACCCCAGAATAGCTGGCTTTAACCAGTATCCCCCTCATCCTCTGAGCTTAGTTCAAAAGCAGGATCTAAATTAACCCCTTGTTTGAAAGGATTCCCATACAGTAGCCTATAAATTCCCAGACTATTCTTAGTTCCTGATCTCCAAATGCACGTCTCCCTAGATTCCAGCACAGGTCCCTTAGATGCCCAACCCAAGGTAACCAGCTGTCTCTGGCTCTGCCAACTTTGTCTCTGGAGAAGAGGATCTGCATAACAAACGATGGTATTACTGGAGAGCTATTATTTTACTAATCCCCTTTTCTATGAATAAATCTTTCCAAGGGACAAGTACTCACTGGAATAGCCTCAGAAGAATACCAGGCAAGTTTCTAGTCTAGAGGAGATAAAAAAAGAGGAAATTGCCAATTCACCTTTGCACAGGCATAGCTTTGGTGGGGGGGATGGGGACTTGTCCACCCTATTATTGAGAGTGCGTTAATTTATGCCCCCAATATACGTCTGGGCATCTTTTTGGCTTCAGCCACTGCCACGAGTCGTGCCAGGCCTGTGGCAAGGAACGGGTCAAAACCGCCTCCCGCGTTCCACCTTCCTGCCCTCCACACGTCGTCTCTCTCCACAGAGGGGACAGACCAGCAGTCCTGTCACAGATGGCTTCCCACTCTGAGGAGCTCTTCTTCTCTGGAAGCAATTTAGCTTTGACCACCAACAGGAAAATGTTCTAACCTTCCTGGTCTTGTTATCATCACCATTAACACTAAGTGCCATATAGAGTCTTTGCCTAAATCACACTGAAATTTGTCTGTTATTTTCCCTCAAATTTTCCCTAACCAAATTACGGGAGTCTCTTCAATGGGATAACTGCGGCTTCTAGATGATTGCCCAGCGAATGCAGGCCCTTTCACAGTTTTGCTTTCTTGAGATCTGCTCTATCATACAGGCACTTTAATCTACTTTAATGAGAAGAAATGACCGGAGAACAGTGAGATATGTGACTGTGAGCTGCTTTTTGCTGTCTTTTCTTTCACCACATTATACTGCAGAGGATTGTACTGGTATTCGCGATGTAACAAGCCTCACTGCATTGGTGGGTGTCGAGGTGAGCGTATGACATGGGAATGCCGTCTCAAAGCTGGGTGTGTAAGAATATCTATGATTATTACTACATTTCTTAATATCACATTCTTTTTTAGATACCTTTACCCATGTATACAGCTAAGCCAGTGTGAAAAGGGGAAAAGGGAATAAAAATGAACAAAACAAAACAAAACCCAATTCTGTTTTATAGTAATTTTTATGGGTCTTTAGTCGAATAGCCAAACTGTAGTAAGTCCATCTCCATATGGACCTGGAGAAACCAGAGAAAACAGGAGCCTCGTCCAAGAACAACTTCCCTGGCAGCCCGTTTCTCACACTGCAGACCGAAGGGGAAACAGACGGGTGTGAGTGACAGCTGGAGGAGGGGCTGCCAGTTGATGCCGCCCCTTAGAGATCTCCCTGGGGTTCATGTGGTCTGGCCAACACTGCGTGACCTCTTGGACTCCTGGCTACAGCTGTCTAGGTTTCAGACAGATGTGAAACCGGGCTGTCCAGGATGTGGAGATCACCTTTTGCTCTGACCACTTGAGCCAGGTGAGCCATGCAAGGTCACCAGGGTCCGCCTCACATTCTTGTCCACTTAGACCCCAAAGACAACCCTTGAAACACTACACCGGGCCAAGCGAGAAGCTGGACTGCGTCCGAGAGGATCTCCCTTGCAAACGTCTCCTAAGCTCGGGGGCAACAGCTGCCCCTGGTTTAAAAACTTGGACCCAGAATCCACAGCTTCCTTCCAGCGCTTCCACGAGGCGCGACGATCTCACCACCTCCGAGAACATCTGGAAAGTCCTGTTTTATTTTTATTTTTTTATATACCTTTCCGATTAAAAAGTATATAAGTACGCGTAGCATTACCACTTGAATCTTGTCAAAACAGTGCAGCGTCAGATTTCCTCTCTTTATTGACAATCGGCCCCCGATCCTGCAACCGTTACCGCAATGAAAAACTTACAGAAACCCGATCCCATAATGACTTCAGAATAATTACTGCATACCTAAAAAAATAAAGAGTACAAAAAAACAAAAAAAAACACTGCTGCTCAAAGTCTCTGCAAGTATTGTGTTTCTAAACTTCCAAAAAGCATATCCTTGTATGAATGTTTTCCCTCTTGTGTAGCATGCCAAGCTTTTACAAAAGAAATTCTTCATGGATTTTAAACTCACGGCATTAAGTGACATATAAGAATTAGGATGTGTGTGAATGCCATAGTCTCACGTGTCAGCGAGCAATTGAGTGCTGGACTGATGCACTTTTCAGATACACGGCCTGAAAATCCAGTGCATCGTAGTGGGGAACGATCATTGATACGTTGACTTATGCAACCCATAAAATCTGTCCTATTTAGACAACATCAAATAAGTCTGTACACATCTATGATTTGGGGCCTAACGTACATTGCAGAAGACCAGAGAGTTATTATAATAGTTAAGTATTAAAATAAGTAAACGTATTGAGGACGGTTATTTCATTAGCAATTTAAACAGATTTCTTTCTTAAATCCATATATCTTTACTGACTTTAATGACCAATTTGTGTGTGTGTTTTTAAATGAACAGAAAACTGCACAATCTATCCCCTGAGGATAGAAAAGACACTGCATCTAGAACTTTCCACTTGCCTCGAAGGCCCCTTTGGCAACCATGATGTTCCTTTAAGCCAACAGCAGGTGGTGCTATATTAGTGGAAAGCTGTAAGACCTGTCAGTGCTAACGGTGCCACCACAGCACCACAACCCATCACACAGACCAGGTAACTGCTCCAGCTCCGTCTGAAAATACCATCATTCCCTCTGAGCAAAACACAACAAAACATGTCAAAGTAGAAAGGGTGCCCGTAGGTGCTTGTTCAAAATGAAAGCAACCTGGTAGTGCATCTCAGTGCCTCAGTTCAGAGCTCAGCAGTGGTCAGCAGTCTAATTGGTAACGCTGAAAATAACATCCAGCTTTTTCAAGGAGAAAACGATGTTAACATGCTAGATTTCCTTGAAATTGTGTGACACAAACGCACAGACTGGTAAGATGGCCGCGGAGTGGGCATCCGGGGGGTTATTGCTGCGAGAAGCATCTGTCTGACGATGTCGTAGCACTGGGACAAGTACAACTAATGGTATTCCAGACCAGATTTTTACAGTGTTATCTAGAACCTACTCTAATCCTATTTTCTTTGACGTAACATTTATATAATATTTATATTGTCCTTTTCTATAAGCAGTGTCAGAATTGCTTTGGAGTGTTATGTACTCAACTAATCATGTCAAAGATTAATACATTAATTCAGTGAAGACCCTAAGATCTGCGTATCTACATGCAGATTTAGGAGACTGCCGCTACGGTGATTAGCTACAGAAGACATTAACCAAAGCAAACTCGGCCATCAAAGCAAGAACGTCGAGAGAGAATGAAAGGAGAACGCATGGTGCTCGACCCTAATACAGATGAGACATAAAACATCAGGAGCCGTTAGGATGTATGAAGTGTCCCTTGAAAGAAGAATAACAAAAGCGAACATAATCAAAGTTCAGCAGATCTCCGCTAGCTGTTTACAATATCTGCTCTCTTCATGTCTGGCAACAGGCTCTTACGAGCAGCTGTACTCGAGAGCACATCGCTGGTGAGACGTCGTTCCCCGGCTTAAACACTCGCTGGGCAGATTCTTTCCGTTTCAGGTCGTGGGCCTCCCATAAGATCCCTGTTATGGGTTTCAAAGTCCACAGTTAATGTAAACACAGAACTTCCCCTTTGATGGAAGTCGGGCTCTTCCAGTCTTCTTGTTAATGTTACAATAATCCATCTTTCCAAGAACCAAGCCGAGCGCTGAGAAAGCCCCTCGCGTCTTTATTTAACACTTTCCCCGGAAACCAAGAGCCGCTGCAGGGATTGGGTAGACTGCGGCTCACAGATTTCCACAGGCAATAAGGCCCAGCTTGATCCAAATTGACTCCCAAGCACTTCATTTAAGTTTGACAAAGTCAAAACGGTTTTAGCTACTGCAGCCTTTCAAGGGTTAATCCAACGTGTCCCTCGTCATCGAAGTGTATCAAACCACGGACTATGACATTGCTGCAATAATGCAATCTCACTGACTGTTAATCACGATTTTAGTACCGGGCTGGAGGCCTGTATTTAGCAACTGTAAGCTAACGCAGGCCTTAAACTTGGCAAGTGCCTCTTCATATACATATAGACATCTTGTGGAAAGCAATCCCATACTTTGAAGCATATGAAACTAAACATTCAAAGCTGATGTCAGCATTGCGTCTGGGGTGGCTCCTTCTCTCATTTTGAACATGATTTTCAATCCATTAGCAAAGCATTCATGACAAAATAGAATTTGGCACTGTCTGCCCTCTGAAATACATTTTTTTTAAATATCATTATTTAAATGTACAGCAAAAAAGGGGAAAAAAAAAGCTGTGTTACCACAAAAAGATCTGAGACAACTAATATTCAGTCAGGGCTGCTAAAATCTATTACATTTCCAATCAGAGTCCTGATTCTATTATACAAAGTTACTTTTGTTACAAAGTTACAAAGTTAGGCTCATTTTGGTCCAAGCTGGTGTCTTTTTGAAGGCAAACGAGGGAAAGAAGGGAAATGCCAAAATATTTCTAGTTTGTGCATTGCGTAAGCTTCAAAGTGGGTTCCTAAAACTGGATAAAGAAACACCGGCAATGAACACATTCTTTCTGCGATCCTTTCTGGGAAAAAAATGATTAATTTATGGAATATATACAAACATAATATTTCCCTGATGTAATCGATGCAGTGGGTTGAGAGAGAGAAAAAAAAAAATCATGAAAGAAAACATGCATTAGTCTGCAATAACAACAACGACGGGAAAAACAAACAAACAAACATGCAGCACAAACATATGGAACGCGTTGGAATGGGTGGATCTGAGAAATAGCTGTCTGTAACCAGTGTCCCTTTCCGATCTGCTGGATCCATATTAATCTGCCTCGTTGCGCTGCCTGCCTTCCCCCAAACTCTAACCACTGGCCACATCATCTCCCAGTGCCAACGCACCACTGCGCTTAGCACAATCAGGCTCTCGGAAATCACGGCCTCTATTCACCCGGCGCAGACAAACACTGGCGATGTCAGCACCGGCCTATGAACGACAGGACACTGGGAACAGTAAACTGAAATAAAACTGCCCTGCAAACGCGCCCCCCCACCGAAGTACGCGTCCAAATACGCGCAAGAGCAGCGGCATTTGCCTTGATTCGGTTTTATGAGAGGAAGGTGCTCGGTCTGTGTATTGACATAACAACTAAAGTCAGCGGCAGTTTTAATAACTTTCCTTCACACAGGATGAGGGCTGTTTACCTTTTTTTCTGTATTTATTTTCAACCCGTTCGAAGTTCAAGGCTGTGTGTGCGCTAGGTATTTTATCCGCTCCAACTCTGAGACAATCATTGAGCCATAAAGCTGTAAAATTGACTTTCACACCAAATGAAAATCGCACTATTGGGCCTATATTCACCTGCTCTGGAATTTCTCCCTTTTAATCCGTCAGCGGTTGTAAACACAGCCTGGGCAAACATACCTCCATTCCAGGTGATATTGTCTATCCCTTAAGCACTGAATTTCAACGCTTACAGGCTACGATCATTTAATTACTAGTTTTTTTGCAAACTTAACCTTTTTTTTAACCTTGGCATCTGGGGTAAATGAATCACAACCTGAGGAAACTCTTGCACCTAAATCCTGAGCAAACTGCCCTCTCTCTCTAGCACCTAAATCTGGTGTGGAATGCTTCTATTCGAGTAACACTTTAGGCATGAACGGGGTCAGGTTCCTCTTAAAAGGTAAAAGACCCTCCAATGAACCTTTGTTTTCGGTGAAGACGAAGGAGGATAAGAAGAAGTAGTTGACGTCAAGGAGAATGGAGCATTCTGAAAATCTAGCTAGACATCCCGGAAATCACTAGCTAGACCTACATGCAGATAGAAGCAGGGGAAGAGACAGGCGGCGTTATTGTAAGCTGAGCATCTTTACAGTGTTAGGTACGGTAAACAGTAGGCGGGCAAACACTTTTCACTTCGTCAGCTTCCACAGAGAACCACTAACGACTCCCCCCCCCCCACCTCGAGAGCACATTCCCACCCGGTGACTCAGTGCCCGGCCGCATCGCCCTCGCCGCTTCTCCCTCCACATTCCCGCTCTTTCCCTGCCTCTTGGGAGGTTTTCTGTGGTGCACGGCAATTTGGTGCAACTTTAAAATTATCTTCCCGAACACACAGTCAATTACACCAAACATCTGTGCGCTGCCCACTGATGTGAAAGCAGTGAGAGGACTAATTTGTTTGCCCCCCCGCCCCCAAGTGGAAACGATGCGCTTATGCAGAAAGTCATAGTATTGCGTCGCATGTTCCCATTTCAATCAGATTTGTTTTGATCGCTGATCTCCACATGAAAGATGCTCCCAGAGGAATCGCATTAGCTTTGCCGGCTGGATTGCTGCCTCGCTTCCAGATCCTGGAGCCCGTTTCAAAGGCATTGGCTGGGGGAAGCAATGGCACAAAGAGAGACGGTCTCAGTTATTGATTAAGACTCAGAGAGACTGACTGGTAAAGGGACGAAGACACGAAACTCATAAGATTGTACATTACTTGTTAAAACTTACAATTAAAAATGTCTGCAGCTGAAGTAGCTTTAGTCCTTTATAAGATGAGCTCAAGGCACTGCAGAAGCCAGGTCCGTGCTGTACGTGTAATAGCTGTAGGATGTTATGGGGGTGCACTACGAGCTCAGACAATTTGTAACACTGTGGATGTGATGCATCAATCTATTGTCAGCCCACTGGTATGGCTCCATCCTACGCAGCGAGCCAGAGGGTGTGAAAGAGTCAGAAAGGGTTAAAAAAAAAAGAAAAGTAAACACTGTAGAAAAAAACTTCCTTTTATTTCATGTAAACAACTCCAAGTCTGACCCGTTCCAGTAAATGGAGGAGGTCAAACCACTGAAACCTCTGATAAGTGAGGGTTGGGAGGCCAGGGATGTCGAGGCCAGGGCCGCGGTGGTGTCGCGTACATGTGCTGTACCCCAGCGAGGCTGCCGTACCCCAGCCAGAGCCGCAGCCAGCAGACAGGAATGGCGAGGGCTTCTTGGAATGTCATGGAAAAATGAGTGCGAGGAATTCAGGCTGCTTCGACAAAGTAAACAGAGCAGGCCGGGAATCATCCGCTCTCTTTGATCTTCCTTATCGGTGGAGATCCGACCGCGATACAGTCTTTTCACTGTGCGGCGCAAAACAGAAGAAACTCTTGATGATTTATTTTAAACAGCCAGCATTAGAATGCCAGCCATGCCGTCGCTTCCCCAACTCGAGGGATTCTCCCCGGCAATTAAAACACGGCCTGCAGGAATCGCATTGTGGTCCCCGGCCCCCGAGATTTCGAGGGCTCGATTAAATGGAAATCGTGAGAAGACTCCTCTGCTTGTGCACTTTAATCTGCCTCCTTCTCGTCTCAATACTGTCTTTCAACGTCTTTGTTGAAAGCTTTGTAACTCCAGCACAGAGAGAATGTCTTAAACAGACACTAGACTTTCAGGCACCGCTTGCTCCGCTATACACTGTCTGGATTAATCAACGTATGATACTGGACATGTTTTGAGGTCTCCTCTGCAGAATGGGACTTAAGTTACAGGTCTCAGCTCGGTTATCCTGGGCCCATTTCCTTTGAATACCTAATGTCCATTTGCTAAAGCCATTTGATTTACTCTCTCAACAACATTTAAATTCATAACAAAGTTATTACCTAAAAACATATAGATTGACTGGGCCACATTGGGAGTTACACACTAAGGTTACAGCTTATGTGATTTCCTCAGATTCGAAACCGCATTTAAAGAGGACAGTTAAGTTTCCTAGATGTGATATTTTCTAGAAAAATAACCAAAAACCCAGGACTCTTCCTTTTAGGGGTTCAAGTAGGCAATACAATCTAAAATAACCCACTAAACAAAATCCACTGGTGAAAGAAGGGGTTTACAATTCCATATGCAAGGATATAAATAGATCTGCATGTATATATAAAGTATGTGTTCCAAAACATCAGTTGGATTAAATTGGATTAGGCCGCAAGAACAACTGCTGGGAGTCAAACTGTGACTCCTATGGTGAAAAGGAAATCAGAAGAGCTTTGACCTCAAATACATACATAAAGGCCTAAAACGCCAAGGATAATAATTCAAGATATTTACAAAGTGGGTTGCAGGGCAAACAGAGCTTTGGCAAATTATAGTCTATGAAAAGCGCTCTGCTTAGTGGATAAAAAAAACAACAGCACAGCCTGCAAAGACGCCACTTAGCCAGCTCTGGTCCCTGTGGTCAAAATAATATAAAGAATAGATCCTCAAGATATGAAACTGAAGGTTGATTAACGATGGAGCAGTGAAACAACACTTCAAAATATCACCGGGAGATGCGCCAGAAGAATCTCCCAAAATTTGCCTCTTCTGACACCAAACCGTACAATTAGAAAGACCTAAGAGAGAGGGGAGAGAGATGCTTTTGACCTATGGAGGACCATTTAAGAGACGTTTTCCAGCCATGCCATTCCCAACCAGGAAATCTCGACATGGCTTAGGCCTCCGACTGCACCAAGCCAAGAGGCACGGCAGAGAAAATGGCTCATTCCTCACAGGAACAGTTGCAGGCTTGTTTGACTGCAGCCCTGCAGGTCTCGCAAGAAGCAGTTATTTGGATGATAATGAGACTTAAGTGCTGCAATATCTGAGCGGGCGATTTACATCTTTCATGTCTAGACCAGTGCTTCCAAAAACCTGTTCCTTCCCCCCGATCCAACCGGCATCTGCTCCTGTACTTTAATGTCGGCTTTGCCTCACATTGCACGTACCAGACAGTTCTTTAACATGTACGGGGTACACAGTGTAGATTGACGTCGAAGTGCTGCAGTGTTCAATGGGATGAAAGCTGGGGTAAAGGAGCAGGGCAGGTTTGGGGAAACGCGGTTCCTCCGACCACACCCTGCTGGGATCCCCACCCCGGCGCTCACATGCTGCCCACTTCAAAGGGCGGCCTGTTTGTGTGTCGCCAATCTAACACCAATCAAAAGCTTAAGAGCTAGCCATTGATTCGCTTAGTACAATTCTCCAAATACACAAGGAACAACATGTCTTTGTACGCAGTTTGTACTTATTTATACATCATTCCTCATTAAATGTATTTTTGACATAATTACAGAACCAAAAAACTAAGCTTTTCCTCAAGGCCTGGACGCCGTGCCAGAACTTTCAGTAACAAAACACAGGGCCCTTCTGGCACCAGGCATTATGTTTTCAATTCACTTTAGGAATTACGATTTCCCCTCAGCCATCGACTGAAACCAGCGAGTTGAAAGGGAAGACGGATCTCAAACCCCCAATTACAGGTCCAACAGTCAACGCAGAACACAAAATTCGGATCCTTTTTTTTTTTTCTCTACCCTAAATGTTTGGAGGAGTTGTGCTAAGTTGCAATAAGCCTGACAGTCAGATAATATAATAGCAGGGTTGCGAGAAAGACAACATCATGCATCGTCACGTGGTGTCTCATCTCTGAAGGTAATTGGCATTTAATTATTATTTTTTCCATCCTGAAGGGTTTTTAAAAAGGTCTGATATATAATCACTTTCAAACCTTAACCTGCATTCAAGAACACTTAGCACATCACACAGTTTACGCATTGGGTGTTATTCTCCAGGTGTCTCCACGGCTTCAGACGAGCTGCATCTGTAGACCGTGAGGCACAACTACATCGTGTGTAGCTGCCGTAGCAGTACATGGTCTTCCACAGAGCAAACTCCGTCCATAATTACACCCTCCTACATTACAGGCTGCATGCCAGTTTTTCAGAGAACATGACAATATCAGAAAACAAAACGAGGATCTATCCATCGGTGCATCAAACCACCTCAAGTGTGATCCCCGAATATAGCTATTAGACTGACTGAGCAGCAGCACTGTTGTGATCTTTCAGACACCATGCGGACTCGTGCAAGTGTGACAGGTGTGAGGAAGGGAAGGCCTTTGAAAAACCCAGAATGCTTTGAGGTACAGGAAATCCCGAGCAGGGAGCTTATGCAACCAGGACCTAAGAGAGCGTCAAGACCTGCGTGTCTGTGCATTCATTTCACTCTCTTGCCTCCCAAGGTTTGGCTTTGTTGCGTTAAATTTGACTTTTACTTAAAAGCTGTTAAAGATCATTTTAATTAACCACTTTTATTAGCTTGTCGAAGAACTATGGTTTCTGTGTGTAAAAATTATAGGACTAAAATCATATGTTGACAATTTTGTATCAGAAAAATAAGTGATTTGTAATTGAATGGTTCTGCAGTCTTTTTTGCATTGAAAAGTACATTTCGAGCGCATTTATCCAATCAAATAAATTAATAATTAATTCTGCTTTACAAGCTGCAAACTTGCTTGGTTTTGATGGATAGGGATCACTGACTCATTGCCCACAAGCTGGATTCGGAAATCAAGAGATACCAAAGTGATATTTCCTGAACGGGAAACCATAAACTAATAATAATGATGATAATAATAATAATAATAATAATAATAGAAAGCTGTTACACAACACTTAGAGGACCTTGTGGGAATAGCGCCCCGGCCCAACGAAGACTCTGATCTGAGGATCTGTCTTTATACACTTTTCATTCACACAGACAACGAAACCAGCTTTTACAATATAGCGCTGAAACCTGATCTAATCTCACTTCACGCAGTATCACTCAACAGGTTTGCATTATTACAGGGACTTCCGCCGCTGCCAAGCTTTTTTCTTTGGCCCAGGGCAACAAAGCTGGCAGACCGACTCTGAGGGCGAGACGGGCGCGAGACAAAGGGATGACCTTGCCTTACTGTAAACGACACTGTACAGGGTGGGCTGAGGTATTGCTACTGCTATCCCATTGCAAAAGATGAAAACCCCTATGCCTGTGCAAGCCAACTGTTCTCCCATGCGTCCCCTGAGTGGGGCTCCCAGCACAGACCGCTTTGTACGAGAAACCACCTGCGATTTTCTTTTTTCAAAGAGCTCTCTCTCTTTCCCCAACTCAGTTTCAAGAAACCTTAGTAGTTGTTTTTTCTTCTTCACAGAACACACAGTCCCAAATTTCAGTTTGGAATATTGGATTGTTGGTTTATAAAACAAGACTTCCAATCTCATTTCCAAACCCTGTGAATTGACACAAAATAAAAGCTCCACAGCAATAATCCATAAGTGCATTTTCTGCGTCGTCTGCACCCCGTGTCGTTTCGTAACCAACAGGAAACCGTTCCATAAAGATCATTATTTGGCGATACTGCCTCATCCGAAACCTGTGGCGGGATTTATAAGGGCCCGTTTGGAGAGCGTATGAAATTCCAGACCCATTTTCAGTCGCTGTCTTTGTAGGTGTGCCAGCGTACACACTGCCCAAGTACACAGTCACCTGCCCGACAAATATCTCAGATCAGAGCAGAGTCACAGTCAACCGCAGTAAATAACCACACACAAAAAAAGAAGTCGCTGGCAACTATAATAACTATTAAGGGAAAACGCTACATTCTTGTTGTTTTTGGTCTCTTTCCCGCCCTCAAGAAGTGCGGAGGATATAAAATCGCTATTAGACAGAGGACAAATTACTTATTAATGGCAGGGCTCTTGATATAGTAAACTTATTACATATTTTGTTAAGAGGCATGTTTTGGGCAGTGCCAACTTCCTTTCTTCTCCTAATCATTTGACTCCAGAGACATTATCTGAGGTTTGATATTAGGGCCACATTTACATTCACATCCTGCCAATATCGTATTGGCCAATACAGTGGATCAGTTTCTATAAATCATTAAAAAACAGTTATGCGAGTTCACGGTGTTGAATTAAACAAGTCTTCGACAGGGAAATTTGACATGGAGAATCCCTGTGACAACATACTGAACTATACTGCGTCCCAAGTTTGCTTTCTGAATTAAACACACCGTCGATCCGGGGCAGTATTTACCCAACCCAGACCTTAAGGAACAGTTTACGTTATGAACCCTTTTAATCTATGTATATATATTGTTTGATAAAAAACAAGCCTTTTATTTGGTTTTAGACCTGAAGGTGAAATGTTTTCCTCACAAAGCAAAAGAGTAAGAAAGGAATATAAGACTATCATTAAAGCTGCTGTACACTTGATTCATTTCCTCCCATTAAAGATGACAAAGAGTGCATCAGCACCGATTCAACACAAAGTACATTGAAGAGGGGGGAGACACACACACAGGAATGCAGACTGATAGATAGTATAATTACAGCGAAGAAACCTTCTTCAAACTATCTAGCCAGAAGGTTTTTTTTTTTTTTTATGTAAGGGTTCGTGTGTGGGAGGGGAGGGGGGTCGTAGATTGGGGGGGGTATCTCTTTTAATCTCTCCGGCTTTTCGGCAGTTAAAAAAAAAGTCATAACCAGCTTTCATCACGCCCAGAGGAGGCTAGAGACAGGTGTTATGAATTACACCTTAATCAAGAAAACCACAATGAAACATAAGGAGAAAAATCAAAAAACACAAATTCAAACAAACTAGGAATGCCTCGTTGGGAGTAATGATTTAACGACAGCACAGGAATGTTTCGGGGGAATCGTTCCCTTGGCTTTGGCAGCTTCTGGAGCCGCTGGGATTCAAAGATATTGTGCAAAACACACAAGAATGCCCCCCCCCCCCAACCCCTCTCTTTTAACCCATGTTAGACTAATTGATTTTTTGGTTCCAACAACCCCCTCGATCACCTCTTTTGCCTATTGGAATCACTGAAATTATATTTTTACAGACTAGTAGAATTACTACTCAGAAATATGACAATACTCTTTAAGCAGAAACAATAAATCGGTACCAAAAAAAAATGCATGCAGAGTTAATGGGAATATTTTATTGTCAGTAGAAAGGACACTGAAAGAAAAATAAATCCCGCACAATTACAAGATACATCTTCAGAACATGAATTGTGCAATCTTTTTGTAGTGTTTGCAGGGTTTGCAGGGTTTGCCTTCACATTGTCTTACTTTGTAAAGCTTTAAATGCTGCTAACAACCAAACAAGCAGGACAGGACAAATGTTGCGGCCTTCTGTCCAATGTCATGTGATTACACCAATATTTCACATTCAATCCCATAAGAGGGTCACAGGACTACTTCAGCGGCCCCACAACTTCAAGATCCATAATGGACAGAGGCCCCGAGACCACGAGTAGAAAATAAGTACAGTTTTTCTGTGGAACGAGAGACAGAAGGTATGGGTAAACAGCTCCATACTCCATCCTTGCCAAAAGATGACCACTGTTCGTTGGCAGTACAGTACAAAAGTCATTTTTAGAGGAGATCATGGAACAGCAGCTTTCAGTGCAATCACTTTGGTGAAACAGAATCACAGCTGATGATGTAGAAGATCTCTCAGAATATTCAAAGCTCGTGCTGAGAGTGCCCTTGAAACATATAGGTTTGGCATCTTCTCCACAAAATCTGTCAGTTAGACTTCCATGGGTTGACGTCTGACAACCGAGAGCTGGAATCGCCAAGTACAAGTAGAGTAATTAATTTGCTCAAACGTCTGTGCCAAAAGAATCTGTCATTATTAAAAGAGTACCTCTTATAGTATGTGTTTCTTGGCCAATAGACAGCTTTATTAAGACTGAAAAGCACCAATGTTTCATTAATGCCATGAAAGCTAATATTTCACCCTGTTATCTCAGTTTAGATCTGATCACACTGGGTATTTCATCAGCAGAAACCAATGAGGCAAGGTTTTTTTTTTTCATGGATTGTTGTGCATCAGTCTGGGATCTACCAGGTGTCATGGACCAAAACTCTTGCTTTCCCATGCAGGTACACTACTGCCAAAAAACATTTATCGGGACAAAATGGACTCTTGTGATATTTACAATTTAATCTTTGTTGTTACAAGCAAGACTACGGTCAAAATTAGAAGACACTGCTGTGCATTAGGATCCCTCTTGTCAGCAAGGTGCTATACACTGCACCACAGTCTTAAAGCTTTGTGGTTCAACGTTATTTGCAGGGACTTTTTGCTCACTAAGCTTAAGCAATCTCCTCTACTGCGCTTTAACCCTCACCAGCTTTTCGACTGCGGTCTCTTTACAAAGCCACCGGGCCATAATCACAATCCATTTCGGTACAGAGATTTTTCTTTTTTTAATTATTTTTAATTGTAGGTTTTTGAAAAGATAACAAATACCTTGGCAAACCCTTTCATATAGTCATGAAACACCCTTGTGGTGCTGACTTGAACCTCGCCTTGCCTTTGTGCTCTTCAGAGGAGCTCGCTTTGAGCCGGTTCCCTTTGTGAAGGCTTTCGCAGGAGTGCTCTCCTCTCGTGCAGTCGTGCAATAACACGGGAGACGCATCCTGGAATTTAAACGCAGTGCTTCAAAGAAAGAAGATATTTTCTCTCTTGACATAATGGAAGATGATTACATCTCTAATGTGTACGCCTGCATTAATGGAGTGAGAGCTGAAGAGAGTAAAAAAACACGCTGATCTCATTTCTCCAATGCTTTGACCCCAGGCACAGGGGTGTCTAGGTAGAAACTGGAGAAAAATGTCACAAACAGTTTGAAAAGTTGAGTCTTTGTTGGTTGTAGTCAATGGTTTGAATAATTTAGTCCACTGTACATTAAGCAGACATGGAGAAAGTGACAGAGGATAATTAAAAATAAGTCACAATGATCTTTCAGTTCAGATGATAGCTATTGATTTTGAATATGGCACTGTCCTTTTTTTTTTTTTTTTAGATGCTTGGCCTCATGTGAAGAGGAAAATGAGAAGCAAAGGATAAAACAGTGCCGGGCGAAAACTGGAATATGTAGTGGCTCAGATCTGACAAGTACATTTATCTGCATGGCGTAGCAGTCCAGAAAGTATCCCATAAAAACAGAACAGATGAATATGTTTTAAAACGTGCAAAAAAAAAATAAAGATACAAAGTTGGACGGCGACAACACAATCTGGACTGCTGTTGAAATGGTTCTAGAACTCCGATGTCTTTAAAAGGAAGCCAAGTACAAAAGCAGACCAAAACAACATCAAAAACCTCGCGTCGTGGAGTCGGATTCCTCCGGCGCTCCAGAAACTCAAGTGAAATATAAAAACAACTGGCAAGCTAGCTCCCAACTTGAGAAGGAAGTCTAGTTGGAACGGGGTGTTTTCCACATTACATGTGTCCCTTTATCAAAGCGAGATAGCAATACCAGCTGCGGCATTCTGCGCTGGTATAAGACAGTCATCTGGAGGACTCGTTCCCTGTGATAGAGGCCTCCTCATCCTTTTACAATGCGCCAGCTGCGATGTGCACAGACTTCCAATGTGCGCTGTCACCGGACACATTATAAATAACCCCCTTTTGAGTGAGCTATGAAGAAGAAGAAAAAAAAATATTTACAAGTGTACACACACGCCAAAATGTCGGAGAAACCCATCAGCGTGGCTGCGATAGCTTAAATACATATATAAACAAAACCCTTACATAATTGCGTGTGTCAACATTCAACGAGGTTTCTATGAAGGCGCTGTGTTGAAATTAAAATGATCTACAGCAGCTCAATTAAGACGCAGTCTTTCTGGGCCAAGTCTTTTCTAAGGGGAACAGATTAAAAAAAAACAAAATGTGAAGAAACCGGGCCCTGCAGGTGACTCAGGATACTCCAATTAACCCCAGAACACGCGCTGAGCCGCCATCGTGGCAATAAAAGATGCCGAACCTTTAAAGACTTAATTAGAGGCTATAAATACTGCAGAGTTACAGATCTGCTCCGGGCAGTTGTACCTTTTTTCTCTTGTGTGCAAGTGCTGCTTTACATGTCCGTGAAATTCAAACGAAAGCCCTGCAGGCGAGGTTGGCTCAGTAACGGTGGAAGGAACGCAGCGTTGAACCCCCAGACGAGAGGGACGCAGAGCCGGCTCCCACCACCCTCTCCTTTGAAGAAGCGCGGCAGCCGTCCCCCGGGGGCCCAAGTGGCTCTACTAACTGTGTTACGCTGTGAGAACACCTTTTATTACTAATGGTGTGCAACTTGGGGTCATGTGCTTCCCCAACCGAGGAGCTGCAATTGACATACTGAACAGGGCAGGGGACCTCGCCGCTTACAGGAGCCATAAAGCGCTTTACAACTGTGTATGCATGTGGTATACCTTAGCTGTGACGCTACCCACTTCATGCAGTGGGCATGCTGGGAAAAAAAAGAAACATGTTGATCTCAATCTCACAAGTACAGTGTCAATGTAAGGCTGCCCATATTAACAATGTGTACAAAGGTCCCGGGACAGATTGAATGGTTATAAACAATAATAACAATAATGATGTTTGGAATGTAATGCAGCTTAATATTGTGTGTGCATATTGTATTGCGTTTCATATTCTTGTATCGGTATGGCCATAAATAACACCACAAATCCACTTTCCTGATTTGCAAATGTAAACAGAACAATACCTCTGTCTTAAGTAGAAGGAATTTTAAGTTTTGTTCCTCGCGGGCAACTGAAAGTCTGTCAGACATGTGCTGTTGTGTCCCTGCTGGACAGAAATTAAAATAACCCATTGTGTGAGATTACTACTTCCTCCAGTGAATGGTGTGGTAATCTATTTTTTTTTTTCCTAATGAAATGAACTTTCACCACTATTATTTCAGTCTTCACATCATCACACTGCTCCTGCCGGAACAAGCGCCAATTACAATGATTAACAGCACGATATTTAAAGAGAGCCTTTTCAAATTCCTCGAATTTCTTTAAGACAGACGCAAGTTAAAAATGACTGTTTTATTGGGGCACAGGGTCGTGGATAGCTCCTGCACGGCCGTTCTCTCGAGCTTCTCAATACATCAACATAAAGAGATGTTATCACCGTAATAATAACCTCAGTAGGCACTTTTATTCAGTTTATTGGCATTCCTGAGACATCAGCCCTTTGGGGCCGAAGCCTTGTAGTGGGGTTTATGATGAAGGCTTGCAAAAATAAAGACCGGTGAGCGGAGAGAAAAATAAATGCCTCCACATAAAAGACTGATAAGCAATCTTGATTGGGGATAAAAGAGTACGTGCAGAAACACGCCAAGAACCTGGAGATGTAGAGATAAGGCTGTAGGTTGGTGGGGGAGGTGTTCAGAATCAAAACCAATGCCTTTAAGAGAGGGCAGGGTGGGTGACACAGTCTTTACAGAGGCCGGCCCATTCTCAGCACCTGTGAGGGGAATTTGTTTTAGATTCATAGACCCCCTCGGCAAAAACACAGCAGGCATCAGTTCTCCTCAAAGGCCCGGATGAATTCGTAATCTTCTGCTTTTCATCTCTATTTATGCTATTCAGCTTTTCCTTGTCGTCTTTTCTCCCTTAATAGCGCCAGGTCAGCTGTGGGATTTTGCGTTGACGTGCAGTGGGTGGGGGGGTGCAGGGGCTGGGGGAACGCTGGAGGGAGGTTCGGGAAAGAGGGGAGTCGCCTGCTGGACCACCAAACACCATTGTCAGCCGTAGCACACATGACTTTTCGAAGGCATTTCACATGTAGGTGCTCTAGACCGGTGGGTGTCTAGGTATGCTGGTCTGCAGTTTTCTGTTGTCAAATGGACTACATTAGAAACTTAATTAAACACTAATTACTTAATTGGCCATTTTTAATTACTTCCAGCTGTTAAACAATTCAGAGAGAGTTCAGGTAAGGAAGGAATTAAATAACTGAGGGCTTGACTGGAACAAAAAAACAGAAGATTGGGACTCAGAACAACTGCTCTGGACTGATGTCCACTCTTAAAGCAGATCCTGACAAACTGCTCCCTTGATTAACTGATATATTTCATTCAGCGACAGCAAGGCTGAAGACCAGACTGCCAACAATCCGCACAATCTGGATTCTATTAGTTCTAGACAGCTTGGTTGCACTTTATTTATACACTCATTTATCAGTATTTTGCTTTTATAAATACATTACAAGATGGCCTATATATAATAGGGATTACAATTAGATTACGTTTCTTATAGTTTGACTTTTTTTTTTTTAACGTTTTAGTTTGGGATGCTAACTGCAGTGTTGGCCTTACATTAACACCTTCTCGACACCTACAGGTGCAGAAGTTAAATACACACATGCCGTACCTGACCTGAGATTCGAGAGTAACTTTCAGAGCCCTTCTTCCACGTGCAACCTTTCAGATCTCAGAGATCGACTTCTCGCACTGCCCCAGTGTTACAGGCTCTTGTCTCTCCATAGAAGCATGGTGACATAGAAAAGCAATTGGATCCCGATTGTTAGTGGAGATCTATGTGTCGATAACAGCTCGTGTTATGACTATAAACAATATCTGATACATGGAGATAAAGGGCCATTCCTGCCCTCTGAAAGCAAGCAGCAGTTTGGAATAGACTGCAATCAGTGCGGACAGTGAAAAGCGCTCAACTGTTTTCTCAGTTCCTCTCTGAATGCGGTGTGTGCAACCCCTTCAGTTTCAAACTGGAGAAGGGCCTAAGGCCATGCCCACGAGAGAAGCACGCTGTGTACAAACTGTTCCTAAACCACTGTTTCAGAGAATGAGCAGCAAAGAGAAGTGTCTGTGTGTGCTCTGTTCCTGTTTTCTCGGGACTTTATAAACCATGATTTAAATATTTATTTCTCTCGGTTGTTAATCTGAAAATCTGCAGCCAATTGGTACAGTTCGTTTAAAGGATGGCTGCCACTAAATGACCCAGTCCCCTGTAATATTCAGAAGAAGGACAGAGGAACATACGAATAGACAGCCACACACACTGCAAAGGAAAAATACCAGGCAACATATTCAAGGCATTGTTAAAGTGTGTCAAAGTTTTTTTGCTTGTTTTTTTTTTTACAAGCTGAACCCCTTGACTTCCAGTGTACAAATTATTGGATCTTCGTTCCACACCTCAACCTCTCCATACAGGTGTGCCTCAAGGCCCCGTCCTGGGCCCCCTCCTATTTTCTCTTTACAACCACTCTTTGGGATACCTCATCACATCCCATAGGTTCTCCTACCACTTCTATGCAGAAGATGCCCAAGATCTTCCCGTCTTTTCACTCTTCTGACCCCCATATCCCCCTGACCCCATCTCGCACCTCTTCCTGACTCTCTGCTATCTCCTCCATCATGTCAAGCTTAACCTTTCCAAATCTGATCTGTTCTTCGGTCTCTTGTCCTCTTCACCTCCTATTGATCTCTCCATCTCAAATCACCTGGAGTCTACCACATTTCCCCTCAACTTCCGCTAAGAATCCCGGTGTCACCATAGACTTGGCTCTGTCCTACTCCCACGCTGACACGTACCTGCCGATTCTTCCTGAGATGCAGAAGCAAAATCCACCCCTTCCTCACTCACTGCTCGACTCAGCTGTCCTCCTGCGCCAGAACACTAACTTTACCCCCCCTCCGCTCCCCTTTGATTTGATTTTATCTGTGTTTTATTTGGGTTGATCAAGGCCTTGAGTTATTTGTTCCTGCTTTGAAAAAGACCACACAGTCACAGCCGAGCAGGCGAGTGTCTCTCTCTGTGTTCAGAGTTTAGCTTGTTTTTCATTTTTTTCTCATTCTCTCTCTTTTTTGTAATCCTGTAACTATAAATTGCATCGTGCCAAATATATTGGATGGTTTATCCACAGCTGCGTGCAGGCGGTGGTTCTTAAAAACAATGAAAGTCTCTCATTAAGATGGCCCGTCTCTGGCCCAATAGAAATGTCCTCTAAACCTGACTACTTATTTTTCTCTTATGATGTTACACAAGTCACAGCCAATTATCTTTTCTCTTTCCCCTCCTCAATACAAATATTTCTTCCATATGGCAGCGGGAACTACAAAAGTGGACAATCTTTTGTGGCCAAGTTCTACACATCACCAACAGCGTGTGTCTAAATACCATGGAAAAGAAAGCTTAGCTGTGCCCTCTGTTCTCAAGCCACCAAAGGCTAGAATATCACCAAACATGAAAATCTGGAATCTTTAAAGAAATATTTTGTAAGTGCATATTTAGCAAATAATACCAGGTGGTGAAAGTAAAAAAAATACTGCACCATTTTTAAAATGAATTGGAGAATCATCTTGGAAGTTAATAAGAAAATAAGTAAATAAATGTAAATATATTAAATAAAATATATATTACTATTGCTATGCCCAGTTGATATCTGAGGGTTTCCAAACATTAATCACTTGAGCATTTTTGCACAGCTCTACCCAACATCAATTCAAACCCACCACCATTCAATCTAGTCAACTCCATAACTGGTGTCCTTCCATCCCAACTGCTTCCCAGAACACAGACACAGGGTTTTCCTGGCTTCTCGTTAGCTGCAGCCTGAGCAGGTCTACTGTATGTGTGGAAGACTAAGACTATTAAATGAACAAACAAGTGTTTTTCCCTGCAGATAAAGGATTAGCGTAGAGGGAACCGCAGCGAAAACCCCTGCCCGTAGACATCCCTGGATTTTCAAGGCTGAGCCAACACACGTCGCTGGCCGCAAACAGCCTTCGGGACGCGTGAAACATTTCCAGCTGTTCCTTAATTAGAACCGCGCCATATTTCTGTTACCTAATCCCATTTGTCACTGGAGTATTGGAAAAATGTGGATGTGTGGCGGAGCTGCCGATCGCACACGGCGTGGGTTAATAATCCGAATGGACGTGGGCAAAGATAAGATCAGTGGCAAGGGCTACACAAACAGCGGTCTCGTGGCGCTCTGCCAAGGAAAGCATGCCTCCGACACGTGAAAATGAATTTCCTAAACCAGCCAAGCCTGAGCTTTTGTTTTCTTTATTATTACTTTTTTTTAAATAAAGCAGTTTTTTCTTTTTTTTTTCCCCCGTCTTCGGTTCGGCTTAGAGTCTATTAAAAGCTGTCTATCATATTGTTTAGGCAATGTAGGGGCTTAAAGATGGCTGATAGGCCTTTTCAACACTTGCCTTGAAAGACTTTAAAACGGCACAAATACATGTCACTGCACACATACTGGATTTCAGAGTGGGGAACAAGAGACTCTGTAATAACACAATGCAGGCTGGCGGGGAGATGCCTTTGTGAGCCTTTAATTACAAAAATGTAAAAGAAAATAGATTGTAAATAACTCTTTTCCATTATTATTTCGAATCTGCAATTGTTTTTAATTTCACATACCCAAATTTAGAAAATCTCTAGGTGCTAATAGTGGCTGCCCATTATACCCATTGCACCGGAGAGACAAAGATGACAGGCACATGTCCTCCAAAACATGCACAGACAGGAAATCAGATTCTTTTGGAAATGCAAAGCCACAGCACAAAGTGGCGTTTCACAAATCTCTATATGTACAAATAAGTGCGATTTCGCTATGAATGCATGATTTTCCTTTTGGAGACGCTGCAAAAACCATACAAATACTTTCCTCTAATTAGGGATATAATGCAGCTACTTGGACCAGATAAACTCATCTCTGCTGAATGTTGGTATTGCTCTTCTAGCAATTTATCTTTATTACGCCATGTAATTCACCACTTCCGTATCAAAGAAAGAAAACGTACACTTTGCATTGTGCCCCAGTAACGATGCCAGCTGGGAATGTGGTTCCATACTCACAGAAACCTTTGTTTTCCTTGGGTGGGGTATGGAGGTGGGGCTTTGGACTAGAGAACAGAAGAGGAATTTCAGCATCAAGGCGGTAAACAGCTGCTGGCATTTCATTGACAGGCTTCAAATGCTCAGAGTTAGGATTTCACCAGACAAATGCACACAATTCCCTTCTGCGATGTTCTGATGGGAGATGAAGTACGTGTTAACACTATGAAAAATGTTTTGTTTTTGTACGGGGGATCCTGGGGGACATTTAGCCAGACCAGGGGAGCCCATGCCAAGATTGCTCAGGGGACTCTAGAGAAAAATCCTTCACTTCCTGTATGCCACCCAACTGGAGTCTGGGTTTTGCCTGCATTCTTACAGGGGGAAACCTCCTGAGAGAGAGAGGGAGTGTATGTGTGTGTTGATCATATTTCAGAGATCACCACCAGCATATAAACCCCCTAGTCCACATGAGAAAGAGGCGGTGGGGTTTAGGGGCTGGCACCAAGCCGGTTTCCACTGTTCCCTGCTTTCCTGTAAGGACTTCTAGCCCATTATATAGCTCCCAATCGAAAACAAACAAAGCATCTTTTTATTCAGCCAGTAATTAGTTTGTTACATACGACTCCTTAAACACACAATGACAAAACCGAAAGCCTGCCCACGGGATGCACAAAAGCACACCCCAACAGCAGCCTCATTACGGCTGGTCTCCCCATGCCCTTCGTGCTGCCTCTGCCCCGATCCCCGTGGGCGCCTCACACAGCAATGACACTGGGGGGGAAATACCAGGAGCAGAGAGTCAGTGCTGATCCTTTGGGGAACATCACATGTGAACGGCAGGCTGCCATCAGTCTCTCTGGGCAGCGGAGTGAAGCCATGGTGTGTTTCGCATTGTTTCACTCCGAGATTGAAAGAATATCCGTGCCCTCTTAATGGGGGCCAAACAGGGTTTTTATTTATTTTTATACCCCATGTTATAGAGGGGTGGATGGGGGGCCTGCTGGGGTCCAATTCTGAAGCCACCGCCTCACAAAAGGACAATCCACGGGTCCCCAGGGATAGTAAAATGACATCACAGCACACGCAAGTGGACTGGGGTCTAAAATGCATAAATAGCGGCATAGGCACTTTTTTTGGGCGTACGTAGTTCACTTGACTGGTATCTTGACGGTTTTTCTTGGCTGAATCAATATTAAAAAAAAACAAAAAACGAAATGAATGAAAAATAACAATAGTTTAAAGAACAATATTCATTCAACTAAATTAAATTGCAAAAACATTGTTTGAAATGAATGAAAGCATGGACCTGAGATGATAAGAGTGCCGACTCATGGGCCGACGCAGCGACAGGTGATTTGGCGGTTCCCTTCAGTGGCAGGATCCTCCAGACAACATCCTTATCGTTTGATGAGTGATTTGCATCACCGCTACCAATATACAATATTGTTACAGTCTGTCTGGGCTATTTGGCAGCAAGAGGCTTTGATCAAAGGCTGTGAATCAGAAATGCCATCAGGCAGGTTCCAACTCTTTTTAAGAAAACATACCTGGATCGGCTCTGTTTGTTTATGTTGCATTACCATGACAATACTGCATATCTGATTCAAGGAAGAAAAAAAAGGAAAGTACAAGCATTATATTTGAAAGAGTAGCATTTAGGCTACACTAACTTCACTTGTGAAGGAGTGCAAAGGGGAAAAGATTAAAGGAAATAGCCCAAGTACAAGTATGAACAGAAAAAGTGAAAAACAGGAGTCTTTTTTTTTTTTAACTATGAAATGTCTTTAGTATCCAATTTTGCCGATACAGGTATAACTATTGATAAGTCTAACACCAAAATGGAATTAAGGCTGGGATTAAATCAAAACTTTGGCCCACTCGCTAATAGAAACCACAGAACTGAACTAAGCTTAAGTTTCATTTTTAGTAAGATGCCACTTTCTTCTAATCATAAATGTAATGGCTATGATGTACAGGTTTGTAGTTTTCTATTAGCGGGTGGGTCAAAGTTTTGATTTATTCCCAGCCTTAATTCCATTTTAGTGTTAGACTTATCGATAGTTATACCTGTATCAGCAAAAAAATTGGATGCGGCCTATTCTGACCTGTGATTCTGCATTGTAGTGCCAAACAGAGACTTGATACCATTGTAAGATTACCTACACCATTTTAGGCCAAAAAGCCTGAACCCTAACACACCCCTTCTCTATGTAACCCAAACTGTATTAATAAACAAATAATTTTAATGCAAAATGAAACTAAATCAATCAATGCAAAAATCTGAAACAGCTCTACATGTAAATATAAAACTATTTCTACCTTAATCTGTTTTCCTACAGATTCCTAAAACTTACCATTTTCAAACTGTCAGCTTTTCTTAAACACCCAAATCTTCAGCTGATACATGCATAACAATTAAATCAACACGGACATATGCATAATCACCTCAATGATCCCTCTCTTCAAAAGGTTTCTTAAGCAGAGATCTGGCACAGCTACGGTGCTCTCCGTTAACTGAATTAAACGGAAAACTCAGAACGTGCAGAACTTCTTGTCGTGACCCAATTCAATTTCTCCCCCGACTGCTGCCAGATCCACTTTGCCTGGAAGAAGTTATCGGAACAGCAGCCTGTGGCTATTATCTGCGGCATAAACGCATCTTTGTCTTACTCTGCCACAGATGCCCTTGAATTAAATGCGGCATCAAAACTGCACAAACATCGCTCACAGACGTCGGGTGGTAGGAGCGCACGGGCCCAAAAGCAGCGTTCAAGCAACAGCACCACCCTGACGTGCAAACACTTCTGTGTCAGCAATCCAGTGTCAGTGCGAAAGCCAGCTGGGCCGTTTGACGGTGCAGTGAGGGAGGGATAGAGACTGCACACACAAACATGTTTGCTAGTCACACAGAGCATCCTTTTTCCTGTGCTGCAGACTGAGCCCTACTTAGCCGCCGACGAATGCATGCGGGCAGTTATCTGTGAGGAAAGACTGAAGGGAATTAGTGTTTCTGTGTTCTGGTTACACGTTTTATTGGTGCATCAGCTGTAGCGGCCACATGACTGCAGAGGCCGTGTTGGGGGGGCGGCCGCCAAAGAGAGAGGGGCTGCCCACAGTCGTTATCCTTGCAAGAAATTTAAAAATGGCAACACGCGCCTAATTACCACAGATTATTATTAGGGAAACCTTTTCAAAATGACGGCCATCACACCCCAGTCTGTTTGTGGACATGTGAAAGCTTTTCATTGGCTTAACAAAAGATAACAAAACCTAGGTAGAAGTCGGAAAAAGGTTGTGTCAGTTGAGCAGTGTTGCATTATGGGTCTAATGTTACACTTGTATTTGTAAAATCATGTTTTTGCCTTCCTGGGCATTTACTCATTTAAAGCAGCCAAAGTATTACTCTAAAAAACACCTAAATGTATAAGTGTTCCTACATTCTACTAGTATAAACCTAATTAAAACTCATGTCTTGTTAGAGACCATTAGAAACTAGTTAAACCGCCACAATTTAGTGAATTACGCAAGATGCCATTCTCAAGGTTAAACATGAATGCGCAGCACAGAAATAAGTTCAATAAAGTTTTTCTGGCTCGGAAACAAAGCTTTAAAAATGGAGCCTTGCTAGGAGAATGGTTTATGGTGCTCTATCAGGCCTCAACAGTTTACATTAGAATGAATTGTGTAATGCAGATCTTGATAAAAATGAGATTTGCAAATGCCAAAGCTTCTGGGAGGTGGACTTGCATACCTGCATTTCGATATTTTAAACGTTATTGCTGGCTTACATGGTTTTGGTCCTTTGTGTGCTACCTATTGGCTTGCCCAATGCGTTGCTGTTGGCAAGTTATGGCCAGGCTGTTCTCCGTGTCGTTTGGGTGACAGGACGTTCTGTGTTTCAGTGCCCAGACCGGGGAAATTGCCCGGGGCTCATTAGAAACTCTCTGTCTGTGTGGACTTTTACACCTCTTATAAAAACAAGCTATTTTCATTTGGCTTTCTCTTCCAATAAGATTTTATTTTAAATGATTTCAAGCTGACCGATCCAGTTATGGCAGAAGTTCAGATTGCATCCCCATTTCAGTTCATCCTTGTGTTCTGAAGCACGGTAAAGCACCTTGAGATATTATAAAATATGTCATGCAAAAGAAAGCTTATTGTTGAAACCACCAGCAACCCAAGGTCAGGTGAAGCCAAAAAAGCATTCAATCACATGCATGTATATCAAGCCCCTGATGAAAACATCACTACTTCGGAATGTGTTGCATGTAAGGTTAATGTGATGGATATTGTGTGAGCATGAGCTTTAATGCAGAAAATTATTTAAAAAATCTATACAATAAAAACAGCTTAAGATTTTTTTCAAACAAATAAATCACTTAATTGATCACTCAGCATGGACTGTCAGTTTCGCCCTTGAGTACAAATAGCTTTTAGATTCAATTTAATTTCTTATATAATGGATTAGTTGCTTCAAATAGTGTATCTTGGTTAATAACAATCTCTGGTTTGAGGCAGATCCAGAGTATAAGCTTTAAACTTTCAAAGGGTGAAACTGAGCCTTTTCTTCACCAGCAAAGCGCTGATGAACTAGTTTATTCATCGAGGAGGCTTGTGTCACCTTCTCAGAGGGTCAGAGACTGAATAAGCAATGACACGTTCAACTTTCACCTCTATGTGCCTGTAGTACAATGTCAAAGGAAACAGATCGGGCCACGTCTCTCCACTGGCAGCATAGTCGTTTTAGTTCTCGGCGAAATGAGCCGCCATACCTTTGAAGATCAAATATTTGGAGTTTATTATATTGGAACTTATCTGATTTTCTTTATCAGATCTTCTATGTAATGAATATGCCTGGAATAGCAAGTTCTTACAGTATCCCGTTTCGGCATCTGAAAAGCGTGAGGAAATGAGTCAAATGGAAATTATTATACCCGAAAACAAAAGCGTTACTCGACCAGACTTGGAGAAAATCAAAGCCACCAGGTCCTCCTCCTGATCTCAGATTTATACCACCATACATGTCCTCTCTGCTCACACAAGTGCTACGCTGCTCTCATTTATAACCGCCTGACTGGTAGTCAGCCATTTGATTGGATACAAAACTCCATGCATTAAATAACCCAGACACTAAATCTAGATTACACAGAGAGGTTGGTAGAGTAAAGTGAAAGGGCTCACACAGCATGGACTGCAACAAACAGCTGGTGCTTCCGAGTCACCTGGAAGACTTTGATATCCATGATTAGATAACAATTTTATTGGCTCTCATGCAATTAACAACATTGGTTTTATTTCATGTGCCAAATGCATCAACTCAAATCAGGATTTGTTTATATACGTATAAACACACACACAACCATAATTGCTAGTTTTTGGTTTATGGACAAGAAATATTAGGACATTCGGTGTTTGTCTTCACATGGTTTTATTGTACTTTGTTTTTGTCTGGGAAGCAAATCCACAGTATGCGTTTTCTCCTCGGCCTTTGTTCGCTACTAAAACGGATCTGCTCCCTTTAACATCTCTGTTTGGTTTCCCAGCTGTGCGGGAGCATTGTTTTCAGGCTTCAATGAAAAGATAAGCAGCGCTTCAAAATGGCTTTTATTTTGACTTATTTAAGATGCCTTGAATCATGTATTCAGGTCGTGGATGAAAGAGCTCGGAGCTGGCATTGTCTGCCGCCTTTTTTTTCCCATGAAAGGTAAGAAGAAAATTGGCCAGGGATTACAACCCTGAATCCAGTCCAGTTGGGGGGCTATAAAAAGGTTTAAAATATATATATACAATCAATTTACCGCCTATCCTATCCAGTGACAAACAACAACAACGGAAACAAAACAGTGTGGCAATTCACGGATGTGGGTATCTATTCAGTACTTTCCTATTGTCGGGTATCGAGTAACTCTGAAGGTCAGAGTTCAAAGATCAACAGCGTCCCAGAATGCATTTCCTTCCGAGGCTCGGCTGGGAATGTGGGTGCTGTTGCCGAGATGTAAGTATGGCCTGTCCTAGGCGTGTATCCCCACCACATACTTAAGACGGTCTACGCACCCACAAAACAGGTCATTCCCATTAGAGAAAAAGATTTGTATCCCCAGTTACATCTCTGTCTTGAATCTGAGCAACGTGTTTAGCTGGGCAGTATTCCCCAAGGGCCTGTGCACCGCTGATCTCACTCACACAATGTGGAAATCACCCTGCTGTCTTACATAAGAAGTATGACACATTGTGTCCGTGTTATTGCATGTATACATTCACATGGGAAACAAATAAGTTTGATACAGCTTATGTACTGAGCAGAAAAAAGGGGAATATTGTGGAATACCAATTTTATAAATCAGTGCATAATGAAACGAGCCGAATTCTGGTGACGGTTGAGCAACACTGTGCACGGCGCAGTCGCGGTGCGTGAAGCGCTGCAGTGACACGGCAGATTGCTGGGGTTTTGGAAGGTCTCCAGCCCTGTATTGCCGTCTCCTTTGATAATCGCCCGCGTGTGTGTAACAGTTTTGGGAGCTCTGCCAAAGTACACAGTGTTGGTAATAGTTAACAGAGACGGCAAACAGTTCAGGCAGCACCGCGGAGGGAGGTCAGGAACTACATTAGAAATCGCCTTTCATCTCTCCACGTTGGATTGAACTGGTGTTTAGTGTTCATTTAAATATTCAGCCTGGGCCTTTCTTTCTTTTTTTTTTTTTTTAACGAATCTAAATAAAGCCTGCTCTGCCAGTCAGTGCCAGGTTCAAACAGAAACCTGTAAACAACCTGGGCTTGAAGATATTCTGTATAATATTTGCAAGGTAGTTACAGATATTGAATTTGTTTCCAGTGGGAGACAGTGAAAGAAGTCTGTCCCTATCCCCCACTCCCCCCACACACACTAACAGCAGGTGTTTACAGCTCGGGTGTAATACAACGGCTGCACACAGATTTGTCTGCAACTGTCAGGACACTGTTGGCGACGGTCTTTGATTTTATCCAATAAAACTAGTTTTGCCTTTAGCATCCCTCTCATCTTTCCAAAGACACATTTGTGTGACAGTCTCACTTGTATATCCTGCGATAAAGTGTGTGGGGGGGTGTTAAACACACTGATGCCATTCTCCATATCATCTACTGTGAATATGACTGTCATCGAGGCTCCCCATCACAGCCTGTTTTTCCCATTGCAGTGACTATATCCCATTATGACACCATGTCACTGAACACATTAGATTTCCAAGCTAGGTGTGTAGATCTCAAAAAAAATGATTTAATGAGTTGCTTTGATGCTTCGTTGGGTGTCTAGCTTTCCACAGCTTCTTAGATCATTTAAATCAAAATTTGTGAGGCGAACAACACGCATTGGACCAGCCAAACTGCAGCTAACGAAGGGGATGCTAAGATGCAGGTTATACCACGACATCGGTAGGGTCCAATCCACACCCAACCTCATGAAGTCTGCTTGTAGAAAGATCTACAAAAGGCCTACATAGACCCCAGTCTGTGGTTAAGTTCAACCCACGGATTTAAATACACACACTATCGGGTAAGGAGGCAACCGTAAGCTGGGCTGGCCACAAAGACAGACTGTTTGCCTTGCAGTCAGAACAAAGCAACGAGTGGGTAAACTCTCCTCACTTTAAATAGCCGCTGTTATCAAAACAGACCTGCTAGTAGTCCCTGATAGAGGCCGTTTCAAAGTACAAGAGACCAGTTCTCATTCTGCGTGTCGCGGTTAATTAAAGAGCGCATAATGTGAAGTGCAAGCAGAAGAAAGCAATCAAGATAAACCGACCTGTATAATGGGGTTAGATTTGTTTAACTTGGCTTCAGGAGAGGGTACAGACAACGTGCACTGGCCTCCTCACACTGACTGGCACTTACTGCGTCGCAGGGAACTCTTCCTTCAGGAATACTAACTTTTCATTCCCTAAACGGCCAGGATGAAAGTATTTATGGCCGTAATAAAACGGAAATATGCAAGTGAATGTCGTCACCTGTCTTGCATGGAACACAAACGTCTCCCCGTTCCAATCACTCCTTTACACACTGCTGGGAATGAACCCGTCAGTCATAATCTGTTCAATTAAATAAACGTACTCTTTCCCCAAAACAATATTTGTAGGAATTGGGTTTTATTTGAAAATAAATAAACCCAATAAGGGAGGGGGGGGTTTGAGAGGAAAGACTGGGATAGGTTTAAAGGAGTTTGGGCTCCTGAAAAATAGTCAATGACATACAAAGCCTATTGGCCCAAGAGGTCACCTTTTGGAGGACACCATCATGTGGTCTTTAGCTCTTCACATAGGCTATAGTAGGGAACTCATCTAAAACTGCAGGGCTGTTAAAGCAGTGCAAACATCTAGGAGGATCTAAGTGGAGCCACTTGTGTTGTTAACAGAGGCCTTTCTGTATCCAGGGGGGAATGACTCACTATCGGAGTTGGTTCTGAGTTCATTATCTCGTTCCATCCATCCGCCACACAATAACTGAACCGAGAGTTCTGCTCTTGCGGTGTGAAGCCATACTACTGGGATTTGGGCCTCAAGGCTTCTAGGCAGTGCCTCGTATCTCTGAGTGTGGGGAGGCGGCTAAAAGCATATCAAAGACAATGATGGAGGGAGTCCCAGCGGGCCAAATAACGCAGCTGTGAGGCTTTACGTGTGGGTTCCAACTCATTGCCAAAGTGTTTACTTGAAACAAAGCGAGACACGAACAACGGCATTTAATGAGGAGAAGCCAGGCTTGAGGTCAGCACTAATTCTTATGCATATTCACTGGAAACAAACACTTAGACGCACGCTGCCAAAAGAATGCATGGCATGCCGGTTTTAAACACATTCGTGAATCATCTAATCATAACAGAGCGCAGGGCTGTCCGCATGTGTACATGATAAGCACTTCAAGCTGCCAGTTGCTGAGGTCCAGGGTGCCGTTTTGCTGGGGGGTATGAAGAGACCTTGATTTACAAGACTCACACAAGTGGGACACCACGAAAAGGCAGATGCACCAACTACATTTCTGACAGGAATGCAACGGGCCGCTTCATCTTCCCTGAAACATCTCTTCCATGCTTACAAACATCCGAGTACAGGAAAGGTTACAGATGGAGAGATGGGTAGCCAAGACTGTCTGATCTGGGAGTCGTACTGTAGACATGTTTGATTTAACATGTGACATCACCTGGTTACAGTATTCACTCTACTATGATGACATCTGCTTATTTGTATAGTGATTAGGGCAATGTCCCACTATAATACATATTTTTTCTTTATTCACTGGGATTAAGAGCTGTTTAACCTACAGATCCCCCACAAATCAATTTAAAAGCACCTCCTCTTCCTCCCTCCTTCACAGGTGTGTGAGCGTGAGAGAGGTCAAACTCTGCACACGTCAACAACCTGGTTTGGGATTGTAATACATTATTATTGGACCAACAGAGTAAAGCATATACATCCGTGAAGTATAAGAAGCAACGTCTCCAGCTGAACAGCGGCTTACCCAAACTCCGTAGGTGGCCGCTAGGAATACACGAAAATGAGACGTGTTGTCTAAATATGAGCATAGAAGGCAACGCCCATGACTTACTGAATGCATGAAGCCAAATACAAACATGATGAACGCTGGGGAGAAAAGGTGCTTAATGCCTCGTAGCATCACACGTACCAAAATAAGGCTCAAAGGCAGAGAAGACATCGTTGTAGATCTACCTCTACCACTGTCCACGTACTCGCACTCCACTAATACAGAGGCCAAGGAAACAAACTGAGGGCTAAGTAATGTTGATCTGTGATCTACTATCCATAACACATCTGAACATGGTCTCTAAATGATTAACATGCCAGAGAAGGACAAACAGAAGGGCTGCAGATTCGAAGTCACAACAGCAGGGCGTTCGACAGCTCATCCGCCTGCTTCATTAAGGGTTAAACGAAGCGCCCAAGAATGCAGCTGGAATGAAAACGCTTCAGGGACAGGAGCACTGCAGGACTAGAATTGAGAAACCCGGCTATAAATACAAAAAATATAAATAAGCCAAATGTTTTTTTGGTTTGTTTTTTTGGAAGAACACTCCTCCTTCGTACGATCTATTTTGAGGAACAGTATCTTAAGCTGCATCTCTCACCAGCTACCCTCGCACTGCCAAAAGGTGCCACCGCAAATTAAACTCTGGCTGTTTGAACTTGTGGTGAGATTTTTTTGTCTCTTTTTTTTTTTCTTTTTGTCTGCTCTGTTTTACTTTCTTACTTTATTGAACCCTATGTAGAGATGCTGTCATGGTGACTAAGTGTCGGGACACACGGCGTACTGATAAACACCGCTGTTCTGGGTGGATGAAGGCGAAACCCGTCTCCTTCACAGGGTGTGTATGAGCATGTGTGTTTTCATGAAGACAAGGATGATAACTGTTTATTCCTGGATGAAAGAAAGGGGGGGGGGATAAGGAAGGGGCACCTTTATCTTAAAAGAACGATATGACTTAGCTAAGTAACTATGACAAGGAAGAGGTCAAAGACAGAGCAAAAAGTCACTCATGTGACTGTGCACAGAGTTGAGCATCTCCCCGTCTGCCTGTGTGTCTGCGGGATGGCACAATACTGCTTTTGTTGTTGCTCCCGCTCACAAACATCCGTAAAAACCTTGAGCTGCAGTGAAGGATGATTGATTAAATTCCCATTTCACGTGGCGAGATAGAGATCCTGAATCGATTCCTCAAGGGTGCAACAATAAAGGTTTTTTTTTCCCCATTAAAGCAGCGTTCATGTATGATATCATAAAACACAAACAAAAAAAAGCACAAAAAACAGCAGAACTGCAACCAATATCCTAGAAAAGTAAATTATTATTAATCATTCATTTTACTGCGATTCCTTTTCCCTACCAAACGGTTTCCCAGACGCAATGTTCCTGGATAGACTGGCCTGCATGATTTCCCTCCCTAAACAGATAAATGTACAAACAGGCCTCTAATAAAGGCAGTCCTGCTTTGTTAATGAAGTTCCCATTGCGCCGCAGAAGTCCTAATCTAACAGGGATTAAAGGACGGCATCAGAGGGAACCCTAAAGAGATAAGAAAGTAATGAAATCAGCCCAGAAAACAAGTTAAATGGGACAGCTATAAAATGCAGAAGTTTGGGCTGCGGTAGAGAACATCGGTAAGGGTCTCTCCTGTGTGAGGCTGACATAAAAAGGAGGGAGAGTTATGGGAAACCTCTGCCTCTGACTAGCCTGCATTTAACACTACGTTGTGTGCCCATGATTTATAGATCAGAATACACAATGAAGGAGCAACGTGTGCGTTTAGTTCTTTTGAAAGCTGAAGGACGAAGCTCAAATCAGAGAAAACCTGGTGCACTCTCCGATTCGGCCACAATGACATAGATTAAATATTCTTGTTTGTCTTTAAACAAGCTAGAAGCACTGCAGCTTAGAGAAGTTGTGTATTGTATACAAAGCTGTTCTGAAACTAACCTGTTTAAATTACCATTTACACAGACTGTCTATCACTTACATATATATATATATATAAATTTGAAGAGAAAGCATTTAATTATCAGATCGTGATGAATGCATTCCCCCCGGAGAGTCTCTTTGAAAATGAAGTGTTTCCTGTCTCCAGTGTTTGCGTTGCGCTGCTATTTTTGCTTTTACTGCAGAGCAGGCAGCAAGAAAACCTAACCGTAGTCATTTGCGTCTTTAAGATTGATCCTCACTGCCAGCTCCGAGCTCTGAAAGTGCTCATCAAACACCAGATGAGAGAAAGATGCCAAAAAGGCTATTATAGGACACATCCAATGTATGCAAACATAATCTGTAACAGAAAACTGGCTTTTTGCTATAACAATTTAATCGCAATGACCTTTACATTTAAAATTCTCGTGACCTGTTATTTTCACCGCTTTTACAAACACATTGCCAGAGCAGAAATACACAACACAGCACAAAGGAAGTGTCATATGTGATTGTAATTGCATATGTTTTCATGCATGCCATAACTCAGTCCCCTTGGTTTGCTGGTCGGGTTTGATAAATGATGCAAATAAAATAACCTCAACCTCTCTGCATGCTAAAGAAAAATCGAAACGTACTCAGTTTTTCCGAGAACATAAAACACTGCGAGAGAAATCCATCGGGTGGGGGGGTTAAGTCTAAAAATGTTTGCTTACATTTTTCAACCCTGCATTCATTTCCAAATGTCTGAGGACAAAAGTCTTGACCCCCGGACAGTTTCACACATCAGTCACAAGCCGTTCACAGGAGCTGTTAAGAGACAGTTTCCGTCTCTGCACAACGCAGCGAGGCCTTGAGAGAGGCAGGACTGCGACTGCACGGCTGCCTGCCACCGTTATCAAAGGTACAGGAGTGAGCCGAGGTCATGGGCGGCTGGGCGGCCGGTCCCACTTTATCTGGTTGATGACGGACAAGAGAGCAGGCAGAGATACACGAGCCAACGGCAGACTACATGATGCAATACTGTCTTTGATTAGAAAAAAAATCAAAAACCCTGATCCAGGAAAAAGAACATCAGACAATTAGGAAAATAAGCCACCCTTCTGTACGGTTTCCTTTAACAAATGGAGGCGAAATGTGCCAGTCCTCCCATGATACAACAGCTATGCAAACAGAAGCTTGTGGAATGAGAGCAACACTAAAGAAAAACAACAAGGGGACAGTAAGAACATTTTCTCTTACACTGTACTATGCACACGAGAGATTCCTATGTATATAAGCTTGTAGGCTCAGGGAAATCATTATTATTATATTACTACATTAACAAACATTTTACAAGCTTCCTTCTACAACCAATTGCATTCATTCATTCATCCATCCCATTATTCCCTTTCTTCAGGGGGCCGAAAGCTTCCCCGGCCTGGTTCAAGGATGCGGCTCTATTAATGCCTTTACCATATTGCGCCATGTAGAGGGACATGCAGCCGTAACAAAACAGCGGAGCAGGCATCACTGGGGACCCCCAGCTGACAGCAAGGGCCTCAAAGTTTAAAATCGTGTGCGAGACCAAGAGGGCCACAGTCTCTTGCAGGCGTTTGCACCAAGGAAGCAGAGAAAAATGAAAACCCAAAGGGAAAGAAACAAACAAAAGTACATTCAGGAAGATGGGAAATTACAGAATTTTAAAGAGTGCAAAACTGAAAATATTAGCGCCCCCCCTACTTAAAAATACCCAGTAAAAGTCTAAACTGTTGCAGACAAAGGACCAAAGTAACCCTTATCTGACAGTGCCTAAAGTTTTCATTTGTTATCTGTGTATCAAATCCTAAAAGGGGGGAAACAGGACTTGGTATTTGTTCTACACATTATGCAACTGGAGCAAAACTTGGTGTCACAGTCCTGGTGATGTCGAAGAGAGGAGATGGCACAATACATACTTACTCACATAAACAAACAGTGCAGCTTCAAAATATAGCTACATTTTTTCTCGAGATGGGGCCGAAGACAACGGGAATTAGCCTCCTATAATTGCGCAGCATTTCCTCAGGGCACAGTAGCTGCTGATAAGGTTCACTTGGTGAAAAGAGGATGTAGCCGGAGAGGAAGACGTGAACAATCTCATTTCCAGGCAGCAGACAGATGACATCGGCATTGTCTTTCCAAATAGTCGACTTTAGTTTAGTTGAAAAGAATATATCTATACATTAAACCAATCATGTCAGATCATGTAGACTGTTTCGGGATACATTTCACTTAGGGTAAGAAAGTGGGTCTGCTTTCCTATTGGATTCTACAGAAGTTTATTTCTTTATTTGAACTCTTGGGAACACAGGGAGGGACACCATCATGGTTGGCTCGTATACTCCGTAAGCCTGTTTACACTTAACTGCAATTACAGTAACTGTACAGTATATATGCATCCTTCCTTTAAACTAGACCGGTACATAATGGCCGAAGGTGTAAAAGCTACTGGCTAGGACACCCCACGTACGGAGCCTTGCCCTCTTCTGGACAAGATAAACTCCTTCTTGCACCGACAGTCGCACAAACAAGCGCTCGCTTGACTCAACACAAGCAAATGTATCTGAAGGCCAATCAGAAATTAAGCATGCCTAATTTTATGAAAAATAAATGTGACTGTGACTGAGCTGCTTAATATAAATCACAAATAGATGCATTTACTGGTTTTTGATTGACTTGCACAGTGACATACAGATGCAGTCAAATTAAAAAATTTTGGCCCCCCAGTTTTTCCACATCAAAATTCAACAGCGAACCACATCAGGACTGTCAAATATGTTTGTAGACACGGCGAATTAGAATCAAACTGTCAGACTAAACGTGGTGGTGCAGGCAATTGAGGGATCGCGGACAACTGCTACCCTCTCTAGCAACGCAACGCACTCGCAAATCACGTGTGGACGTCGACGGGCTGGTACTGTTAATTACAGATGGGCAGCTCAGTCAAAAAAGCTAAAAAAGAAAGAAGAGCGCGTGTCGGTGAAATTCCCTCCTAACTGGAGATCAAACGGCTCAGTGGGTTTCTTCCAGCTGAAATGGTCTGAACAAAGTTAAAACGCACCAGACTACCTGCAGTGGCAAGACAAAGAAAAACTAAACAGCAAAGCACTTATGATAGCTGGCCCCCACCACGGCCGGGCCCGCTAGACTATAAAAATGCACTGTACTTTGATTGCTGACAGCTGCACCCAGGGCAGTATACAAATGGATAAAAATATGCCCCGATGGGATCAGTGGGGGGACTGGGAGTTGCGCGGAGGTTGTTATCTCTGGGATTTCAAAGGCCGTTATCAGGAAATCGAGCAGGAGAGAGGGAGCTGGGCCGGGGGAAATCGGAAGTGCAGTGTAAACAGTCCGGTTAAATTATTTCATCTCATGTTTCAACTTTACTCATTTTGATCGCCCCCAGCAGACTAAACTGTAAACCGTATTGCCAGGGAGTCCACAGCCGAGCTCCTCTCGTTCTCCTGGTCTCACCGCACAACAGGGAGGTCTGTGTTCAACACTGTAGGCAACACACGGCATGGGAAACACAACTGGGATATTAGGTTGTACAGAAAGCTGCTTCTCCTTGCTGCTGGATGCATCATCTTTCATAACGAACATGCTTTTGAATCCTAAAATCACAGAAGCAAGATTCATGTGGAAGGAAACTCTTCTAAAGAAAATTACACCCGTCAAACAAGTTGAAAAGTGTCTCACAAGGCCAGGTCTTTCTCCAATGACATCTTTGGTGTTATTGGCGCAGAGCATACAATTATAATCCAATATTTTCCAACCAGGGTGCCGTAGCATTGGTGCGCATTCAGGCATGAAGGGTGTGCCACAGAAGTGTTCCCACTTGAGAAAAACACAATAATAGACTATACTTCTTATTAATTTAAATAAAATAGGCTGGGGACAGAATTCAACAGAGATCGGTGTGCTGTAAAAGATTAAATTAAGAATATGTGCCTTGTTGTATTACCTTAATAAATTAGGTAACAAACATCAGGCCTATGCAAACCTACACTAGTTTCAGTTAACCCCTCCCTGAATGCTGCTTCTCTATAACCTGGTTGACTGAAGAAAGAGGTACAATACCTCGCTCAAGAATAAAACAGTGTTATCTGCACCCCAGCCCTCAAGGACTAGTCCACGTTGCTAAAAATAGGTTAACTAGTTAGTGTATGCCTTTTATTATGATTTAAATCATAACACATACTTTTAGAAAAGTGTGCACACATATGGCAACATGTTCAATGTATGTCAAGATTTTGCAGATGAAGCCAAAAGGATACATCAATTATATGTAACATCACCCTGTACATGGTTTCTCCTGTATGCCGGCGACCCTAGCGATCAGATATGTTATGTGTCCTACAAAACCTGCAGGCCGTCCAGCCATTGCGAAGCCAGACGTATATAATGCACCACTACAAGCCTGCTAACATATTACTTAGTTAGGATAAATAAAACACGTCTTTCAAAATCGCCATGACCTACATAAATACTGATGTTCAAAGACGATATCTTAGCATAACAAGCATGGTAGCTAATTAGAGGGAATCAGCATTTAAAATGTCTCGCATTGTGTCTGCTCCAATTATAGCTGAGGCTTTCAGAAGAACTCTCAAAGGTCAATCCCACCTTTCATCGGCACAAAGTTCACAGTCGAAAATTAAAAGGGGTCCTAGCGCAAGCGAGCTCTTGAACATCATTTAGCTGGTTTTAATTGGGCAGAAGCCCGATGCAGGATTAACTTCAAAGGTGCACCAGTCTTTGCATTTGCAAACCCAAGACGACGGATGGCCCTCTCCTCTCTCCTGCGTTCAAAGCAGCCCAAGTTATCGGCGAACCCCTCCGTCACTCGCTCACTGACTTGGGCGAGACGAGTTACCGTGCCTGACACGCTGGCTGTGTCTGGACATGCATGGCTGAGCCTGGTTAACCTCACACATTTTTAAACATATGAGATGCTGCATAAATCAACATCAAAGGCATGAGAAAATTGGTCCCTCAGAGCAGATGCTTTATTAAAAAATGAACACTTCATTCTTATTTCAGTAAATCAACTTATATGGAAAGGAAAGTGGTGATTTTCAGTAGATAATTTAGAACAGTAGGGATTTGTCAGCTACTGAATTCCCAGCTATGATGAGGCAGCAGACCTCAGTCACATTCAGCTCAGACTGTAAACATGTAAAGATCCAACTGTTATGGCAAAAGGTTTGCCAAGTAAACAATGACCCAGTTAACCCAGGCTTTAGCATCTGAAGTTTGAGTTCCAATACTATATTTTACACACTATCAGGCTCCAGTCAGTTCAGTTTGTACTGTTTTCAAGTTTCACCTAAAAGCAAGGAGCGAAACCACTACACAACAAGGTGAGTAAAAACAAGCCGTAGATGAGACAACTCCTAGATTAATGACCATGCTCCCAGTCTCATGCATTTAAATTAGGATTTTCTTCCACTACACACCATACTCCACACTGTTAAGGGGAAAACGTGTTTTATTGTGAAAAAAATGATATTAAAAATACTAAATTAAGATATCATAATTGGCTGTGTGCTTCGGGTCATTGGCCTGCTGAAAGGTGAACTTCTCTGCCAGTCTCCCAGCAGGCTTTCCTCAGGGACGTTTCTGTACTTTGCTCCATTGATTTTCCCTTCTATCCTAACAAGCGCCCCAGTCCCTGACAATGAGAAACATCCCCATACCATGATGCTGCCACCACCATGCTTCACAATAGGGATGGTGTTCTTTGGGAGCTCCGATGTTTTTTTTATATGCATCCCCTGATCTGTGCCTTAAAACAACTTTGTCCCGGAGTTCATCTGAAAGCTCCTTGGCGTTTGTGGTCTTTGCTTGGAAATGCACGACCCAGCAGAGGGAACCTACAGGAACTGCTGAATTTATCCTGCAATCATGTGATTCACTACAATTTATCACAGGTGGGGGCCACTTAACTTTGTGTGTGATTTTGAAGGCAACTGTTTAGACCCAAGCTAATTTGGGATTGATATTAGGGGGGTGGACACTTATTCAACCAAGATATTTCTGTTTTTATTTAAAATGTTCTACAAATGTCTAGAATATTTCTTTCACTAGGAAATCATGGGGTAGGATGTGTTGATAAATGGGGATAAAATATATATTTTATTTCCAGTCTATAAGGTAATGAAAAGTTACATTTTTTTTAAAGGGGATGCAGACTTTCTATAGGCACTGCATACACATGGATCTTTATTTCTTTTTGAATACCGTGTCTGTTCTTGTTTTTCATTAACGATTGGAAAATTCAAGAACGTAGATTGGTTCTGGTGTTAATCAACCTGTGGCTTGCAGTAACAGAAAGAAAAACATTGAGGGAATTTAAAAAAAAGGTTTCTGTTTGACAGATCAAACGTGGTCAAAGAGGTGTAATTACACTGGGGTATGAAGACTGTGCCGTCATGCTCCAGTCTGGCTGAGGGAGCTGAATTTCACAGTAGCCTGCGGATCTCGGCGGAGGACACACCCGCAAAGTGGGAAGATTCACCTTCAGGAGTTTTTGTTCAGAAAGAGACTTAAGTGGTTCGTTGTTTTAGATGAGTTGTCTGCGTTTTTTCACCCCTCAGTAACTGATCCGTATACAATGTACGCTGTGGTGCCTGAACACTTAAGAACTACAAATCATAATTTAAAATGTATGCATTTATTTAAAAAAGTGTCTATCTGGGATAAAACCCCTTGACAATTCGCATCTCATTTTCAAAAGGGGTTTGGGGAAGTAGTCGGCAACACATTAAAACAACCACAATAGTTTAGAATAACTCTCTTTCCATAAAAAAAAAAAAAACCTTCAACTGATCTGACAACCCATTGCAATCATGCGGTACTTTAAAACGAGTCAAGTTCTTTAACGATCACTGGAACTTTAATAGACACCCTGTCTGAAGATCAAAGTGAATGAACACAACCAAAACATCTTTAGATAGTTGGGGGCATTCAAACAGATAGACTTACAAAGATGTAACTGTTGATATTCTGAAGAGATAACCACTGCGTACACGTCACGATGGTGAGCCAAGCAATGACCAACCAAAACAAATTTACACAAATGATCAAAAATCTAAAGTAACTGTGATTTTGGTACATTTTGTTCAGCCACATCTCCAGATTCAGTAATTAACATTGTCATTTTTTGCCCCAGTCCTCCATACCTTGGACCTATATAGTATCCGAAGCTTACTATTTACTTTTGTTCAACAAACTTGGGGAGGGTGTGAACAGAGAGAAGAATAGAAAGGGCCTCTACATTTCTGAATTACCTCCACATCCCCCCGAGGACAGGAACATAAAGCAATGTGCCGAGTGGGAGAGGCCTGTCTGAACAGGCCAGCCCGGCTGCACAGTGCACTTTCAGAACAACCACCTTTAGGGAAGCAGCTTCACAGCCCACGTTGCCGTCTCCCTGCGCTTCATTCAAAACTCAACTTCGGCTAGTTCCGATCGGCTGCCATCGCGGAACGTTTGTGTTTCCGCAAGCCGAAGAGTCCCGTTAGTCAGACGAAAAGCGGTGACTCCGAGTTGCTTTTTGGAACGCTACCCCTGTTCACAATATCACACTCTCCCATCTTTCACCCCAGCAGCTAAACACAAACCATCCCTGCTTTTCTGTAGAGAAGACAGGGAAGCAAAATCAAGACCTCATGTTAGGCTGATAATTGGTCTTTGGACAGCACCTCTGAAATAAAAGAGGACGCAAAATTGGTTGCATTTTACTTTAGAGAAACTCGGACAAGAAAAGTAGAGCATGGCTGGGTGCACGACCTTTACACTTCAAGGGAGATTGAAGCCAAAATCTTTTCAGGAGGTAAGTGTCTATATATAGTGTCTGTATATATTTTTAAAAGGGTCCAAAACTCATAAACAAGTTTTTCTCAATAACCATACCCTCCTGCTTTCATACTTCCTTGCTGGAAAGTGTTCTGGGCTTTGCCTACCAATGAGGCCATTTTAATCCCCAAACTACTAGAGACTGCCTGCTTAGTACAGAAGATTATAGTGTCTGGTTTTTCCATTTAGGTTCTCGCTCGCACCTGGCGAACAGAGAGAGATCAACACAAGTTGGTGCTAAAATTGAATTTTGTATTGATTGGTATTCCTGCACTTTTGTCATGCTTGTGTAAACTGTAAGTCACCCTGGATACGGGTGTCTGCCAAGAAATGAACAATAATAATTATAATACTGTACCTCTGTCTATCGTTTCAGCCTTTCTTAAAGACAATAAAGGCATCTAAGAGACGGGCTGGTTAGGCACAGTACAGAAGCAAACCCTCTCTACCAAGGGATAAAGCGGCACAAAAACACATAGATATCTTATTTATGCTAAGACAGAGTATAAGATGGAAAAGGCAGAAGTGTTGATAACCCATGAGATGTCTGGATAATCTGTTCCCCTTTGGAAAAAATATGTCGCATGGAGGTTATGTCAAAAAATTATGGTGCTGTAGTTTTTGTGCCTCAATCTTGCTAAGACACACTGAGAAAAAGCACTGACCTAATGCCTGGAAGTTTCAAGACCTTAAGATTTTCCTTATTTTTGTACAGAAATACTGAGTTCAAAAGCAATGAATGTGGTTAACGGTTCAGTTTGTGGCACCTCAAAGTCAGATCTGGGCCTGGAGGCTTTTAAAATCTGCAAATCTATATCTTATGGAGACAAAAATACTAACATGCTTTTTAAGACCCCACATTTTATTTACGGAGGCCGACAATGAGTAAAATATAAGGATAGAAAAACAGGTGGAAGACGGCGAGATGAATCTGTATGTCAACAGACTCGGTCAAAGCATTTTGGACTTCTGTCATCATCTGCTGTGTCAAAGCATATCACACATACCAAACGGGCCGGCAGCCTGGGCTCGCTGCGTAGAGCATCCCTGATAATGCAACCAGCTCTGGCTCAGTGGCTCGACTCATTTGCAAGGGCAAGACTTCACATCTGGGATTGACACTGGGGTAACTGTGGATAGCAACAGTTCTTGAGCAGTACAGTAACTGGGCTGCAAAGCACAATAGTTTTGTCATTTAGCTTTCCCCCAACTACAGCCCTCAATAAATCAAAAATCTCAACACAGGCTGCAGGCTAATAAATTCACGCAGCAACCTATTTTATTAAAGAATAAACATGAATTTGTCCCCCCAATTGTAATAATCTGGAGTACGTCTACATGCTTGTGTCCATCACCACCGATACAGTGATCCATTTTGAGGTTCATGTTCACAATAGAAGCCAAAGGGTCGAGATATTTTGAAGACAGGAGGTGGATCCATAACCACTAAGCATCACCTGTGGCCCTCCAATCCTCCAGCACCTTGCATTTGATTAGAGATGTGCACATTGTTTTAGGATAACTTCTGCATACCTTCCCAACACTTCAGAGAAACCCATCCACTACTGGAGATACATTACGAGGCCTTGGAGAAGAGAGATGTATCCATATATTCACTCGATATTGTGCTATTCTTCTTGTTATTACTATAAATCCTGTCATTATATTATTATTAGGCTATTATGCGATATCAAATAGGTGAACTGGTATTAAAACCAACATACTTACCTAATTTAAAGGAAAGGGGGCAATTATATAACTGGACAGAAATAAAACACACTAAACAGTATGTAATGGTATTTCACGTCTTATGCTAGCTCTTTGGCAACATGACATGCAAAGGTGGAGAAGGCTCAAGCTTTGCAGCCCCTTGACCCTCCAGTGCCGCTGTCCAGACCTACCTGCATCAGCTTCCCTTCCGCGGAGCCCTTCGCCTTGTCTCCCGCGAACACCCCCTCCAGGGTGATGGACTTGCCCGGCGGCTCCTGCTTCACCAGGGTCACCTTGATGACAGCCTTGGGCGCCGAGCGCTCCGTCTCCACCGCGGCCGCCAACTCCAGCCCCGCCTGCCCGAGCACCACCTGCAGGGCCGCCATGACCAGCCACGGCCAGAGCCCGGCCAGTTGCCGCGGAGTGAGGGTCATTGCACCGGCTGCAGCGGCGGGCCCCAGCCGCACATTGTGCACTGCAAAGCGGTCAACCTACTCGGGTTACTCGGCCAGCAAAGTAGAGAAGAGGAGAAGGAGAGGGCAAATCCAGCGCTTTTCCGACACCTTCAAGAGTGTCCAACAGCCTGTGCAAGTCCGAGTTGTATCCAAGGATGAGTACACGTGGGTTGTAGCAACAAAATCCAAACTTTTATTAATGGATCACAGGTTCAAAGTTGTTATCTTGTATCCCAAACCGTGTGTGGTCGGCTGATTTAAGATGCACTGCGGACGTCTAATTCGCCAGCATGAGTGCAGTTGTAACCGTGATGCCCATTCTGTTTTCGGGCGAACACGTTATTTTGCTCCAGAAAACATTGCAAACAAGACACGCAGGAAAGGCCAGACATTGTCTCCACACATGAGACGACATGATCGCATGCAAAAGCAGGTTCAAAATATGCAGGGACACCTCCGTCTCGCTGGACACATTTTAAGATGTCCCATTCCCCGCTGGCCGTCTCATCTGCCTTTTCTCCAGCGGGGCGGTCAATCCACGCTTCGAAAGCCGCGGATGTGTGCTTTCCAAGGGTTTAGTACAGAGTTGCATGAGGCTTTATAAAAACCCCTTTCGGAAATGTGTAGCAGGACAGAAATATGATGACCCCCCCCCGCTGTAAACACTGGACACGGGTCATGCCTGGCTGGAACAACTCAATGAGAAAAACACGTTGTATTTAATCCACACGTCCCACAATGACAGCAGTGGTTTGAAAACTCCTCCAGAGCAAATCCCTGTGTCGAAACAGGCGTGAAACTGCGCAAATATCCACCGTGGGTGCGTGCAACCAACCCAGGACGAGAGCCGGTGGCTGCAGCGTGTTGTGCTGCTTGCAAAAGTTTTAGAAAAGACCCGTAACTTCAGCAAGCAAATCCGTGGAGCTCAGAGCTCTGGTGCGCAGGGGGGACGTTTATTGACTCGTATGCAATGAAGCTGATCAATCATGATCCAGGCACGCTTTCCCCCCGATGACTGTTCAGACCTACTCGGGATTTCTCCCGCAGCTGAAACTTGATCAGTCCCCGCATGTCAGATCCAGCCGCAATCCTTCCGCAACGACTTCATTTCAGACGTGGAAATCCCTGCGTACCGAGAGAGAGAGAGAGAGAGAGAGAGAAACAAATCCAATAGGTATCAATAAAGTGTGTCCAAAGGCGGTTTTAAAGTCGTGTCGGATCTCGATGCGGGTGAAATGAGTCCCAAGAGGGGTCTCGGAGGATCAATCGGGCAGAAGAGCAGACGTTTGCGCGGAGAAAGGCAGCCGATTGGCAATGTCTGCTTTGCCTGCTCCCAGCCTGCCTCCCCTGGGATCTCATTCACTGTCTACCTGCTGACTGCCTGTCACTGAGGGTGGAGCAGCACGGCCACCGCAGGCTCCCTCTACCGGGAACACAGGCAGCGGCCGTGAGGACAGCCTTGCTCTTCAAATAAATACAGTACAAATGGAAAACAGCCACCCCAGGCCATTAAACTGACCAACAATGTGGCCATGTGTGCAGTCTGTGCATGCATAAGAAGTTGGGGGAAGTTTCAAAGCAAAATAAACTACCCCTCCACACACACACACACACACACACACACACACACACACAAGCTGATAATAATTAATACGTGAAATTAATAAGCACAAAAAAAATGTGCAACTGATCATATTTATTAAGGCTCATGAATGCATATGTGTTTTCTTTGATCGGACAATGCATTTGTTTTAAAGTGAGATCAGTTTGCTGCACACTTTTTAGACTGCATTGCTATGTATTGGGTATCATGCATAATCAAATTTGTATATGGCATTATTACAATTACATATTTTCTCCTGCTTTCTTAAAAATATATCATGTATACAGAGCATCGATTTGAGTTTCCTACCAGTCTGAAATAATAAGAGACGCATGAGAGAATTTAAGATTAAAGTACCATCTGCCTTTTCCTCCTCCTCCATCTCTTCCCAGTTGCCTTTCCTATGATGTCTATTCAGTGCAACTGTGTCTTGTGTCTGTTCGGATGGTCACCAGCCCCGCTGATGTACGCTGCCAGCAGCCAACACAGATTGTGAAAAGACTTCTCTGACCGAGCGCGATGAATGCCGTGGAGAAGTAGGTCAGCGCTGTGTACGTTTCGGTGGATGCTGCCTGACTGGTGTCTGCAGAGCCATGGTGCAACAGCCGTTTTCCTCCTCTCGTACACTTCCTCCCAGTGACCTCTCAGAAGCTTTTTGTTTTCCACAAATAATTCACTGGACTGACAAAATGTAGATTGGGAATTTGTCTGAATGAAAATCTCCCATGAGAAGCTGGCTTCAGTTGGCACGGACTCGACATTACAGATACCTTGTCATTGCTTCTCAAACTTGAAAATTAAGGGGTCCAATAATTAAGAGCGGTTCTGAAATGTAAACCAGTCTGAATAGGCCCACTTTGAGTGATGTGCCATGAAGACCTGAGATATAAACCAGAACTCATATGATAGAGAGAAGAAGTTCATTTAAGAGAGAAGTGCACCATTGAGTTCAGGTTGAAAAGGGTTAAACGAAATGTCTGATGGGAAGCCAAATTCCTCCATAATTACCGATTCCTTCTCCGACTCGGTCACATCAAAACGTTCTGCGCTGTGTCTCTATTTTAAAGGCTGGGGCTCCACCTTGCTTCATAGTTTACTAGCGAGAGCTGCGGATGCATACCGTTCCTCAGCCCAGGGCTTATTGCTTTGGCTCCCTTCGTATCACCCAAAGGTGGTGTAACTCCCCCCCCCCCAAAAAAAAACCCCTGCCAAAAACTCCCTAATGAGAAATCAGAAGGGTGAGTCATCGTGGCCTGGCCCGCTCTGCTGCCTCCGATGAAAGAGTCATCGTGTAACGCTGCTAAACCCACTAAACCCATCCAATGGGCATTAATTGCTTGTGTCCACATCACTCGACTGTTATTGAATTCAAGCACCCTCTAGGGGCATGGCAGGTGCACTACACCAATATGATGGGGCGTTATTATGCCAGCACTTTATAATGGCTGCAACAGAGCATTACACAGGTTTCAACCCCCTATGGATGCTCAGATTTTTAATCAGGTCTCATTGTTAAAACAACAAATGGCAGGTAAGCTTCCTTCTGTCCCGGTTTGAATTTAGGCGCTAAAACTGTCGCAATTCTCTCCTGGCATTTCCAACCATACGCTCAAACTCAGTCGGATCTCTCAGGGGGGCTTTTGAGTTAGTCGTTGTACAGGCCCTCTTTAAAAATGTAATCTTTTAGCAGTAAACCACTGCTAAATATGATAATATAATAATAATAATACGAGCAGAGACCTTCCTTTCTCCTGTATTTGTTGTTACACTCCAGCAGGCTTAATCCAACCCACACTTGAGGTAATGGAATCTTACACTAATGCTACATTTGGGTCCCGTTTCTCTCTGCAGCTACATTAAAGGATTAGGGGTGAATTCGGTTTTTCGAATGACTCACAGCTCCACTGATCAAACCCCAACACCCTTAATCTCCCCACAGCCGTTTCATGTTGGATAATGCCTCAGATCTCGATCTATCTGGCTCTGTCGACTCCATCTACAGCTAGACTCGCCTCCATGGGTGGTGGGGGCGACTGTTTGTACAACCGTCTTTCATTGTCCCGGTTTAAATTAATAGAAACGCAGGCACATCTCGATCACTATCTCAAACCTTTGAAGACGCTCGCCTCTCACTGGAAGAGGAGACAGACGCCACTGACGGTAATCTAATGGATTTTCTTTTCTTATTGACAGTTTCTCAGCTGCTCACTTAAGAAAAGAAAAAAGTGACTCTAGCTACGTGTGCCGGTTTTCCTCGGCACCCCCCCCTAGACTGACTCGGTTGCTTTTCTACAGATTAGATCGACTATTTAGATTCCACTTGGGGAAAAATTAAGTTAAGTGACGGTAACACAAGCAAAATGTCCTGGCGCTGTTTGCACCGCATCTGTTGTTGCCAACTGCGTTGTGTGTACATCGTACCAGCCCTGCCGAGCGTTCTGGCTATTTTTGCACAGCAGTAGTAGTATGCGTGTGCTGAAGTCCTGAGAGCCCAAGATGGATCCTTGCTAAGAATCAGAGCAGAGACTTCAGTAGAGTAGATGCCATGTACTTTTGACTGCTAAATCGTCCAATCACACTCTTTTGCAAGGGGAGTGTTCCTCCTGGGGTGTCCATTCCACCTCGCTGGGTTAAATAACTCTGTGTGAGATGTGCAGCTGTGAAATGGTTATCAAGATGCTTTCCAACTTCCTTTCCGAGTATCATTAGCCCTCCTTTGACTCAGCGCTGTGGAATTTGCAGTATAAACACCTGACTGTGGCCCCAGCCGGCTCCCATTGTGAGATATATCTGTACACATGAAGAACTTTGAAAAAGATCAACACAACCTGCAAAAGCAGAGCAAAGTGCCAGAAAACAAAATACATACTTTATTTCCTTTTCTTTTTTTAATGACAGGTAACGTGTTTATTAAACTTTTTTCCACAGATCATTTTGTACAATTCAAATAAAATGCAGATGCTGTATTGCTATCATAAGAAAAACTGATCCATAAAATATTATAAATAACATATTTCAATTAATAAATATCACACTGACACGGACGATTTTCTTAAAATAAAATATGTAAGTTAGTAGTTAAATACAGACCTAAACGATCCATTGTATTTGTTTCATGTCCATATAAATATATTATTAAATACTATATTAAAAATTGCAATGACACTTAAAAAATAAATTAAACAAAACATAAACACCAACATCGTCATATTGGAAACTACAAGTATCATGTTTAAAAAAAAGTTTTTTCACCAATATACTAAATATATTTTAGATAGAAAGTCCCCAAAACAACATAACATAGCTGATTACTCAAGGCTGATAAATACACAACATGTACAATAAATAAATAGATGAGAACAGAACTAAACTCAATTAATTCGAATAAATACTTCAGGAACTAAATGACTCAAAAACACAGTATTTCTGGCAGTATTCATCAGATCTTCGTCTCTCTCTCTTTACCTGACGGATTGCAGGGATCAGGAGACCCAACAGGCAGTTCTTAGGACTTCATCTCTACGGTGCTGTGCCCAGGAGTCGGTTTCTCTTGGTCATCCTTTCAGTTCTCCTCAATTTCCAGACAGGGCTCTTGTTTGCAGGCCACATCCACCAGCAGATTAAGATCTGAACAAATAAAAACATGTATTGTCTATATACATACCACGAATAACTGTTTGAAATTGTTAAACATATATGGTTTAAAATATATTTCAATGGCCAACATCTAGGAATTACACTAGCCGGTCAAACAAGTTCAGATCATTCAAAACTCCTTCATTTGGCACTGGAAAAGCTTTGAGGTTACTATTATACATACAAGCTTTACAATAAACAGCACTATATATTTATTTAGATTTAGAATCTGTTTGGAAGGGGTACAAGGTTTGGCTCTTACTGGGGGACCTGTTTTGTTGTTTGCTCCTTATCTCGCTGGTCTCGGGAGGAGAAGACGAGGTTGTCTTCTCTGTATCACCATCTTCAGAGGGTTGGCTAGCAGACAGAAGTTCAGAAACTTTTATACGGCGAATGGAGAGATCCTCCGCATCGTCCAGAACCTGAAATAAGATCAGAACGTCACCAAATACTGTAACCACAGCTTCCGACCTACAGAGTACAACAGTCTTCCGTTTTTTAATTTTCAACCCGGCAAAGACCCGAATGGCTGGCCTCACCTCCTCTGAGAAACAGGGCTGTATGGCCAAACATACACCTTTCATTTTGCCTTTCATTGGGCTAACATCTGGAAGGGTGGAACTAGAACTAGGCGGCACAGAGTAGCTATAGCTGGTCACAGTGGTACGACCATAGGAGGACTTCTGGGTGGAATCCATAACTAAAGGTAAAGCATTGGAGCAGACAGGGGCTAGAGCACAGCTGGGTCGAGGCAGGGGGTTGACTGCCTGTGACTGCCTCACCGGGATTTCCACTTTGACCACCGGATGCTTCGGAGAGTCCTGAAGCTCATTCGCCATCTGGAAGACCGTGTCCAGGCAAATGTCAGTCTTCTTCGCTTCTTCCACTGGGCCGGCCTGCCAGCTCTGATTGCCAGGGTGCAGGAATTCCAATGGATATGGATGCTACATACAAGACAAGACAAAAATAATATATATATATCTATTAAGATTGTGAAGAATTATAATAAGTATTACAGTGTTGAGTACGCAGACCAGAAAACCCTTTGACTTCCCATTGGTTTATGTCTGTATAGCATTGAAAATAAAGCCATACATTCACAATATACCTCAGAGAGCTTGTCCACTGTTTATTTTAGGGGGAACACAGATTCACCGAAACTGGGCATTAGTGTTAAGGCATTTCTGATAAACAAACCCAGGTGTCCAGTGACTCACAGTAGCTACTTTGCCATTCTGACCCTGACTGTATTATAATACTCTGAAAGATCTGAATGTGGCTGAATCTAAATCTGACATAAAATACTTGTTTTTCTGGCAGAGCTCTGTTCAAGGATTATTTTTTGTACGACAATTACCAACTTCATCACTGACATATAAGGGTCTGCCATGTTGGAAGGATTTCAAAGTATTTGTGCATATTAACCTGAGTTTTAGCATTAAATTATGAGACCATATTGAGGCATAAATGGGAATTCAATCCTCTGTCTCACTTTGATCAGTAGCCGAGTTGCCAGAAGGCAGCTTGAAAAAATGCTCAGTCTTTTTACTGTGGTGACTGATGCGTAATTTCAATTCAATCATTAACAATTCAATTAATCCCCCCCAAAAGAAGCTATAGCCCACTTTACAAAATTGTATATATTCTGCACAGAAGTATATGTTTTTTCAACAGGAGGCGAGGTGGGTCTCTAAAAATGACCTGCCCGAGGCCCTCCAGAGCAAGCAGGCCTGTCCGTTGTTCAGTTTGTGTCTGCCAGCCGTTCACTGTACACAGAAAAGGACTTGTATTACTCAGCTGTGTTGAGATTTGTTTTTCACCATCTGAATCCTATGCATATCACTCATATCATCACCTTTCCATCATGTAGCATATTTTAAAATCAATCTCTATTACCTCCATTGCATCACCCTAATTGAGGATCGTTTTTAGACTGAACAACATGAGAATTGTTCACATTTGGCTATAATATAGGTGTGTCTGTCCTGGGGAGGTTTTCTTTTGTTGTTAAGAGACTCTAAAATTAGTAAGGGAACCTTGTCTGAAAATACTACAGTTTTCACCCACTTGATAGTAGCTGTAAGGAGAGAAGGGAGGATTCTGGTCGGGACACCCTGTCACAGCCGGGCCGGGGGAACAGCACTGACACACGGCTGGAAAACAAATGCAGCACAGTGGAATGTGTTATTTAAATGAGCTTCCTGGGCAGACACACCCGACACATTCACAGCTCTTTGGCGGCACGCGATGAGTCCTCCTCGTCTGAACGAGAAGCAGCAAAAACCAGATTCCATCGGCCCTGAGAGGCTGCCTGTAGCCAGAGCACTTATCTTTAATTGATGTACTTCCTTCGGAACAATGCGAAGGTGTGACTGAGCTCCTATACATGAGGCCCTGACCTCTGTCTAACCCTTCCTGTGAAATGTAGCCCTGTATAAGGCAGTCCGCCAAGAAATAAATCACTAGAACCACGTACCCACACACACTGACCCGTCACCATTTATTGATAACTAAGCCTCCGTATTAATGTTCATTAATAGCCGCTCATGGCACTTGAACCCTGTCCAAACTAGAAACGTACCAAGGCGATAGTGTGACGCTGGACAACAGGGCCTACCTGAAGAGTAAAAGCTAGGGCGGTATTGGCCGGAGGGGTGGATGAAGTCACTGTATTTCTGTCCGGGGGCTCCCGTGCTCGGCCCCCCATTGGGGAAGTGTGGGGTGGCTGATAAAGGCATTCCCTTCTGCGAGACGTCACCCTGCCCCAGGTGGAAGCCCACGGCCCTGGGCCAGTTGGGCAGCGGGACTGGGGTGCGGTCGTAACCCTTCACGGGGGGCATCACGCTCAGGTGACGCGGGTAGGGGGACGTGTTCCCCCCATGAAAGCCACGATGGGTCAGACCAGCCGTCCCAGCACCTGTCAGCAAACACAAAACCCCAAACCAAGCAAAACAATCAGGGTCACCCAAAATCCTTTTATGTCCTCAACCTGGTCTTATAAACATGTTTAGATCATTTTACAAAGAGTAAATGACATGTAGCACAATTAACAATAACAATTCGGCGACATCTGTAGGCCACACGTGTTTTGAAGGACGGATTTTGACATAAATAGAATAAACACGTTTTAGATTTCAACACAGAGCTCCTCAAACTGTCAAATTAGTTTGTTTACCGGGTTTGTCAGGCGGATTGGCCAGCAGCCTCCGCTGGCGACTGGGGGGCCGACTGGGCACCTCCTGCCCCGCCTCCATCTTGGCCTTGTTGCCGCTCGTCAGCCTCTTCATATGGACCAGCAGCTCCGGCTGATCTCTCTTGAAATGCCGGTTGCGGAAGTAGTGCTGCACCCCCGACTGAGGCGCGGGCGGCTCCCCCGAGGCCAGGCGCCCCAGCACGGCCTTGCGGAAGCCGTAGAGGTTGAGCTGGCGGACGAAGCTGGTGAAGTTGCAGGTCTTGAAGAGCTGTGCGTGCTGCTCCCTCTTGCGGGGCGACAGCAGCTCGGCCTCGAAGCGCCGCTGGTCGATGACGATGCCCTCGCCCGCCGGGTCCCAGCGGATCGAGCCGAGGTCGGGGTCGCCCACGATGCGCCACAGTTTGGCGGGGAAGTTGTTAGGGTTGATGGGCACGACGAGCAGCGCCTCCTCATTATCCTGGCTGGGGCTCCCCGCCGCTGCCGAGACATTAAAACACACCCGCCAGGAGTATAGTGGAGTTAGGGCACAGAATAATAGCAGATCTGCCATTCTTAATCATTAAAACAAAAAAATCTAATACTCTATTGATCACACGGTGTGTATGTTAATGTGTTTGGAGCTCGTTTGCAGCGGTCACTCGCGATGCGCTGATTTTGCTCAGGGAAGATGGCGGCCGTGAGCCCTCAGCTCATACTGCTTTAACACGTGGATCGAGCCCGTTCGTGTCGTCTTCGCGTCGTTTCCGATCACTCATCTAAAGTCGGATTTGGTCAGTATCACCTGGACCGGGTTGCCTCAGCATGTCGTCCGCAGGTCGCAGCTCGGAACCGTTGAGTTGGGTTCCCGAACCGAACCGTTTCTGCGCGCGCAGCCCCCGGGGCTCTTCAGATCCCGCGCGCCGCCAGATGTGCCCGCGAGCCGGCATTCATAATAATAATAATAATAATAATAATAATAATAATAATAATAATACATCTTATTGACTCAACTCACAAAATTACAAGATCAAATCACTTAATGCAGACTTTTGCATTTGTCCACCATCTCCTTTTGACATCAGTCTTTGATCCATTAATTTGCACACTTTTTTTGTATTATATTTATTAAGGCATTCATTTATTTTATGTTTGGGTGACCAGGGAATGACCATGCACAACGTCATTATACATTTAAAGAGAAACGTACAAAACTACGTCGTGAGAAAGTGAGTTTATTATACCCTTAAAATGAAAACTGTGGGTCAATATAAAAAAGCGCCCCTGTATTTAGTAATGGCAATCATGTTTAATTGACACAGCAGGACCTAATTGTACACTAACACACAAGCTTGTGATGAGGGCCGTCCTACAGTTTTCTTTCCATTATAATGTATAGTGTTGTATAAATTAATACATAGCGCTCTATGAGGTAAAACAATCACAGGAATATGACAGCTGTCTCTTGCACAAATGCGACAAGCAGCGCAGACATGTGACGCAGCGTGTCTCCGACGCAGAGAGATGACGTACTCTGCACCTCGACGGAAGTGCCCGTGTACTGTTGATTTGCAAGAAAGCAGAAAACGGCATTGCTATCCTCGTTGAAATAGAGTTACAGACTATCCCCCTTTCTCCGGAATGGCGTTGGAAACGGTCCCGAAGGACCTCCGGCATCTGCGGGCTTGTCTCCTGTGCTCCCTCATCAAGGTATGACTGTGATATAGCTTGATTTTGTACAAGCAAGGCCTTCACGTTTGTTGTCGTAGGTGCATTGGTTAAAGCAGCCTCTCGGCTTGTTTTGATTTGCAGTAGAAATACGTTTTGTATTTGTAACGTATTTATTATCTGAAAACTAACAATCACTGTTTTGAATTTGGGGCAAACGCTATATATTTATCTTTGCAATATAACATTTTCTTATCCGTAGTATCTACATATTACTATGCATGTGTAGTGGTTTTTAGTGCATGTGCGTGTCTAAATACTAGACAAACTGAGTCTCAATTTTGAGCATAAAGTATACAATTAACTATAACCTCTAATGTGACGTTGTGAGTGTATTGCAGTAAATAGTTTATAAGAAAACGCACTAACTCCTTATCTCTATACTATGGTGATGGCAGCCATGTGCCTGTTTGTGTTCCTGTTTTCTACGCAGACTATTGACCAGTTCGAGTACGACGGCTGCGATAACTGTGAAGCCTACCTGCAGATGAAGGGAAACCGGGAGATGGTGTATGACTGCACTAGTTCCTCGTTTGACGGGTCAGTGACAGTGTTGGGCTCACATTGGCAATGCACATCTAAGCCTTATCGTTCAAGTCAGTCTGTTCCTGTTTTAGTGATATATTTAGCCATCAGTGGCCATGCATGACTCGGTTTGTGCACAGAAAAGGGGTACAGATCTGTTTTGTCCGAAATGCAAACTGCACTGTTTCTGCCTTGCAGGGTCATCGCAATGATGAGCCCAGAAGATAGCTGGGTGGCAAAATGGCAAAGAATCAGTAAGTGTGCTTGTGTTGATCATATTTGTTGTACTATGGTGATTACCCTGGCATTTAAATATACAGGAACGCCTGTGACACACAAGGTGTTCATCATTCTCCACTGAATTACTGTATCTCGATCTTTTTGTTCCAGGTAACTTCAAGCCAGGTGTCTATGGCGTCACAGTGACCGGAAGATTACCTCCAGGTGTGCCCCATTGTTTTATTATATTTGTATTTTTTCCAACGTGAAGGTCCTCTCATTAGTCATTGAAGAACAACATACACAACTATTCTGGCCGCCCCTGCAACTAGTTCTGGTGCTACCAAGAGTCCTGTAGTTCTTTTGGAATCCGGAAATCTGCACAATCACAGTTGATAGGGTTGTGCTTGAATTCGGTGCAGCTCAGTGCGTTTCTAAGCAAGAAGATGTCATCTGTGATCCTCCAAGAAAGCTATTCTAAGGCTCTATAAAATCTGTGGAGTCTTCAGAAATCTGTGGAGAGACAACCCTTAATAAAAGAGGTTGTTTTCTGTTTACAGCCCATTAAGTGAACCACCCCATGATAATGTGAAGAAAATAACTACTGTATCAGTCTAAACACCCACCATTTCTTTGTACTTGGGGTACTGTACACTTGAACTTATCCAAGGCCTAGAGTAATGTCAACCTAGACATCCCCCCCCCCCCCCACTGTGTTCTGTGTTAAAACTGAAATGCTTTCATGTCAAAGACTTGTGTTGTCCTGTTCAGAGTCGAAGTTCTGAACTGAAACGGATCTCCCTGACGGAAAAGGGACAGGAGCATTATTTTAGGCTTGTTAAGCTAAACTCATTCCTGAGGTCTTCCTGGGAGTTACCATTTTATTTACTAATCTGTTTTGTTTTCCTTCCAGGCATTGTGAGAGAACTGAAAAGCAGAGGAGTGATTTACAAATCCAGAGACACGGCCGTCAAGACATAACCGGCTTTCTCCTTTGGGAGGGTTCATGTAAATATTTAGACTTCAGATATGCCTGTTAAACTTGGACACGGTATTGCTTTAATGGCAGCAAATACTCCCTCAGTACTCAACAAATCCATTTTTAACGACAGTCACAATCAAGTTTTTGTTCTGTAGTGTTGTGCGAAGATTTATTTTGTTAATTAAACATCCAGTGAGTAACATCACATGTGTCTTCATTCCACTAAAAGATGGGCAAGGGATGTCGGCTGCCATTGTAGTAAAATACAGTTTGGTAGTTAGAATTGTTAACCTTGATATATTTTTGGTAATATCAATATCATTTGGAGCTTGTGGTCCTATAATAAAGTTGTTTTGACTTTAATTAAAGATGAATGTGAAAGGAACACATTAAAAATGGGTTATTGTCACCAGAATAAACAAACCTTGTCTATAATTTAATTAGACTGTTTACTCTTGATTCATTCATTAAAGCATTAAACCACTCTTAATATTTTTGACTTAACGCAGGGCAGGGTTTAATTTAGGGGCAATTTTAAATTATAAATGGAATGTAAATTACAAAAAATGCTCATTATAGAAGTTTATGATAATGTAATTCCCACTTAATTGTTAACCTATAAAGAGTTTAGACTGGTGTAGGTGAGGAACAGTTTATCAAACAAGTTGGCAACGGCTTTTTGTATGTATTTCTTGATAGCAATGCAATAGCAAATTAAAGGGTATTTTTCAAACTAGGGACTAAGGAAAATGATGAGATTAAGAAGTACTGCAGTAGCAGTGTTGAAAACCCCTGCTGTACTTTTTGGAGGCCATGTAGTGGCAGCAAAGCGCTACTATATATTATCTATACAAACATGTTTTTTCCTGGGCTAGCAGCTCAGGGTGCAGTGTTGTAATCTGACTGATCTTTGCTTATATAAACCTTTTAAAGGGTGTTTCCCAATCTTTCACTTCCCAGTAATCTTAAATGTGTTGTTTTTTTTTTTTTAGTTTCAACTGAGTCAGTTACGTAACAGAGCTCTACTAGAATGAAAACCGAAAGACACCGGGGCTCACAGGAAGTGTAGTGACACAGAAGAGGACTAGGTGGTGCTAGAACTACACAAGCCCTTCAGCACGAAAGTATCACCCAGCTACAGTCAATGGGTATGAATTATCTGTGAGTGGTGTAGTTTCAGGATAGAGCTGCCGTGTTTGGCTCACAAGTGGAGCTGGGTTTGGTTGACTCACCTTAAACCCTCATCCACAAAAGTGAGGTTCAGTTGTTGACAGTTTAGCAGCCTTGGTTTGGCTGACGCCCGTGGCTTTTACACAGACATCGGTTCCGGTTCGCTGTTCAGATCAGCGTGAAGGTGGTCGTGTGGAGACGCGAGAGGAAGCCCTTTCGCTTCCTGTTGACACCATTTTCTCCTGCCTTTCACAAGCACTAAAAGTAAAAGAAAATCAGAGAATAGAACTTGGTGTATCGACATTTTCAAAAGAGAAAAAAAGTTCTCCATGAGGGACACGTGTGGAGAAATTGTAATCCACTTGTGTATTGCAGGTGTTCAGTGCATTCAGTTACATTTAATATCTAAGATGGGAAATTGATTAAGAATGTAGATTTGTGCACAAAGGTACTTTCTTTTGGGACAGTGCAGATAAATATGTGTTGTATTAATCCAGTATCATCCCATTTTATCAATTATCATGCGATTAAAAAAACTGAACAATTGACAATGTAAAAGAGAAAATAAAATGACTATTTAGCTTTATGTACACACCTATCCAGCTATCATTACAGAAAAAATGTGCAATAGGAATGTTATTTTTAGTTATGAGAGATTGTAATGAGATTGGACAGTCTCATATAACTCCTTACATGCGCTCTCCTTATCAATCACAAAAGACTATCAGCATCGATTTCAGTGTCGCTTAGTAATCCAGTTCCAGACCCACGTAAGTAGGGCACTTCCTTATGTAGGCTTGTTTTTTTCACTTTTACTACTGGCCCTGAGTAAGAGTTTCTGCTATGACACTCATTATTAATAATAATTACAATAAAATACTATAAACATCAAGGAAAATAAACTTCTCCCATGCCCGTCACATTTGAAACCTGGCCTCGGATGGCTATGGACAGCAGTCTTGTTGCTTTGGACACAGTACTCCAGGGCATTGTTGGAGAATCATCCCTGGTTTTAATTGAACAGACCAACTCTGGAGTTAGAAAATGAGTGTAAGAGTCGGTGAAACAGCGACAGGAAGCTTCAGTGAGCAGGTTTCTTCATATGTAGACTAAAGCCGTGTGCCTGTGGACGTGGCTAAGGGGCCCGGTCGATCTCTGTGCCGGCCTGGTGAGGTTGCATTCCAACACCCGAGATATCAATCAACAGAGAGCGGTTTCCTCACTTCCTGGCTTTACCAATTTAGCAGACACTCCAGGGCAGTCACATAGCAAGATTGGATAATGATCTAGGGACAGCTCTCAGAGGAAGCTGAAGATGTTATTGTTACTCATAAAACACTTTCCTGAGGTAAAAGGTGAGGATAAGATCAGACCCAGGCCTCCTGCACCCGTGGCCCCAGAGAGAGTTTCAAAATAGGAGCTGCGATTGTGTTATGGTGCCATAGTGGCTGGGGTGTGTGGACACATTTGTCAGAGGTTGGGCAGCTACCATAGAGAAAACTAAACGATATGCTGAGTAGAATTTGGGTTTGTCTATAAAAAACAAGGCAGGTGGACTTATTTTGGAGTGCCATCCTTTCACCTAACCTATAAAAGCCTAAAATGTTAATGGTGGTAAAACATACATGACAGGGGGACAACACACTAAAAAGAAGTCTAATGTACACTTTGAGATACAATCAGTGGGTGCTAGAGAGATCTTTTCTGCTGAATGGGGGACTATGTAAGTATACAAGACAATGGGTTGCTCAGGAAAAATTAAGGGTTCCTATGGGATGTCTAAGGAAATACATATTGACTTGTACAGTAATCGTGCATGATTTCTGTGTGGGAGATCATGTGTGGGCTGCTTGAGAGGAATGACTTGAAGTGCAAAGAAAAGAAAGCGAGAAACTACACAATTATTCATTAAAAAAAATCACAAGTGCATCACTAGATGTGACGTGCAGTTTTCAGTTCACTTGTGAAAGTGTGCCACCCAAAACGTTTTTTTTTTTCTTTCCTTCGCAGAAAGAAAGAAAACAAAATCCTTCTTATAAATGCATCGCCTGTTTTTCTCAATTTTTGTGGGGCGCGGGGTTTGATGCCTCTCCGATAAGAAGCGTCACGTGCTTCAGATGGAAACTTTCATTTCAATACCACAAACTGCTGAAAAAAAAAAGTACAGGACTGGCTTCTGCAGGTTGCATGTTTTCACCCCTGTCGCCCAGCCCCCATCACACCTTCTCACACAGTCTATGCTCCAGCAAAAACCAACGCTATGAAAATTTTAACATTTAAGAAGCACAGGAGAGCATTATTGTAACCTACAGATTACAAAAAAACAGTTACATAAGCTTACTTGATTGTGGCGGGGAGCTGTTGTGGTTTAACGCTCTGCCTAAATGCATTGAAGTATATGGCCTACAACTGGTTTCCCAGCTCTAACAGTTTCTGTGTGACAGCAAATGTCAGACATGATGTATTTCTGCAAGGGCAGTCAAATAAAGCAGCTTACAGATCAAACTTTACTTGAAAGCACTTTTGTTCTTCCACAAACTTATTTTCTAGTAAATGAAAACACCTAACCCTCCAGAAGAAAAAAAAAATAGCTCCACAGATGTTTGTACTGATTAATTAACGAACTTGACTTGTAACCCAGTTACTAGGTTGTTCTAAAGACATTAATCAGTTGTACCTACTTGCTGCAATGTAAATCAACCCCAAATCCAATGCTTTCAACAAATTGTTTTGAAGCAACGTTCAGGTTGGGGCCAAAAATGGAAACCCCTACGTAAAGTCACTTAAAAGGGAGTTGCCAGGTGTGATTGATCAATCAATCAATTTTTATTGTCCCCGAGGGGCAATATGTTATCCTGCTGTGTGGAGTTCTCGGTGGACCGTTCTTGATTAAACGGTCACACACCACCAGCTTGGCATTTTCATTAAAATTATGTTTTGCTTTAATTTTGAATTAAAGCACAGATATCACAATCCTGAAGATGCCACTGTTGCCCTTTCCCCTGAGTTCGGTGCCCACATCACTTTTCACACTACCTTTAAGGGGGCCAGGAGTATTCACTGCAGACTTCACAAAATGCACGAGGGAGGCAACTTAAACATTGTAAACACTTACAGTAATTTCTTAGAAACATGTTTTTCAGACTCATTAAGATTTTCGGTAAGTATTCAAGGGGAGCCCCCAATAAGCAAAACTGTCAGTTTCACATTTTTATTTAAAAAAAAGTTTACTGTCATGGTACCGCCCTAACCCACTGAACAGGAACCCAAATATGCTGTCAACATACAGCTCTGGTCTTTACTTCATGGGGTGGACAGTGTTTGGGTCAAGATTTGTTCTTGGCTACACCTGACAATGGTTCACCTGATTAAGTTCTTGGATCAGAGTTCGCTGACCATTTGCAAAACGTTTCAAGGCAGGATGGGATAAATGGACTCTCTTAAATTCATAGGACTGAATGTGTAATCTCTCCCACACTGCCCATTCAGATACCAACATGGATGTGGTTTATACCAGGATAGCACTGGTGTCGGCTCATAAGGCCCATAGGCTTTTCTTCACTCTCATTGGACTTCACTGGTCTTATTATTGGTTCAAATGGAACTTTTTTTCAAGAGGTTTTATAATGCATAAATATAAGAAGCAATTGACTGAAAATGTAGTTCTGTGTTTCAGGGACTGACCATGACATTTCCAATCAGCTTCCCTGAAACTGTTTCCATTCAACCCTGCTTTTTGATCCAGATTACCCATAAAACACTGCGACACCTAGAGGCATGTTAAATTTGTCCACAATCAAAAAATAGAAGATTAGGCCACCTCTCACCTCTAGGAAACCAAAATGCTTTAGAGGTTGAAGACAATGCCATTCATACTTTCTTATATCGTACACTAGCAGCTTACTACACTGCAGAGAAGGTGGAGTAGTGAGAAAATAGCTGCAACCTCAATTATATTCTAATTATTATTCCAAACAATTATCCTGAGATCTTGTGTCATTGCAAATAAACCAAGTTGAAAGTGAAGGGTTCTCAAATGCATTTCCAACTGAAACCATTTGCCTCTTTGTTTAAGAGGATATTTAAAGTCTGTGAGTCTTCCTTTCTGAAGTGAAAAACACTTTTCTGTCATGAAAAGCCATACATGGTTCTTGAACTTGATATCTCTGGCTTTAAAAATCGTTCAACCCAAGTTTGATGAAAACCCTGATTAGTAAAGGCACTCATGGCCCTTGTCAAAGAACACTCAGAATACTTTTGCATAATCACTAACTGTTAAAAATGGGAAATCCCCTCTTAAAAATAGGTTCAGACTCCCTGAGCACATTCATGAAAAAAAGAAAAGAAAAACCTAATACGAAATCAACTTGTATTTTTCTTGTTTAGTTTACAGAAAATACAAAAATATTTGCAATAGGTGAAAACATCAAAATCATGGCCTAGGTTTTGGTTTCACAATTTTGGGACTGAATGAAGAAACAAAATGTTTTCAAAAGAAGAGATCTAAATGTCTTGACAGGGTGATTTTCTCAGTACAGTTTAATCATATATACCAGAATGAATTCCCCCATGTTGAAATTGTAGGATTAAATAAAATAATTATCATTTTGTATAAACAGGCCAAACATTACTTATTACTTATTACTGGCCCAGTTGGCAAACCCTTACTGCAGACATAGGCACCATTGAAAAGGAAATTATACACTGCTGTTGGATTTATAAAATCTATCCCAGATCTGTAAGAAATAAAATAACTCTTGAATTTGAGGCATCAGTGTGAACTCCATTACAACCAATAAACTGAGTAATGAATCCACAATGTTAGCAGTTGACTAAGTGCACTTTTGGAGACATTTCTTTATTATTTACATTTCTTGTTTGAAACAATGATGAAATAGTCACACGATTATATTAAAAAGCACAATCGGATCCTTCCTGTTCGATAAAGTAGAGCTTCATGTTCTGAGACAGCAAACAAAGGCAGAACTAAATATAATAATAGAGAGGAAAATTGCCATAGACAATCTTCCTGGAGTCTTTATCCCCCACAGAAAGCTAAGCACGGGTCACTTGCTTTTGTCTCAAAAGGCACGGTTATAGTGTGACCTTCAGAGCTACCAAAGGACTCGTGAAGATGATAAATTGTACCTGGCCCTCGCAGTGTGTGGAAACATAAGCGCCTTTAGTGTAGGGTAAAGGAGATTACTGTAATCTGGGGTAAACAATGCTGATTACAGGCTGTACATCGGTCCACCTGGAGGGATTCGGCACTGATACAAATGCTTTTAAGTAGGAAGACTAGAACTGTGCATTTCTATGAGAGAGGAAGGACCAGGAACAGGAAGTAGCCCAGTGATCTTTTAAGGCTGATGCAGGCTGCTGTGTCGGGTAAAATCAAGTCTTGTCAAGTGTCTGTCCCTCACGGGGTTAATTCAGTGTTAGTCCCATGAATGTAAATTCTAAAGTCACAGTTTGTGGTTCAGTGGCAGGAGCGGCACCAAGATGGCTACCTAGTGCTTTTGTGCATTCATTTAGAATCCAATCCAATCCAATTCTAGCTTTGTCATCCATTTCCTTGTTTTGGATTTGTTTTTATGTAGGACAGGCTCGGGATCGAGTTTTTGAGTAGAGTGTTTTTCAAATGGCTTTAGTAGCCATCTTTAGATACTCCACTGGATTTCTCAAGAGCATCAGATCAACTTGGCAAATAGTATCTGTTTGCAGAAGAAGATCATCAGAGATGAAGGTGTTCAACAAGCCTTCAACAGACAAAGAGTGTGTAGAGGGGGTAAGAACATCTTGTGGAAAATCAAGACAATTATTGGTTAAAGAGCAGATGGATATAGACCTCAGAGTTCCTAATGTATCCCCAATCAAATCTGGAGGGAACAGAACAATTTCAACACTTTTCCACCCATTTTTCATGGAAAGGAAGGCTGGAGACACACACTGTGCTCCCGGTGGACAGCACCAATGGCTGGGCCTGCAGCATGCTTCAGAAGTAAACCTTACTCTGCTTGTGTAACATGTTTAAATCTTACAGATGAGGATTATGTATGTGGTAATGATGGAAACCACCTTTATTCCTGTCTCTCAACATAGTAACTATGGTTTCAACAAAGTACAAACAAACATTTTCTCCAAGAGGTCTTTTTTAGGACATGTTTCGGAATGGAAACTGCAGTTGGTGTGAAAATCCTTTGGTCAGAGGAAAGGTCAGAGCTACTTTGAAAATATATTTTTTAATTTGCTCACTTAGTTTTCTGTCTGCACAATGATGTGTGGCTTCTGACCGCAGGTATTAGACACAAGCGCGCTGGAGCTCTGATAACCATCGAGCTGCATAGACAACTTCAGCAAGCTCTCGCCCTCCCCGCCCAGCCCTCTCCTGCTGCCTGAGAACCTCTTCACCACAGCTTCAGAAACGCATGCTCTGGGTTAAAGGAACCGTTTCATATTTCTCAGACAGCTAATGAGTAGCAGCTTCATGTATTTTAGCACCAGAAAACAAACAGTTTGCTGTTGATCTCCGTGCCTCAGAGAAACATCTGCGGCGACTCCTTTTTCCTTCTTGGTTAGCAATATGCTGAAGTGTCACACTTTTAATATATACTTGTGAAAGGTCAGGGGTCTATTGATTTGTCAGTGAGACGGCTTCAATGTAGGTGATGGCTGAGCGGCATCCACACTGGTTTAAGACTTAATTGGTTGGTTTAATTGACTGAAGTTTAATTGGACTATAAAACAGCTTAAAATCTTACAGAGAAAAGAAGATGTGTCCTGCTAAAAACAAAACACAATGCTGCAGGTGATCAGTCATTAAACACAGAACATATAAAGATACCAAATGAAGGGGCTTAAATCAGCTACAGTTTATGTACAAAAGCATATACATATTGTAATCATTTATTAACAACCATGAATTTTAATCTTTCTCTGCATCTACATGTTCTTCTCTTCAAGGTTATTTTTACAGATTAATTTCTCATTTTCTTTGGCCCAATATATTATTGCATTATATTCACATTTAATTTTGATGATAATAATCAAATCGAGTGTCACCTTTATCTGGTACTGAATGTACTAAATCTGTGTGCTCAAGTGAGAAATTTGAATGGTTACAGATTAAACCATTTACTACTGTAGAAAGTATTTTTGGTTGCTGATTTGCTGTCTTTCTCTCAGACTATACATGTATCGCAGACGTGTGGACTAGGAAATGCATGCTAGTCTCAGGTGCCACTAGTTTTTGGTGTCTGTCCTGGTTTTGCCAGTAATAGCAGCTCTGTTGAATAAAGCTGCTTTAATAGAACGGGCAACATATATCAGTTTTATCTGAGAGACTTGGATCTCACCTTTGCAAAATAGGACTAGCTTTCCACTCACCATTTCCTTCCTGTAACGCTATGCCCTGGCCTCGTTTCATTGAAGTGCTGCACAGACGGCAGGAAATGCACATATTCTGTCGCTAAAACTGTTCTTCTTTGTCAATACCACAATCTGCCTGCTTTTTTTCTTTCTTTCGTATTTTTTTTAAAGCTAGTTCAATTAAAACAATGGATTTGTTTCAATTTATGAGGGCTTATAGAAAATGTAGAGATCAAGATATGTGCTTTTATTTACAATATATAACTTTCTTTAAGTGTTCAGTTAGAAGGCATTTAGTTTAGATGTGAGGTCATCTTATAGCATGTTTGAAAGTTCACCTTTTGCAGACCCCGACACACAGCAAATGGTGTTGCTTAAAATATATTAATCACACCATATATATTAAGTTTATAAATGTTAAAACATACATTAAAACAAAGAAACGTTACATATTCGGTAGCAGACAATTATAATCACTAGTAAATCTAAACCAGTAACCTGACAATTGAAACACTACCTCTATTTTGATGTCTAAATTCAAATCTAGCTTAACTAGGACTCTAAAAAGAATCTATTCCTAATGTTAAGCCTAAACCAAAACCAGGGTTGGACTTACCTAATGGAAAGGCCTGAAATAGGGTTATGTCATTTAATGGTCTTTAAAATCTATGATTTAAATTAAATATATGCAGATAACTATCCTAGCAGGCTTGCAATACAAATAATATTAATAATAATAATTCTGTTGACCTACAAATAAAAATATCCAAAGATACTTTATCTTCATGTAACTATATGCTGCATGTGTAAATGTATTATTTTGTATGGTCATATGCAGGTTACTGTCAGTGATAGTTTATAGGTTAGTGTAAGTAGTAGAGGTATACATTAGGTTAGAAATAATACTACAGTAACACTACAGTAGCACAAAACCAAACTGCTAAGAGTTTTCCTTCTACAGCTGAACTGTTCACACAATGGAAACTGCCTCCATGACTAATTAAGCCATTTTTATTACTAATTAATAATAGTTTTTATATAAAAAATACAAGAGCAATAACTGTGGTACTGAACAGCGATAAAGTGTCAAACCGAAATAACAAATGTCATCACGACCATAAAGTCCACGTGACCACACAATGTCTTACTAGAGCAAAAAATGACATGTAGGACTAAAGTGTGTCATACATGACCACAAATAGTCAGATACAAATAAAAAATGTCGTAGGGGACAAGAAATAGTGTCAGAGGAGACCCAAGATGCATCAATATTATTGCATAGTTAAAAACTTCTGATAAATGCTTATTATTACATAAAATCAGTGTATACAATGCTTAAATGGCGTTTATTATTGCACAATATGCAATATATATATACCAAAATAATTGAACAGAAAATTTGTATTTAGATTATAGTGTAGCGTACAGTACAGTATATTGTTTATGTGTAGGTACCTGTAGTAGTGCCAAGTCAGGCTACTTTCATACTTGAGGTATAAGATTCAGAACATTATTTAATTATAAGAGTACTTATCTGTTATTCGGGTATTAAATGTATAAACAAGCAAGCAACCAAACACACGTCATCAGTTAAATGTAGGACGGATTTCATAAGCCCCATTAATAAAAAATATGAACCAAGTCGTCCTTGTGGAGCACATCCCACCAGAGCTGGCAACACAATGTAAGGAGTGTGACACAAGGACATTTCTGATTAACGGACCACAATAAAAAGATTTGGACCCATGTGGTGAAAAGTGCAGGGTGTGCAGATGTGTGCGGTCCTCGAGAAACACAAGCAGTTTCCGGAATAGCAGAAAACACCTTCATATACCTACCGTAGTACTAGCTCAATAGTTGCACCAGAAATGACTAATAGTACCAAGTTGTGTGTGTGGATTAAGTGTGCTTGAATAACAATTTCCACTGTGTAGTCCAGAATACAGTAGTGCATTCAAATGATAAATAAAGTGTGTTTTTCTTGTTTGGTCAGACAGTTTATGTAAGCATGTTGAATGTATATATATTTGTTTATGTGTCTGTCTGTCCAATCATGAGGTGAAAAATCATGTATCATTTTTCATTTTGGCTGAAATCTTATTCATGCCTGATTGGGACCCTGCTGAGGAGAAATCTGATTAATCAGTGGTTTATTTGCCCCCTTTTTCAATGTTCAAACCTCCATCTATGTTCTCCAAACTTACAAAGCTATCAAACTCGCCTCGCACCCATTCCTGGAAGCTAAAATGTTCAGGTTAGAAAAGAAAAACAAAACTAGATAGGAGCTGTATTTCCCCTGATCACAAATCCCTTTTAAATTAAAGTCAGGTCCATAAAACAGGGTGAAAAAGAAGACCGATCATGACTCAAACAGAAACAAGGACCTGATTATCACACCAAACCGCCGCCCCCCCACCCCCAGACAGAGCGTACATACATTGCGAGCCCTCTCAGCGGCTTATCACACGGAGCGACAGTCGGCCTCTATTGGTCGACTCCTTCAGTGCTTTTAGCCATATATGGTAAAGACTAAGCCCCTTTTACTGTAACCCCAGTGAGTATTAATATATCTGAGTGCTAATGAGGGCACTTTCTACACCATAACCTTTGCACTTTTTCTTTTCTATTTTCTGGTTGCTTAAAGCTTGGCACGTCTGGCTGTATTTCAGTTACCGTTTGGGCATTTGTAAAATAGCAACCCTAACAAAAAAAATGACTTTAATGTGATATATATAGCTTTAGAAAGTAGTATTGCAACACATTTTTTAAAATGGGATTGTTGTGCAAGTTAATTTGCAAAGTAATAGATTATGTTGGCAGCCTTCAGGAAATAAGCTAAATAAATATAAACTTTCCTTAGTGGTGGTGTCTGGTGCTTGATCTTTTACTCATGACACACACACATTGCAGAACATAAGCTGGACAATGGCCATGTCTGTTTTATGAGAAAAAGGATCTGTAATTCCTGCAAAAGCAGTTTCACTAAAATGCTCTCCCTTCTCTCTCTCACACACACACCCAATAAGACCAATTTGAGTTTCATAAGAGGAAGTCTTGCTTATGAGACCTTTTTTTTTTGTTTTGTTTTCACAGGCTTCATAAACTCGAGCAACTTCCTCTTATTTGCAGTTTCGAGTCTTTGGCGTACAATTCACTTTTCTTAAGTGCACGAATGTCCTCCCTACTGTAAAGGAGAGGCTTCGGTGTCGTGGTTAGCAGCTGCAGTGTCTTCACGGCCGGCTGTCTGTTGCACAGGTCCAGTGCTTTTAAAAATAAAAGGGCGTCTGATTTGGTGTCACAAACATCCAGGACACCTGGTCACCACTATGCCAGTTCCAAACAATAGACTTAAAGCACTATTTGTAAAATCTTTCAGCAAATTATGGTAATAGGTGTCTTGCATATTGAAATACACCACTTCATTCTTTTTGCAATGCTTACATAAAATGAGGTATTGGGCCAAATATCTTAGGCAATCCCTCTTCTGACACTGCAAGAGGTGGGGTCAAAGTGATCTTAGCAACAGCTGATGCAACATTAAGTAGATAAATCAGAGAATTTTTATTTCCTATCATCTCTGGACTGGCCTGTGGTTTGTGTCTTTGATTACAGAATAAAGATTGCACTATAAGAGGATCTCCCCAAAAAACTCCCTGATTACTCACCCCTGGAGTCTTTTAGGACTTTGAATATTCGGACAACTCATTATCAATAAGTACTGGTTATATTTTGCATACTGGTTATATGTTAGGAGATCAGATTAATCATAAATTATATAATTGTAGACCGATAACATTTATTTTCCCCCCTCTCACTTGCTATGAAGTATTTTGAAATCTGTAAGTTGTTCTATAAGTTCTGAGGCTGGACTGCATTGAGTAACTTCCAAAAAGTTCCAGTTTTGGTTTTTAACAATGGAGACCTGTTGAAAGCTTTTTGTTTCAGCGACCAGCATTGGTTTATCTTTGGCTGGGGTTCAAAGACTGACAGAATAGTGTACTGATTTGCAGGTAAAATGGAAGAAAAGTGACTGATGGAAAAGCAATTTTGCATGAAACACCATGTGCCTGTGTCGCTGCCACATAGGAGGCAAACACAGGACAGTGTGGGTTTTACAATTCCTCTACCACGCTTCATTAAAAAAAACAAAAAACAAAAGTCAATCTGAGGGCAAAGACTTGTGCAGAAAAATATAGTGTTTGTGTTTACGTTTTGATTCTCAGAAATTGGCAGTGTGTGTGCGTGTGTCTATGTGTGTGTGCGTGTGTGTGTGCATGTGTGTGTGCGTGGAGGAGGTGTAATTCCAACAATGAGAAGTTGCAGCCTGGGGCCGAGATAAAGCAGATAAGGATGAGAGTGAGGGATCTGATGAGCCTGAGAACAGGGAGAGACGGAGTGGGCCTGGGGAAGGAGGGGAGGGAAATGCCTGTGAACTCAGATAAGTCCTATCACGAGTGGCAGGCTGGGATCAGACAGGCCTTCACTCTGTCCCTCGGCCCTGTCCCTCGGTGGCAGGCCGCACTTCCTCTCCTACACCCTCCAGCTCAGCGTCACGGTGTCTCCCTTACCCATAGTTCCTCTCCCAAGACCCCTTCATTATGGTATATATTTATTAGCAGATATATGGATATGGAAACGCACATTAAAAGGACACACACTAACTACTGTCCCCAGGAGCTGAAGGTTTTTCATCTATTGTATCAGTTTCACCCTGTGTAAATATAAAGTCTGTTTAAAGCTGACAAAAGCCTGCATTTACTTTTGCATTTTATTGCCTAGGAATGATTTTCTTGTCTGCTTTATGCTTTACTATGAAGAAATGGCTAGGGTCCCCGCGTTATTTTAGCTGTAAACAGGCTAAGAAAAAAGCCACGCTTCGGTTTAACCTCCCCCACCGGCCACTTCAAAACACACTAGCTGTCAATCCCACTTCTCAACTCTTCTTCAATGCCGAGAAGCACAAAGGACAACAATGCTATATTTTCCAGTGTAGGAAGGAAAAATATAATCTCAGACTTGTTCCTGGTGACTATATTTTTTCCCTCTCAAGTCTCACTGTTCCAAGACTATATTGAACAACAAAAACAACACAGAAATGTGTGTTAAAGGTCAGGTAGTTTTTATCAGAATTTAAATATATATATATATATTTATCCACATGACAGAGATTTTAAAGCGGCTGACAATTAGAGATAATGGACATGTTGAAGGCAGGGAATATCCTGTGCAAATGTTGTCGAACTGAAAGAGGAATAGTACTTTTTTCTTTGGAAACTACAAAAAGTGGTTGAAACAGTGAATAACATTTATGAAATACTAGGTTTTGTAAGCTGTGTTATTTAGAATTAAGTTTTGTTTTAAAGGATTAAAGAAAAATTCAGCAGGGCAGTGTACATATATACAATATTTAGACCGCTGTACTTTAATTAAAATACAAAGCCTGTGAATTTGGGGTTAAATCAAGCAGGAAAGCCCCATATCCCCCCCAAAATAAATAAATAAATACATTCAAAGAAATTAAAATCTAGAATCTTTGAAGGTTCTTCCAACCAAATAAACAAAATATATAGTTTTTTTTGTTATTGTCTTAGTTTGTTTTCTTTTTAAATGCTTTCTTCACTTTATTTTAGCAACCCAGAAGTGAACTGACTTTAAACTGAGACGGTGATTTAATTATCCTGCTCTCTAACCTACTGGGATAATACTGATTTTAACTGGAACATTTTACACCGCTGGAGAATCGCCCTGAATTGTATTAAGCACTTATTTTTAGGGGTAATCCTGGGATAGACACAAATAGGCGCTTGATGCAATCCAATACACTTCCCTAGTATGTACCAGGGTATGGTCAAGCCGGCTGTGACTTACGTGCAGGACAGAGGCCTGTGAAGGAGCAACGTAGTACTTTCACACACTGGAGAGGACACTGTGACCTCTTACTGTAATACCTGATCTTTAGTGTCACCAGAAGGAAGAGCAGAGGTAAAGATAGCTCTATGAAATGACCATCCTCCTCTCTCTGCATGCCTGGGATGTGGACTAGTGCTTTACACTTTATCTTGACAGTACAGCAACGGATTTATCATTCATAAATCTAAACTCTTACCTATTCCCCAAACTTCTCACCAGCCCCCCCCCTTCTCCATGAGCTGAAAGTCTGTGATGAATGATTGTAGTGCACTTTTGGTGAGAGTGTTTTCACATTGGAAGGGGAAACGAAACTCTATTAAGGCCCTTCTGTTTGGGTCCAGAAAATAAAACATCAACGACCCAGCAAGACCAAATGAATTATAGCGAAATATGCCGAATTAGGGGGTTAAAAATCTGCCCGTTGACTCAGTTCAGTTTCGCTCCTGCGGATGTGAAGTTTGTAACCCGTGTGCTTTTGTGAAACTGACTGTGTCAAAAGGGTTATTTTGCAGCGAGGCCTACACTGCCCCCCTCCCCCAACTTCCCCCGACTCCAGCACAGCATGACACTGAGGTTTCTGTTGCCTAGAGACCGAGAGAAAATATCTCGCCAAATGCGGGTGCTAAGTTCCTGCTGTGGCCAGCTTAGATCTTTTTCTTCTGCTGTACAAGTGCAGCGTTTCAGAGGTGTAGAAACACTTCAGGAGTCCGCAGTATCTTTCGTGTGTGTATATATGTATTTTTGATGAAGTCACTATTTCCTCCAAACATAAAATTAAACTAAAATCTTGGTAAATTCGAATTCAGCAAGAGATGTAAACCTCCTGGTTAGTAAAACACCAGGCCATCCACCTGCATAGTTTTATTCAATGTGGGGGGTGGCCAACCGTTACAGAGGGCTTCTACAGAGGACATAAACTGTGTTTGTGCTTAACTGTGAAAATAAATATATATTATTGTGTAATATAAAGTCAAAATTACGATTTTTTTAAATGCATGTAGTTTTCACAGTGATCCATAGAAATGTTGATCAGAATAAAATTGATAATTAGAGCAGAAACTGTCCCGAACCGGTTCAGCTTTCATCAATTACCACTTACACCTGTCGCTCTTCTGAGTAGTTTATTTTGTTTCAAAATGCATATGTTCAACTTTGAAAGTTTACGTAAAAAACAGTATTTAGTTTGTGAAACAATAGGCGCATTTACACGACTATTTCTGATCCGGATCAAACGCATCAGAAAATTTGATCACAATCAGTGGTGTTGCATTTACACGGCCATTTGATCAGGATCAACTTTCTGCCACCACAGGGGCCCTCGCATGTGCACTGGCACGCAAGTCCAAGCTTCATTATATGAATTTATTAAATTAGTCTTTTAGAACACAGTGCTGTACCGAAAACTGTCTTCATCTCGTTACGAATTATTATAACAAGTAAAACCAACGCACTTGCATATTTTTTCACAACCGAAGCATTGAAGATAAAAATACAATTATATATTTTTGCTAACATAAAATAAGTGCCATTTAGTGTTGTTTTAACAATATTGTGTTTATAATATGGGCAGTAGGGACGTGTGCTCCACTGACGTGAAGGTTGTCGGTCTGCCCCCCCGTCTCTAAAACACGCTGCCGCAGTGCATGCCGGAACTTGAGCAGGTCGAGCGTTTACACTGCCAGCATCAAATGCATTTGATCCAGATCTGTACCATCTCCCTGAGAGGTACATTTGATCTGCATCAGAAATGGCTGTGTAAATGCGCGTATTGTTTCAATATCTGAACCCTTTAATTCTCAATTTTCATTTGTTCATTTTCATAATTCACAACTACATTTGTCCCAGGTCCAGTTTAAACAGCACCATAACCACAGTTACTGGGGATTCCAGAGCAATATTTATTTTACTGTATACTACCCTGCTACAATATTACCTTGGCTTACTGTGGCCTTGTGTTTTTCAGGTTGAAAAATTGCTTCCGAGCTCTGAGGGTAGAGGTGGGGGTGTCAGTGTGCGTCTCCCCTTCTCTCTGAGTGTTACTTGCTCAGTATCTAAACCAGTATTGGAGGAGCCCCTACCCTGCCTAGTTTTTGTTCCAACTGAGCTCTCAATTACTTAATTGAACCCTTAATTGAAGTAATAATTTGCTTATATTTGACTTTTTAAATTGTGTAACTGATAAACAGTTGGTTCCTTAATAAGATATGTTCCTTATTCAATTTTACACAACTTAAACTCCCTACTGTTTAAATTAGCTCTGATTTAGGAAATTATTAATTAAATTATGGGTTCAATTAAGTAATTGAGAGCTCGAATGGAAAAAAAAAACAGCAGGGTCTGTGTTACACCAGGACCAGGGTTGAGAACCACTGAGCTAGATTGAACTGGATATGAATAATGTCATGAGAGGCAGAGTTCTTGTCAGCCTCCAAACTGGGTCACGCAACCTCAACCGATGACCTTTTAAGTGTCCTGTCCTACAAAAACCTCAACCCCTTTTTCGTTTTCTTCTCCACAATATTCATGGTGTGTAATCAGGTTTATTTGTGTGTCAATTAAGGCCTTTAAAGCAGATGAGCACCCTGTACAATCGGTTTAAACTTAGCTTAGCGCCACAAAACTCTGGGCCGCCTGTGCCTTCCCCCGGCTCCAGAATGTCCCCCACCCCTACTCCTCCCCTGTCACCACCCCGAGCTGCAGCTTTCTACCCCGTCTCTGTGCTGAAAACCCCCTCTCAGCCCCGCAGGACAGACCCGACACTCTGCTGCTGAGTTGTGAGTGAGTTGTAAGTTCATGTACTGTATGTAAGTGTCCGTCTCCACTGCATAAACGGTTTCTCAGTGCATTGTTTTACCCTACATCAATCGCTGTATACATAATCATAGTAATAATCGTTTCACTGTTAACAGCACGCTCCTCCGCGCTCCTTGAATTTTAAGCGACATATTGGGCCCTGGTGTCACAGATCTGGGTGAGCGCACTGCATTACAAGCCTCTGTTATCATTTCAATCAAATAATTATGGGATTTAAAATGATTGAGGCGCTGATGGGATCAAAGTCCGGGCGATGGCCAATGGCGTGGCCAGGGAGAGCCAGAGTCGCCTGCCTGACAGACGAGGCTGCTGTCAGAGAAGCCCACCGGTCCTTGAAGTCTCTCAGGTCTGGCTTCAAAGGTCCGGTTGTGCACATCTGACAGCAGGCCCGTAATCGTGGGGCAATGGTGGCAGTGGCACCAGACTGATAAATCACAGAGCGACTTTATTATCAGGCACTGACTGATTTACGTGGGACACACATCAGCAGTTCAGGACATATTTGCCTGCTCTTTACAGTAAACAGTGTGCCAAATCAAGCGCAGGTTTTAACGTACGCCAGCGCATGATACAAACAGGCCTGAGGACAGATCAGAGCTGCTGGGCCTCCTGCAGGAAATGGCATGTGTGTCTTTCTATAGGTACTTCCTCAACAAGCCCTATCAAGTAGAACATCTATCCTAACCTTCTCTTCTTTCTGGCTCGTCTAAAGTGCCTTGTGTGACATTACAACACTTGCCACTGGCCTCCGGGTCACTTCTCCATGCTCCATGAAACCTGAAACTTTACTATTACCTTTGAATATCCTATCCGTAAGTTAAAAATGTATCTCTTTGTTTCAGTCCCATGAAAGAAAAAGAATATGAAACTGACAAAAAAATCCCCACTGAATAAAAACAGATAAAAGGTACAAAGGTTTTCCGAAAAATAACCCGTCTGCTTATTACTGTAAAGAAAAAAAAGACACTACCTTACTGTCATATAAGTTACATTCTGTTGTACTAAGTCCATGTTAAAGCATTCATTTTAACTCACAAAGGGAGAACTCAGTGATTAACACTACTCAACATTATAGCAATACCATATAACTACAGTATCGTTCACAGTTTAGTAAGATCATAATGGCAAATGTATTCAGAGAAATATGTGCAGTCACCCTTTGCTCAAAAACAAGAAAAACAAATTAAAATTATGTTTCCAAATTAAAAAGCTGTTTCCACTTTATATAAGAACATTTATAAGTAAAGAAGCAGGAATGCATTGGCTCTGGACTATTAATACTTTCCATGAGATGCTTTCTGAACTAGAGATGTTGCACAACTGTATATTTATTTTGGATGTTTCAGTTTGCTTATCAGCAAAATAGACTGGCACTGAGAATGTATATTTTAATCCTGCACATTTAAAGGACTTTGTTTTTGTGATCAATAACACGATGGCAGTATTGAGAGATCCCCGACACTCAGAAGATAATCATCATAATCTGCAGGTTGTGTGTGATGCAAGATGCAATATATCCTCACTTTGACTTATTATCAATGTTGCCATGGAGTTCAGTTCTGCAGCAGAGAGATTCACAGTTCGGTTGATTGATGCTCCTTAAAAACTCTTTCACTTGCACACTGCATTGCTTAAAAAGCCACAAGGTAGAGATTCAGTCGTACAATTAGCATCCATTCTTGTCAATGTCACCATCAAGGTGCTATGAAGATAAGGTTGCGACACGGCTGAGAAAAACAGGTCTGCGTATTAAGGGGAGATATTTCACCAATTAAACCCGAGCTGTAGAAAACTGTGCGTCCATCTTATTCCTAATTATGAATGAAGCGGGGGGAGGGTTAATACACACTATCCCTGGTCAAATGCTCTTATTATTCCCCCCAACCATGACCTGAGAATGTATATTTGTATACTTTAAATCTGGAATGTCCATAACAGACTGGGATATATTAAAGAAAAGCAGAAGATTACCCTCTACAACTTTTTTTCTTCCTTGAACCAAAATGCACATTTAAATCGTATTTCCTTCTTCTAAAAATAGATGAGTTACAACCTTCGAAAAGGTGGAGAATTGCAGGCAAATGTGCTTGTCGTTATCATTTTTACCGCCAAGGAAACCATGCTGACTAAATCCGCCTCTGTAAGGCTTTTCAAACGGCCTCGGGGACACATTAGTGAGTTCAAAACAACAAATAATTGTATAAAACTCCCCATGTAGCATATCCGTCTCTCTCTCTGCGCATTTCCTATCTGTTGTGCAGACCCAGAATAGGCCTTTTGCCACTGGACACGGTTCCAATCTTCTGAAATCACAATGTCCTTCGGCACATGTCGCAATGACATTCACAGAATTTGGAAACACCAGGCCTGTTTTGAAATGGTTCGGGCACTGGGTAGGTGTGTGTTTGTGCCAGTGCAAAAATGGTGCCAAGGCCAAATATATATAGATTTTTCTTTACAAGCTAAACTGGCCTTCTTTCAAAAAAACGTTTTGCATATAAAATAAATAAAGAAATAAAGAAATAAAAATCATTGCTAAAGTAGCAAAGCACACTTTGTTTTCTTGATATGTTTTAATTGGCAAAATTTGATTCACACCTAGAAGACTAAGACGCTCCCTTTGGTTAATGTTTCAATATGAAAATCACAGACTCCAGATGCAATATGATGTCCTTGCATAGCCAAGGAATCTCTCTTGCTAGTTGGGGTTTCTACAGCCACTTTATCTGACAGTGGTA